>NC_077235.1:16304382-16634382 GCF_027887165.1 Monodelphis domestica | reverse complement strand
ATTGGCAAATACAGCTTCTGCTTTTCCTGATTGAATGGAGTGAATGTATGTACAGCATCAGCAATAAGGTGTGTCAACATGGAATGTAGAAACCCCAAACTTGTGGCCTAGTGGGATCTGGTGAAGCCCGGGTTTCAGGAGGAGCTTGTAGGTTGGAGACCCCAAAGATTGTACTTGTTCCCTGTTGCCATGGGAATCCACCCTGAAGGGAATCACAGGCGAACAGTTTCAGACTGAGTGGGGCACACTCAGGTGAATGACAATCCTAGTTAGGTACTCTCCCCTCTTATATCAAGAGACCCGTTCCCGAGAATTCCACACCTGGCAGGGACCATTCTTCAGTATCCACTGTAAGCAGCCCCCTCTCTTAGACCCTAGCCTTTGACTAGGGTTCCTTTCCTAAGCTTGATTGTATCCTGTCAGTGATTTCCTTTGTAGCTACAGCAATGTCACTCATCTTTCCCTGCTCCTGGATTTCCCCGAGGAAGTACAAAGGTTGCCCAAATTCTCTTGTGCCTTGCAGTTTTCATCTAGCCTGGTGTCCCTCCCAGGTATAACATCCCCAGAGTTCAGGGTTTATGTCCTGAAAAAGTTGTGGTCCAAGACTCTGAGTAAAGAATAGAATATGGGATTTATTCCTATCCTGATTCAAGACTTGGTTTTTCATACTATTTGATAGTTCTATGTCATTTCCAAGTTAACAAATGGCGAGCCATCCAGGAAGCCCAAGTTATAGCTGCCTAAACCACTAGCCAGTTTGACCATCAAATGTGAGGTACACACAAGAACCCATTGAGTTCAGTCAGGAATCATCTGGGTGGGTTCAGTTAGGTAAGTCAAACTCTTGGCAAAGGAACCTCTGTTTAATTAGGAACCAAGTGGACAATCGCTTTTCAGTGCATACCCCAGCCTAGAACCCAGTGGAACAGCTGCCAAGTTCATATTCACATAAGTACATATTTATATATAATATATGATGGACCAGGTACCTGGGAATGTTAGAAAAAGTGTGGAACATCAATCAAATCTGGTTCCAAGGTATGTCGGCCAAAATGGTGCCCAGTTCAACCTGACCACACGCTCCCTCATTGACTAACTTTTTTATCAGAGTATTTGTACCTGTGGTTGTGAGTGAAGCAGTATTTCTAGTAGAAGGAAGAGCGAGGATTGTATAGGTGACCTGTGTAAATGGTTGGCTGAAAGCCTTGAATGGGAAGTTTGAATTGGAATGTGAGAGCCAGAGTGTTTTATAGAGGGTCAGGGTAAATGCTTTCAGCCTACTAAAATACAGAAAGTGTCTTCTTGATTTGAAATGTCAGGGGTTAAATTCTAACGAGTTATCAAAATTGGTTTATGAAAGAGCTTCTCCTAGAAGCTGAAGAACTTAAGTTCTCTGTTTCTTCTCAACGTTCTGTGGAGTTTGGGCTATACTGCATGTCAAATGGATGTCCTCTGAATGCAGGTGATAGAAACGTTAGCAAATAGTGCCTATCAAGTTTTGCTACAACAGTTCATTCCTCCCAAAATCTAGAGAGGAGGGCAGGAGACCTCAGGGGATTATGGAACAGAAGGCCAAAGGAGGTCCAGAAATTCTTGACTTTACTGTCTAATCTTCTTCCCAAGTTTTGCTAGGACTAATGTGTGAAATCATGTATATCAAGTGCACTGAATTTTGAGTATTGCCAATAAGATGCATTTTCTACTGGGTAATAACTTTGTTATTTCGGTGCAGTCATTTCATATTTTTGTCAAGCTGTTATTTGCTTCCAAAGAGCAAGGTTTGATTTTTTTCAGATTACTCTGTGTGTGTGTGTGTGTGTGTGTGTGTGTGTGTGTGTGTGTGTGTGTGTGTGTGTGTGATTTCTGGAGTAAAGAAAGTTCATTTGAGGATGGGCAACGGTGTACGTGACGGGTCTTTCAATTGTTGTCAAAGGACAGGAAATACAGGGGAAAAGGTTTTGCTTTCAATGTTAAGGAAACCCTGAACATTTTTTAATTGAGCCACTAATGTCCTCTCTAGGAGCTGCTTTAGCCATAGGCCAATGTGCTTTGAGGCAAGGGGAAGAGAAAGGCAAATTGGCAGCCAAAAGGAAATTAGAGTAAAAAATGCAAAGGAGAAGGGAATCGTAGAGGTGTTCCTTGTTAGAGGTAATTTTGAACCTTTCCTTAGTAACCCTAAATTTTGTTTTTGGAGAGAAAACGTTACCAGTTTGAGTTTTTGAAAATGGAAAAGCATCATCTAAACTATAACCTGATTTGGTGCATTTTGAAGGTCAATTTCCAGAGTGCAACCATTACAATAGATAAATTTTTGTTTGTAAAGACAAGCAATTACTGAGAACTAATTTTCCTTTTGAAGTGGAGAGAACTAATGTTTTTGTCCGCATTATTTCTGATGATCATTGGCGCATGACCACTAATAGAGAAAGGAATTCCCCACCTGGGAAACTCCTAAGATATTTCTAGAATGCCCTGGATGTTACCCCGCCCCCCCAGTTCTGGCGTGGGGGTGAAGATATGAAAACCTATGAAAGGGAAGGTTTACCTCAAGATGTTTCCTAGGAGCAAAAAGCTTGGACCAGATTTTTCTCCAGCCCAGAATCTAAAGAACTGCTCAAGGAGACATCTTAGGAGAAATCTGAAGGAGTCCCCCAGATACGGTATCCGGTGAAGGATTGTGTCCTGTCATTTTTAATGACTTTAGAAACATTTCGACAGCAGAGGGAAAACTGGCCATTTGATCTCCCCTGAGAATTCTATTTACCTGGAGCCAAGGCCCTTTAACTAGAGAACCTAGAAAGGACAGAGTTAGTCCCCAGACTGAGTTGAAGGAGGAAAGTTGAAAATAGGACCATTTTACCTTGTTAAGAGAATGGAAAGGAACATCTGTCCATTGGAGAAGATGCAGCAAAAATTCCAGAGTTCTGGGTTGTCTCAAAGTCGAATCAGAAGATGTTAGAAATGAAATGATGTAGCCTAGAAAGAATTGGTAGTAAGGAAGATAATCTCAGCATGGTGAGAGAGAATTGCCATCTAAGGGTGAATTCTTTGGAAAGATCATGGGGAAAGGAAATGCTATGGAGGAAAATTGGTTAGGATACAGTCACAAGGGCCAATGGAACAGCTGAGGAATGGCTCAGCTAAGTTTCTATCAAGTTCTATAGCTGACCGCTGATCATTACCAACTTATATCTGACATTTGTATTCAAATTAGGGAGCTTTTCTTCACTATTTTGAGTTATTTCCCACTTTTCTCCTGTTAGAGCAAATGTTCTGTCAATCTATGATGAAATCCTCAGAAAGGCAAGGCTTAGAATATGGGAATTATTTTAAGGATCATTTTGGTCTACAGACTGGCATGATTATATTTTGTTCAGTAGGTAAAGGGGAGTGTAAACAGTTTTTCAATCCAGAGCTTCCCAACGTTCGCAAAGATAGGGAGAGGGTGTGTGCGTGTGTCTTTGTGTGTGTGTGTGTGTGTGTGAAACTTTTAAATTTTAATTTCAAAGTTGTTATGAAGGTGAAATTGTGGTTAAAGACTCGGGTTTTTCTGACTATTTGATAGGTCGGCATTATTTCCATGTTAATGGGTTCAAGGACGTTACTTTTGAAAGAAAAATTATTGAGAAATTCACCGTTTGCGAGATTCTGGAACTAGGAAGAAGATTCTCCATCTTATCAAGCACACTTAAAAAACTTAATGGCCACGACCGATAGTGTACATGGAACATTGCAACTTGCATTCTTGCTATTGAGTTTAGATGAACATCAGTACTGGGACCCTTTTTGTCGTTTGAGTAAGCAGTACCTCTGCCAATCCTTAACAACTAATAGAAGACACTGCCTGATGTTTCAGAGTTTGAATCTATCCAATGATGTGGTCACTCTGATGCCATGCATCAATGAGAATGTGCCTCCTCTTTAAAATAGAGGCTATTTGTGTTAGTCTCTCGGTGACCGAGAATGACTATTGTCTTTGTGCAGTTTCATCTACGGTGTACCCTCAGGTGGCTTTGGAATCCAAAGGCAGAGGCGCAGACTTCGTGGCACATGGGGCATGGAACACCAGTTGTTACTGGAGGTGCGGTTGTGGCCTGGTGTCGGCGTTCACGCCCAGTGGCAAGACGTCGATGTCATTTATCTTCAAAGGTGGTGGTGGCATGGTTAATGTGCGTTCGCCAGCTGCTTCTGTCAGAGGCAGCGAGTTCTAGTTGCTTTGGTGTAATGCCAGCCCACTTCAAGTTTGACTTTAGCTGATCCTTGACTCTTTTCTTTGGTTGGCCTTGTTTCCTGAGTCCAGCTGACAGTTCTCTTTAAAATAGAGGCTAGACAGATTGGCTAACATGATGGCAAGGGAATGTAATGAATGCTGCAGGGGATGTAGCAAAGTCGGGACATGTGAAGGGATTGCTGGTGGAGTGTTAAATTGATGCAACCATTCTGGAGGGCAATTTGGAATTCTGCCCAAAGAGCACAAAAAGACTGTCTTCCTTTTGATCCAGCCAAAGCACTACTGGCTTTGTACCCCATACACATAATGAGAAAAAAGAATTGGCTAAGAATATTGATAGCTGCGCTCTCTACAGTCCCTAAAAATTGGAATAGGAGGGGATGTCCTTCCATTGGGGAATGGCTGAATAAATTGTGGTATATGTGGGTGCTGGAATACTATGGTGCTCAAAGGAATAATAAACTGGAGGAATTCCAAGGGAACTAGAAAGACCTCCAGGAATGGATGCAGAGTGAGAGGAGCAGAAGCAGGAGAACATTGTACACAGAGACGTATACACTGCGGTACAATGGAATGAAATGGACTTATTCATTAGTGGCAATGCAGTGATCCTGAACCATCCAGAGGGATCTACGAGAAAAAACACTATCCACATTTACAAGGAAAATGTGGGAGTAGAAACACTGAAGAAAATCAACTGCTAGATTACAGGGGTCCAGGGGGTTAGGGTTGGGGATATAGACTCTAAATGAACATCCTAGTGCAAACATCAACAACATAGAAAGATGTTCTCATCAAGGACACATGTCATACCCAGTAGAATTGCCCCTCAGCTACAGGAATGGTGGACATAATATGATTCTTGTCACCGAGGAGGAAAAATATGCTAAATTGACTAAATAATATCTAAAAAGCAATAATAAAATCAGTGAATAAAGAAATAAATAAAAGGCTGGCTAGAAAAGTTTGAGAAGGATCAATTCTCCAGACTTAGTTTCTGGTCTCCAGCTGTTTCAAGATTTTGCATTTCTTCCTTGGCCCCAGGTGTCAGTTTTCTCCCTGAGGAGATGACATCATTTTATTGAATGGCACCCAGGATGATTGTTGTGCGGTACAGAGAAGCACCCCTGGAGCTCCGGAGGGATACCATTGTCAAGAATGCAAACCTCTGAAACTTAGCTTCAAAATAAAAGAGACATTTTATTGATTTGAAAGTCATGTTGAATGTGGTCAAGAGGCAGCTGAGGTAGAAGAGCATGGGTGCAAAAGCTGTTCCTTGGGAGGATAGCAAGACAGCAGACCTCCATGCTGTGGTTTAGCTATCATTTGACAGCAGTGAGGACAGAAACAAGGGATTTGGGGAGGAGATTTGTCCCAGGCCATGGGGCTGGTTCTTGGCATCTGCAGCATTAAGGAAGGGGTGTTTCTCTTTGGCATCTGATTCAAAGGGGCAAAAAGAGTGAGTAGAAGCAGTGAAAGGTGGGGGCTGCAGCTGAGGAACAGCTCATCTCACCACAGTTTGTGCAGTATCCTCACTAGAGTGCATGGGATCTCAATGGTGGCTAACATTCTGTGTCCTTTTGACTCACTTTGTTTCATAGCATGCCCAAGGAAATGCCATTCTTGTTCAGTAAATGCTCCTTGTTGGGAAATGTCAGGACAACAGGTTAAGATCCCTGTAAGTAAGGCGCAGAGCTTAGCCTCTGAGCTATTGATTCCTTGATTTCCTATTCAAGACTTCCAGCACCTCAAGGATCAGTCTGATCAGAAGGGTTTGGACGCATCATCCAGTCTGCCACAGCCACTCACCTCACTGGCCAAAGTGGAGGTCTGCCACTCCCCCTCCAATCTTGAACCAAATACATCTTCTGATCAATCCTGAACATCACAGGGACACCATCATATGCTTTGCTTGCCTGCAACCACTTGTTCCGATTTTCTAGGGTGGATACCTGAGAAGGAGAATGGGAAAGATCGACTGATTGATAAATTAGATAGAGGAACAGACCAATGGACAGACAGATTGACAGACACTGGAGATCGATTGATTAACAGATACATACATAGACAGGAACATACATAAATACTTATATGGAGACAGATACCCAGAGAGGACTGATGGGCAGACAGATAGACAGACTGAGAGATATATAGACAGAATGGCAGTAAGAAAGAATAACAGATAAATGAAGCTCTCTGTCAGTCTGTCCTCTTGTCTGTCAGTCCAGTTTTCTATCTCTCAGTCTATATGGATATAGAGCTAGAGATAGTGTGGCTTTTCCTGGGTTGTTGACTGAGGAACTGCATTCCCCAGTTTGCTCAACTCTTTACTCCCCCATCTTTCCTGGGCAGGATTGGTCTTGAATTGGTCCATTCCTAGTCTGGGTAATAAATGATGCTCCCTACATTCCTGTTTTTGATTGGTCTTTATGTGGACCAATCCTGGGCTAAGGAGGAGCCTTGGGCATTGTCCCGCCCCCACCACAGGATTTGTCCAATTCTGGACCAATCCAAAGCCAGGACTCAAAGGGGAGTGATTCCTGGGGCACAATGGGGGTTGTAGTTCCCATGGCTTTCAAAATACTTGAAAACCTACAAAAGAGACAGACAGACTGATAGATGGACCAACCAGTAGGAGAACAGATAGAATAACAGATTAAATACTCTGTCTGTTAGTCCTTCTCTCTGTCCAGATGTCCATCTCTCATTCTACATAGATTAATACAGAGATCCTGTGGGTTTTCAAGGGTTGTGGCCTAGGGGACTGCATTACCCGCTGTGCTCCAGAGGTCCCTAACACTTATGTCCAATGAGGGACTGGTCGTGAATTGGACCAATCCTATGCTGGAACAGGGATGACACCCATTATTTCCTTTCATGGGATTGGTCTTGAAATGGACCTATCCCATGCTAAGGAGGGACCATGGCCATGGTCCCTCACCCAACAAGGGATTGGCCCAATGCAAAACCAATCCCTAGCCAGGACTCAAAGGTGTGGGACCCCTGGGTCACACTGGGAATTTTAGTTCCCCAGGATGTCACAATATTTTAAAACACAAATGACATACACAGAGATTGAGAGATGCACAAACAGGCAGGAAGATAGATACATAAACTACACCGACAGAAACACAAAGATATAGATAGATAGATAGATAGATAGATAGATAGATAGATAGATAGATAGATAGGCAGATAAAGACAGAAAGATAGAGAGACACAGACAGACAGATACAAAAATCTGGATAAATAGACAGTTGCACCTCCAGTGAGACAGACTTGTAGATACACAGAAAAAAGTCAGATAGACAGAATGACAAAGAAACTAATCTATCGGTCCGTCTATCTGTTCATGTGTTTGTCTGTTCCTTTGACCTGTCTTTTTGTCCATCAGTATGTCTGTGTCAGGAAGTCTGTTTATCCTTCCTTCTCTTTTTATCATCCTAGTGATCTTTCTGTCTATCTCTCTCTCTTTGAATCTATCTAATCAAGTCTATCTCTCTAGATATTTGTCTGTTTCTGTCTATGTATTGATCTGCTTGACTTTCTCTGTCTCTCTATCTGTCATTCTCTGTCTATTAATCTATCGATACCTCAGTCTACCTTTCTGTCCATCCTTCATTATATCTAAGTGTGTCTCTATATATCTGTCTGTATAGGTCTGTCTATCTATCTATCTATCTATCTATCTATCTATCTATTTATCTCATTCAAAATGCATGTCTCTCTATGTGTCTGCCTCTATATGTCTATTGGTCTATCGATCTATCAACTTGTCCATTTATCATTCTGCATATATGTCGCTTTCATTCTCTGTCTCTTTAATTCTACCTCTCTCTTTATTTCTCTCTCTGTCTCTCTCTGTCTCTCTGTCTCTCTCTGTCTCTCTGTCTCTCTTTCCCTCTTCCTCCCTCCCTCCCTCTCTCACAAATAGCTATCTATTTTTGTAGAGAAAATAACCTGACAGACAGACAGACAGATAGATGGACAGAAACACGGAGACTTAGAGAAGAGAATAGATAAATAGATAGATAGATAGATAGATAGATAGATAGATAGATAGATAGATGCATACACACATACATACATACATATATACATACATACATAGAGATAAGGAGAAGAGACTGGATGGCAGACAGATAGATAGATATACATACAGACAGGCAGAGAGATACATAGAGGGCAGAAAGAGTCACCCAGAAAATATAGAAATATTGATAGACAGAAAGAACACAGATAGACAGATATAAAGTGACCGAGAGACAGAGAGAGAGGGAGAGAGAGAGAGACAGAGAGAGACAGAGAGAGAGACAGAGAGACAGAGAGAGACAGAGACAGAGAGAGAGAGAGAGAGAGACAGAGAGAGAGACAGAGAGAGAGACAGAGAGACAGAGAGAGAGAGAGAGAGAGAGAGAGAGAGAGAGAGAGAGAGAGAGAGAGAGAGAGAGAGAGAGACCAAGCAAAGAACAGACATGGACGGAAGGACAATCATAAAGAAAGAATTACATATATAGACAGAGAGATAGATAGACAGATAGAGTGTCACCATGAAATCTAGAAGCCCCAAAGTTATAGCATAGTAAATTCAGATGTACCCCAAGGTTATGAATAGCTTCTAAATTGGAGACTCAAAGTTTGTACTTGTTCCTGGTTTCTGTGAGAATCCACCCAGAAGGGAACCTCAAGCTATCAGGTTCAAACTGAATAGTGGAGACTCAAGTGATTGCTAATACTACTTGAATGGAACTAAGCAGATGTTAAGGACCCTCTTCGTTTTCGGTAGTCTCCTCTGTGGGATCAGAGATGTTTTCCCAAGTAAATCCCCACCTCATCAGGGACCATCATTTAGTCTCCACTGTCAGCAGCCCTTTCCCTTACACCCTCTCCTCAAGCTGTGATTCTTTTCCCAAGCTTCATTGGATGCTGTCAGTAGTGTTTGAACACTCCCATTTTCGTTGTAGCTAGAGGAAAGTCAATCATCTTTCCCTGTCCCTGGCTTTCCCAAAAATGGTGGATGAGTTCCCCAAATTCTTTTCTTCTTTAAACTGTCCAATCTGGTGCTATTGCCTTTCCCAGGGGTCAGTGTCCAGAGCAACCAGAGTTCAGTCCTGGGACTCTGTGTAGCATTGTGTCACCCAGTTCTGTGTAGAGCCTTACTCTCACACTGACCCTCCTTTCCTTGACTAAAGAGTGAGTTCTCTGACTATTTAATAGTTTTCTGTTTTTACACCTCAATAGTAGTTGGATAGATACATAGAGAGATACATAAATTGATACAGAAAAAATATAGACACATAAAAACACACAGAGAAAGAGATATAACCAGACCTGACTGAATGGCAGAAATACAAACTCATTAGATACACAGACAGGCAGGTAGATAATTATATAGACTACACAGAGAGAAGCACTAAGACATAGAAAGATAGATAGATAGATAGATAGATAGATAGATAGATAGATAGATAGATAGATAGATAGATAGATAGACAGATACATAGATAGCTGGATAGACAGACAGAGAGAGAGACAGAGAGAAAAAGAGAGATACGTACATACATCCATAAACACATGGACACATAGACATTGCTAGATGCGTCTTGCAGACTGTTGGACACGATGATAGGCACACAGACAGACAGACAGATATACAAAATAGCAGAGAAACTAGTCCATCTGTCAGTCTTTCTGTATGTCTGTCGATCTGTCTATCTGTGTCTATCAGTCCTTTTTTCTCTCATTCTGACTATATATCCATCTAAAGATCTAACTCTATCTATCTATCTATCTATCTATCTATCTATCTATCTATCTATCTATCTATCTATATTGCTATCTGTCTATCCATGTCTGTGTGTCTATCCATGTGCCTGACTTTCTGTGACTCTCTCAGTCTGTCTGTCTCTACATTCTATCTTCCCTCGGTCTGTCCTTCAATCTATCTGTCTCTGTCTGTCCCTTTGTTTCATTCTCTGATATTCTCATGTTCTATTAATCTTTCAATCTCTCTGACTATCTCTCATTCTGTCTGTTTGTGTTTCTATGTCTTTTCGTTCTATCTTCCTATCTATTTCTCTCTCTATCTGTCTTTCTCTCCCCCTGTCTATCTCTCTGTCTGTGTCTGACTATGTGTCTCTCTATGTGCTATCTCTATATCCGTCTATCTTCCCTCCTACCTATCTGACTACCCACCTGCCAGTCGGCCTGCCTATCTGTCTTTCTGCTTGTCTGTCTCTATCCCTCTGGATTCTCATGGGATCAGGGAACAAGTACAAACTTTGGGGGTCTCCAAACTACAAGCTCCTCCGAAAACCCAGGCTACACCAGATACTTCTAGGCCACAAGTTTGGGGCTTCTAGATTCCAGGTTGACAAATGGAAAACCCGGAAGGCCATTGACCTTTGACGAAGCTCTCTGTCTGTCAGTCCTCCTGTCTGTCGGTCCCCTTGGCCATCTATCAGTCTATATGGATATAGAGCTAGAGATAGAATGTGTTTTGTAGCCTTCTGCCCTGAGGAACTGCACACTGCAGTGTTCTCGAGCAGTCCCTCCATCTCATTTCCTGGGAGGGATTGGTCTTGAATTGCACCGAGGCAGGGATAGGGATATTCCTCGCTACTGGTGTGTGTGATTGCCTTATAAATGGATCACTCCTGGGCTCAGGAGAGGCCATTCGCTTTGTCCCTCTCCTAACTCGGGATTGGTCGAATTCAGGAGCACTCCAAGGCAGGGCTCAAAGGGGTGGGACTCCTGGAGCACACTGAGGGTTGTAGTTCCCCAGGAGGTCACAAAACTTGAAAACCCTCAAAAGACAGACGGACAGACAGATGCACCAAACAGCAGGCAGATAGAGAGAATAACATATCAACTAATCTCTCTGTCAGTCCTTCTGTCTGTCCAGTTGTCCATCTCTCCGTTTTCATAGATACATAGAGCTAGTATGGCTTTTCAAGTGTTGTGGCTTTGGGGACTGCATCTCCTAGCGTGCTCCAGAGGTCCTTACTACTTCTTTCCAGGGAGGGATTTGTCTTGAATTGGACCACTTCTATGCTAGTGGAGGGAATGATGTCCAATATTTCCTTTATTGGGATTGGTTTTGAAAAGTATTAATTCCGTGCTAAGGAGAGTTCCTGGCCATTGTCCCTCCTTTATCACAGAATGGGTCCAATTCAAAACAATCCCAAACTAGGACTCAAATGGGTGGTCCTGCTGGTGCACACTGGGGGTTGTATTTCCCCAGGCTTCAACAGGTTAAAAAGCACAAAAGTCAGACACACAGGCTGATAGATGCACAAACAGGCATGCCTACATGCTGAGGTTTAGCTATCATTTAACAGAGGTGAGGACAGGGCCCAGAAAGAAGGGGTTGGGGCAGGAGGTTTGCCCCAAGCCATGGGCTAGTTCTTGATATCTGTACCATTAAAGAAGGGGTGTTTCTCTTGGGGCATCTGATTCAAAGGGGAAAGAAGAGTGAGTAGAAGCAGTGAAAGGTGGGGTCTGCAGCTGAGTAACAGCTCATCTCTCCACAGTTTGTGCAGTATCCTCACTAGAGTGCATGGGACCTCAATGGCGGCTAACATTCGGCGTCCTTTTGACTCACTTTGTTTCATAGTCTGCCTGAGGAAATGCCATTCTTGTTTAGTAAATGCTCCTTGTTTGGAAATGTCAGGACAACAGGTTAAGATCCCTGTAAGTAAGGCGCAGAGCTTAGCCTCTGAGATCTTGATTCCTTGATTTCCTATTCAAGACTTCCACCACCTCAAGGATAAGTCTGATCAGAAGGGTTTGGACCCATCAATCAGTCTGCCACAGCCACTCACCTCACTGGCCAAAGTGGAGGTCTGCCACTCCCCCTCCAATCTTGAACCAAATACATCTTCTGAGCCATCTGAACACAACCAGGACACCATCATATGCTTTGCTTGCCAGCAACCACTTGTTCCGATTTTCTAGGGTGGACAGCTGAGAAGAAGAATGGGAAAGATCGACTGATTGATGAATTCCATAGAGGGACAGACCAATGGATAGACAGATTGACAGACACTGGAGATCGATTGATTAACAGATACATACATAGACAGGAACATACATACATACTTATATGGAGACAGATATCCAGAGAGGACTGATGGGCAGACAGATAGGCAGACTGACAGATACATAGACAGAATGGCAGTAAGACAGAATAACAGATTGTGGACTGAGGAACTGCATCCCCCAGTTTGCTCAAAGAGTCCCTCCCCCATCTTTCCTGGGCAGGATTGTTCTTGAATTGGTCCATTCCTAGGCTGGGTTATAAATGATGCTCCCTACTTTCCTTTGTGTGATTGGTGTTTAGGTGGACCAATCCTGGGCTAAGGAGGGGCAATGGGCATTGTCCCGCCCCCACCACAGGATTTGTCCAGTTCCGGACCAATCCTAAGCCAGGACTGAAAAGGGAGTGATTCCTGGGGCACAATGGGGGTTGTAGTTCCCCAGACTTTCAGAATACTTGGAAACCTACAAAAGAGACAGACAGACTGATAGATGGACCAACCAGTAGGCAAATAGACAGAATAACAGATCAAATACTCTGTCTGTTAGTCCTTCTCTCTGTCCAGATGTCCAATCTCTCATTCTACATAAATTCATACAGAGATCCTGTGGGTTTTCAAGGGATGTGGCCTGGGGGACTACATTACCCACCATGCTCCAGAGGTCCCTAACACTTATTTCCAATGAGGGATTGGTCTTGAATTGGACCAATCCTATGCTGGAACAGGGATGACACCCATTACTTCCTTTCATGGGATTGGTCTTGAAATGGACCTATCCCATGCTAAGGAGGGACCATGGCCATGGTCCCTCCCCCATCAAGGGATTGGCCCAATGCAAAACCAATCCCAAGCCAGGACTCAAAGGGGTGCGACCCCTGGGTCACACTGGGAATTGTAGTTCCCCAGGATGTCACAACAGTTTAAAACACAAATGACATACACAGAGATTGAGCCATGCACAAACAGGCAGGCAGACAGATACATAAACTACACGGACAGAAACACAAAGATATAGATAGATAGATAGATAGATAGATAGATAGATAGATAGATAGATAGATAGATAGATAGATGAGAGAGATACATACATAGATACAGAGATACATAGATAGATACATAGATAGATAGGCAGATATAGACAGACAGAGAGATAGACAGATAGAGAGACACAGAAAGACAGATACAAAAATCTCGATAGACAGTTGCACATCCAGTGAGACAGACTTTTAGATACACAGAAATGAAGTCAGATAGACAGAATGACAAAGAAACTAATCTATCGGTCCGTCTATCTGTTCATGTGATTGTCTGTCTGTTCCTCAGTCCTGTCTTTTTGTCCATCAGTATGTCTGTGTCTGGAAGTCTATTTCTCCTTCGTTCTCTTTTTATCAACCTAATAATTTTTCTGTCTATCTCTCTCTCTTTGAATCTGTCTACCCAAGTCTATCTCTCTAGATATTTGTCTGTTTCTGTCTATGTATCCATCGCTTGACTTTCTCTGTCTTTCTATCTGCGTCTGACCCTCTGACTCTCTATCTGTCATTCTCTCTGTCTATTAATGTGTCGATACCTCACTCTACCTTTCTGTCTATCTGTCGTTATATCTAACTGTATCTCTATATATCTATCTGTCTGTCTGTCTATCTATCTATCTGTTTATCTATCTATCTCATTCTATCTCTGTGTCTCTCTATATGTCTGCCTGTATATGTCTATCTGTCTACCGATCTATCAACTTGTCCATTTAACATTCTGCACATCTGTGTTTCTCTCTCTCTCACACACACAGACATAAATAGTTATCTATCTGTGTAGTGAAAAAGAACTGACAGACACAGACAGACAGATAGATGGACAGAAAGACAGAGACTGAGAGAAGCAAATAGACACATATATACATACATACATACATAGGTGACGTGGGTGAATGGTTGGTTGAAAGCTTTGAATGGGAAACCTGAATTGGAGTGTGAGAGCCAAAGCATTCTCTAGAGTGTCTGAGTAACTGCTTTAAGGCTACGAAAATGGAGAAAGTTTCTTCATGAATTGAAATGTCAGGGCTGAAGGTCTAAAGAGTTACCAAATTTGGTAAATGAAAGAGCTCCTCCTAGAAGCTGAAGAACTTAAGTTCTCTGTTTCTTCTCAATGTTCTGTGAGTTTTGGGCTATACTGTATGTCTAATGGATTTCCTTTAAATGTAGGTGATAGAAATGTCAGCAAATGATGTCTATCAAGTAGTGTTACAACAGTTCATTCCTCCAAAAAGCTAGAGACAAGGGCAGGAGCAGGCCATCTGCACTGGGGATTATGGAGCAGAAAGCGAAAGGCGGTCCAGAAATTCTTGACTTTACAGTCTAATCTTTTCTTCCCATGTTTTTCTAGGACTAAAGTGTGAAATCGTGTATATGAACAGCAGTGAATTTTGAGTATTGCCAATAAGATGCATTGTCCTCGAGGTATTAACATGGTTATTTGTATGCAGTCATTTCACATTTTTATCAAGCTGGTATTTGTTTTCAAAGAGTTAGGGTTAATTTTTTCAGATTACCGTGTGTGTGTGTGTGTGTGTGTGTGTGTGTGTGTGTGTGTGTGTGTGTGAGTGTGAGTGTGAGTGATTTGTGGAGTAAAAAAAATTTCATTTGCGGAAGGGTAACTATGGACCTTACTGGTCTTTCAACTGCTGTTAAAGAACACGAAATATGGGGGGAAAAACTTTGCTTTAAAAGCCAATGAAACCGTGAATATTTTTTAATTGAGCCACAAACTTCCTCTCTAGGATCAGCTTTGTTCATAGGCGAACATCCTTTGACGCAAGGAGAAGAGAAAGGCAAATTGGCAGCCCAAAGGAAATTAGAGTAAAAAAAGAAAAAGAGAATGAATAGTAGAGGTGTTCCTAGTTAGAGGTAATTGTGAACCTTTTCCTTAGGAACCCTAAATGTTGTTTTTGGAGAGGAAATGTTAGGAGTTTGAGTTTTTGAAAAAAGAAAAGCATCATCAACTATTACCTGATTTGGGGCATTTTGAAGGTCAATTTCCCGAGTGCAACCATTCCAATAGATAAGTTTTTGCTTGAAAAGACCAGGGAATAAGGAGAACTAATTTTCCTTTTGAAGTAGAGAGAACTAATGGTTTTGTGCGCATTATTTCTGATGATCATTGGCACATGACCTCTAATAGAGAAAGGAATTCCCCACCTGGGAAACTCCTAAGACATTTCTAGTAACACCCTGGATTTCCCCCACACACACACAGTTCTGGAAGAGGGGTGAAGATATGAAAACCTATGAAAGTGAAGATTTCCCTCAGGATGTTTCTTAGGACGCAAAATCCTGGACCAGGTTTTCCTGCAGGCCAGAATCTGAAGAACTGCTCAAGGAGACATCTTTAGGAGAAATCCAAAGGAGACCCCACGATACGGAATCCAGAGAAGGATTGTGTCCTGTCATTTTAATTGATGTGAGAAATACTTCTGCAGCAGAGGGAAGAACTGCTCATTTGGTTTCCCCTGAGAATTCTATTTACCTGGAGCCAAGGCTCTTTAACTAGAGAACCTAGAAAGGACAGAGTTAGTCCCAGACTGAGTTGAAGAAGGAAAGTTGAAAATTGGAGCATTTTACCTTGTTAAGAGGATGGAAAGGAACATCTGTCCATTGGAGAAGTTGCAGCAAAGATTTCAGAGTGCTGGGTTGTCTCAAAGTCGAATCAGAAGACGTTAGGAAAGAAATGAAAAAGCCTAGAAAGAATTGGTAGTAAGAAAGATAATCTTAGCATGGCGAGAGAGATTTGCAATCTATAGGTGAATTCTATGGGAGGATCCTGGGGAAAAGAAATGCTATGGGGGAAAATGGGTTAGGATACAGTCACAAGGGCCAATGGAAGGACTGAGGATTGGCTCAGATAAGTGTCTGTCAAGCTCTACAGCTGACTGCTGATCATTACCAACTTATACTTGACATTCTTTTTCCAAATTACGGAGCTTTTCTCCCCCATTTTAAGTTATTTCTCACTTTTCTCTTGTTAAAACAAATATTCTGTCATCCTATGATGAAATCCTCAGAGAGGCAAGACTTAGAATAAGGGGATTAATTTAGCAATCATTTTGATCTACAGACTTGCATGATTAATTTTTTTCAGGAGTTAAAGGGGAATGAAAGCAATTTTCCAATCCCTCGCTTCTGAACCTCCCCAAAGTTAGGTTGGGAGGGGGTGTGTGTGTGCGCGCGCGTGTGTGTATGAGTGTCACATTTCTAATCTGGAGAATTTTTGAGCTAATTTCAATTTTGAAACTTACGTATTTGAAGTTCAAACTTGTTTTGAAGGTGAAATTATGGGTAAGGACTTGGGTTCTTCTGACGATTTGAAAGTTCAGCATTATTTCCAAGTTACTTTTGAAAGAACAGGTATAGAGAAATTCACAGTTTAGGAGATTCCGGCACTAGGAAGAGGATTCTCCATTTTGCCTAGCACACTTACAAAATTTAATGGCCAAGACTGATAGTCTAAATGGAACATTTCAACTTGCATTCCTGGTATAGGGTTTAGACTAACATCAGTACTGGGAACTCTTTTTGTCATATGAGTAAGCAGTACCTCTGCAATTCCGAACAACTAATAGGTGACACTGCCTGGTGTTTCAAAGTTTGAATCTATCCAATAATGTGGTCACTCTGATGCCATGTATAAATGAGAATGTGTCTCCTCTTGAAAATGGAGGCTACACAGATTGGCTAATATTACAGGAAGGGAATATAATGTATGCTTGAGGGGATGAGGCAAAGTAACGACATGAAAGCATTGCTGGTGGAGTGGGGAATTGATCCAACCATATGGAGAGCAATTTGGGACTCTGCCCAAAGGGCACTAAAAGACTGTCTACCTTTTGATCCAACAATGGCACTGCAGGGTTTGTAACCCAAAGAGATAATAAGAAAAAAGACTTGGACAAGAATGTTCATAGCTGGGCTCTTTGGGGTAGCCAAAAATTGGAAAAGGAGGAGATGCCCTTCCATTGGGGAATGGGTGAACAAACTGGTATCTCCTGGTGCTGGAATACTATGGTGCTCAAAGGAACAATTAACCGGAGGAATTCCACGGGAACTGAAAGGACCTCCAGGATGGATGCAGTGAGAGGAGCAGAACAAGGAGAACATTGTACACAGAGATGGATACAATTTGCTGCAATGGAATGGAATAGAATACTACATTAATGTCATTCTATGCCCATATCTATGAGAAAGAACATTATCCACATTCACAAGGAAAACTGTGAGAGTAGAAACATCCAAGAAAAACAACTGCTAGATTACAAGGGTCCAGGGGGTTAAGGCTGGGGATATAGACTCTAAATGAACATCCTAGTGCAAACATCAGCAACATGGAAAGAGGTTCTCATCAAGGACACATGTCATACCCAGTGGAATCGCCCCTCAGCTTGGGGAAGGGTGGAAAGAATATGATTCTTGTCACCGAGGAGGAATAATGGGCTAAAATGACTGAATAAAAAATGAAAAGCAATAAAAAAGACAAGTGCTGAATAAAGAAATAAATAAAAGACAGGAAGATAGACAAAACGACAGAGAAACTAGTCCATCTGTCAGTTCTTTTGTATGTCTGTCGATCCATCTTTCTGTGTCTCTCAATCTGTTTTTCTCTAATTCTGTCTATATATTAATCTTTTGATCTAGCTGTATCTATCTATCTGTATTGCCATCTGTCTATCCCTGTCTGTCTGACTATCCATCTGTCTGAATTTCTGTGTCTCTCTGTCTATCACTCCGTTCCACCTTCCCTCAGTCTGTCCTTCCATCTATCTGTCTCTGTCTGTCCCTTTGTTTCACTCTCTGATATTCTGTTGTTCTACTAATCTTTCAATGTCTCTATCTCTCATTCTGTCTATTTGGGGTTCTATGTCTTTTTCTTGTATCTTCCTATCTATTTACCTCTCTATCTGTCTCTCCCCCTGTCCATCTCTGTCTATGTCTGACTATGTGTCTCTCTATGTGCTATCTCTATATCCGTCTATCTTCCCTGCTACCTATCTGACTACCCACCTGCCAGTCGGCCTGCCTATCTGTCTTTCTGTTTGTCTGTCTCTATCCCTCTGGATTCTCACGGGATCAGGGAACAAGTACAAACTTTGGGGTCTCCAAACTACAAGCTCCTCCGGAAACCCAGGCAACACCAGACCCGTCTAGGCCACAAGTTTGGGGTTTCTTGATTCCAGGTTGACAATAGGGAAACCGGGAATGCCATTGACCTTTGACGAAGCTCTCTGTCTGTCAGTCCTCCTGTCTGTCGGTCCCCTTGGCCATCTCTCAGTCTATATGGATATAGAGCTAGAGATAGAATGTGTTTTGTAGCCTTGTGCCCTGAGGAACTGCACACTGCAGTGTTCTCGAGCAGTCCCTCCATCTCATTTCCTGGGAGGGATTGGTCTTGAATTGGACCGAGGCAGGGATAGGGATATTCCTCGCTACTGTTGTGTGTGATTGGCTTATAAATGGATCAATCCTGGGCTCAGGAGAGGCCATTCGCTTTGTCCCTCTCCTAACTCGGGATTGGTCGAATTCGGGAGCACTCCCAAGGCAGGACTCAAAGGGGTGGGACTCCTGGAGCACACTGGGGGTTGTAGTTCCCCAGGAGGTCACAACACTTGAAAACCCTCAAAAGATAGATGGACAGACCGATAAATGCACTAAACAGCAGGCAGATAGACAGAATATCATAGCAACTAATCTGTCTGTCAGTCCTTCTGTCTGTCCAGTTGTCCATCTCTCCGTTTTCATAGATACATAGAGATAGTATGGCTTTTCAAGTGTTGTGGTTTGGAGGACTGCATCTCCCAGCATGCTCCAGGGGTCCTTACTCCTTATTTCCGGGGAGGGATTTGTCTTGAATTGGACCACTTCTATGCTAGTCGAGGGAATGATGCCCAGTATTTCCTTTACTGGGATTGGTCTTGAAAAGTATTAATTCCGTGCTAAGGAGGGGTCATGGCCATTGTCCCTCCTCTATCTCGGGATTGGTCCAATTGAAGAACAATCACAAGCCAGGACTCAAATGGGTGGTCCTGCTGGTGCACACTGGGGGTTGTAGTTCGCCAGGCTTCAACACCTTAAAACCCACAAAAGTCCGACACACAGGCTGAGACATGCACAAACAGGCAGGCTGATAGATACTGTCAACGTGGGATTTAGGAATCCCAATCTTGTGGCCTAGTGTTATCTGATGAACCCCAATTTTAGATTTAGCCTGTAGATTGGAGACCCCAAAAGCTTGTCCTTGTTTCCTGTTCCCAAGAGAATCTACCCTGAAGGGAAATGATGAGCCTGGGTGAGATAAGCATATGCTAAGCACATTCTTTGTTTTAGGTAGCTTCCCCTATTGTATTAGAACCTTTCTCAGGAAGGCCAGACCTGGGCATGAACCATCCTTTAGTAACTATTGTAAGCATCCCCCTTCTCTTGCACCCTAGCTTCTGGCTATGATTCTTTTCCCTAGCTCCATTGTATCTTGTCAGTGTAGTTTGAACACTCCCATTTTCTTTGTAGCCATAGTGATGTCAGTCATCTTTCCCTGCCCCTCGTTTTCCCAAATGGTATATAGGTTCCCCAAATGCTTGTGTTCCTCCGAGTTGTCATCTAGCGTTGTGGAGCTCCCAGGGATAACATCCCCAGAGTCCAGGGTTTGCACCCTGAAAAGCTTGTGCTCCGACTCTGAGTAAAGGGCCAAATTGGACTTATTCCTATCCTGAGTAAAGACTTGGTTTTTCTGACTATTTAATAGTTCCATGTTAGTTCCAAGTTAACAATACATAGACTACACCGACAGAAATACAAAGAGATAGATAGATAGATAGATAGATAGATAGATAGATAGATAGATAGATAGATAGATAGACAGATAGATAGACAGACAGACAAAAAATAGAGACAGATAAAAATATGGATAGATAGGTAGATTGACAGTTGCACATACAGTGAGACAGACTTTTAGATACACAGAAAGGAAAACAGATAGACAAAATGACAGAGAAACTAGTCCATCTGTCAGTCTTTCTGTATATCTGTCGATCCTTCTCTATGCGTCTGTCACTCCGTTTCTCTATAATTCTTTTTATATATCAGTCTACTGATCTATCTCTATTGCTATCTGTCTATCCCCTTCTGTCTGTCTATCCATCTGCCTGATTTTCTGTGTCTCTCTCAGCCTGTCTGTCTCTCCATTCCATCTTCCCTCGGTCTGTCCTTCCATCTATCTCTCTCTGTCTTTCGTGTTGTTTCACTCCCCGATATTCAATATCTCTGACTATCTTTCATTCTGTTTCTGTTTCTATGTCTTTTGATTCTATCTTCCTATTTGTCTCTCTGTCTGTCTCCCTGCCTTTCTTATCCCTCTGTCTGTGTCTATGTGTCTCTCTATGTGCTATCTTTATATCCATGTATCTGCCCTCCTACCTATCTGACTACCCATCTGCCAGTCGGCCTGCCTATCTGTCTTTCTGTTTGTCTGTCTCTATCTCTCTGGATTCTCACGGGATCAGGGAACAAGTACAAACTTTGGGGTGTCCAACTTACAAGCTCCTCCGGAAACCCAGGCTACACCAGACCCGTCTAGGCCACAAGTGTGAGGCTTCTAGATTCCAGGTTGACAACAGGAACACCGGGAAGTCCATTGACCTTTGACATTTCCTCAGAGAGGGGAATGGGGAGATTGTTGTGAGAGAAAAAGTGTGTTCTCAAATTTTAACTCAGTCTTTGCAAGATAGGATTCATGGTGGTGTGAATCCACAGAACATGTTCTACATCTTACATTCCTGTAATTTTTACTGCTTTTTAACAAATAACCAGATAAACAACAGAAAAGGAATCACATGGGATTTTACAAGTCTGTGCTATGATCTTCATCACGTGTCAAACTGTAAGCAATTGTGTTTCCAGTAAAAAACCATAGTGTGCCTGCATTAAGGGCCACCATTGGCAAATACAGCTCCTACTTTTCCTCATTGAATGCAGTGAATGTATTCACAGCATCAGCAATAAGGTGTGTCAACATGGAATCTAGAAACCACATACTTGGGGCCTAGTGGGATCTGGTGAAACTCAGGTATAAGGAGGAGCTTGTAGGTTGGAGACCCCAAAAATTGTACTTGTTCCCTGTTCCCATGGGAATCCACCCTGAAGGGAATCTGAGGTGAGCAGTTTCAGACTGAGTGGGGAACCCTTAGGTGAATGACAATCCTAGTTAGGTACTCTCCCCTATTGTATGAAGAGACCCTTTCCCAAGAAGATCCATACCTGGCAGGGACCATTCTTCAGTATCCACTGTAAGCAGCCCCCTCTCTTACAACCTAGCCTTTGGCTAGGATTCCTTTCCTAAGCTTGATTGTATACTGTCAGTGATGTCCTTTGTAAATACAGTAATGACAATCATCTTTCCCAGCTCCTGGACTTCCTCCATGTGGTTCCCCCAATTTTTTTTTACTTGGAGTTATCACCTAACCTGGTGGCTCTCCCAGGGATTATATCCACAGAGTGAAGGGTTTATGCCCTGGAAAAGTTGTGGCGCCAGACTCTGAGTAAAGGATATAATATGGGATTTATCCCTATCCTGATTCAAGACTGGGTTTCTCAGAGTATTTGAGAGTTCTGTGCCATTTCCATGTCAACAAATGGCAAGACAGCCCGGATGGCCAACTCATGGCTACCTAAACCTAAAGCTAGTTTGACCACCAGATGTGAGGTACCCAGAAGAAATCATTGAACTCAGTCAGGAATAAGCTGGGAGGGTTCAGTTAGTTAAGCTAAACTCTGGACCAAGGAACCTCTCTTTAATTAGGAAGCAAGTGGGCAATCGCTTTTCCATGCATGCCCCAGCCTATATCCCAGGGGGACTGCTGCCAAGGTCATATTCATACATGTACATAGTTATATATATGATATATGATGGACCAGGTACCTGGGAATGTTAGAAAAAGTGTGGAACATCAATCAAATCTGGTTCCAAGGGAAGTCGGCCAAAATGGAGCCCAGTCCAACCTGACCACAAGCTCCACTATTGACTAAGTTTTGTGTGTGACTGAGTGTTGGAACCTGTGTATGTGAGTGAAGTAGTATTTCTAGTAGAAGGAAGAGGGAGGATAGTATAGGTGACATGCATGTATGTTTGGCTGAAAGCGATGAATGGGAAGCTTGAGTTGGAGTGTGAGAGCCAGAGTGTTCACTACTGCGTCTGAGTAACTGCTTTAAGGCTATTAAAATAGAAAAAGTTTCCTCATGAATTGAAATGTCAGGGCTTAAGGTCTAAAGAGTTATCCAATTTAGTTTATGAAAGAGCTTCCTCTAGAAGCTGAAGAATGTAAGTTCTCAGTATCATCTCAAGGCTCTCTGGGGTTTGGGCTATGCTGAAGGTCTAAGGGATGTCCTCTGAATGCAGGTCATAGAAAAGTTAGCAAATAATGACTTTCAAGTTGGGTTACAACAGTTCATTCCTCTGAAAAGCTAGAGAGGAGGGGAGCAGCTGGCCATCTGCTCAGGGGATTATGGAGCTGAAAGCCAAAGGAGGTCCAGAAATTCTTGACTTTACTGTCTAATCTTTTCTTCCCAACTTTTGCTAGGAAAAATGTGTGAAATCGTGTATATCAAGTATAGTAAATTTTGATCATTGCCAATAAGATGCATTTCCTTCGAGGTATTAACTCGGTTATTTGAGTGCAGTCATTTCACATTTTTGTCAAGCTGGTATTTGTTTTTAAAGAACAGGAGTGGTTTTTTCAGTTTACTCTGTGTGTCTGTGTGTGTGTGTGTGTGTGTGTGTGTGTGTGTGTGTGTGTGTGTGTGTGTGTGATTTCTGGAGTAAAGAATGTTCATTTGAGGATGGGCAACTACAGACCTGACTGGTCTTTAAATTGTTGTCAAAGGACATGAAATATGGGGGGGAATGCTTTGCTTTTAATGATGAGGAAACCCTGAACATTTTTTACTTGAGCCACAAATTTCCTCTCTAGGAGCCACTTTAGCCATAGGCCAAAGTGCTTTGAGGCAAGGAGAAGAGAAAGGCAAATTGGCAGCCCAAAGGAAATTAGAGTAAAAAATGAAAAAAGGGAAGGGAATAGTAGAGGTGTTCCTAGTTAGAGGAAATTTTGAACCTCTTCCTTAGTAACCCTAAGTTTTGGTTTTGGAGAGAAAACGGTACCAGTTTGAGTTTTTGAGAAAGGAAAAGCATCATCTACAATAACCTGATTTGTGGAATTTTGAAGGTCAATTTCCAGAGTGCAACCATTTCAATAGATAAGTTTTTGTTTGAAAAGACCAGGGAATAAGGAGAACTAATTTTCCTTTTAAACTGGAGAAAACTGATGTTTTGTGTGCATTATTTCTGATGATCTTTGGCACATGACTACTAGAGAAAGAGACCTGGGAAATTCCTAAGACAGTTCTATGAATGCCCTGGATTTTACCCCTCCCCCCCCCAGTTCTGGTATGGGGGTGAAGAGATAAAAACCTATGAAAGGGAAGATTTGCCTGAAGAGGTTTCATAGGAGCCAAAAGCCTAGACCAGAATTAACTGCAGCCCAGAATCTGAAGTATTACTCAAGGTGACATCTTTAAGAGATATACGAAGGAGTCCCCAACGTACTGAATCTGGAGAAGGATTGTTTCTTATCCTTGTCATTGACTTGAGAAATAATTCTAAAGAATGGGAAAATTGGCCATTTATTTCTCCTGAGAATTCTATTTACCTGGAGCCAAGGCCCATTAAGTAGAGAACCTAGAAAGGACAGAGTTAGTCCCCATTCTGAGTTGAAGGAGGAAAGTTGAAAATAGGAGCACTTTACCTTGTTAAGAGGATGGAACGGAACATCTGTCCATTGGAGAAGTCGCAGCAAAGATTCCACAGTGCTGGGTTGCCTCAAAGTCGAATCAGAAGACGTTAGGAAAGAAATGATGGAGCCTAGAAGGAATTGGTAGTAAGAAAGATAATCTTAGCATGGCGAGAGAGAATTGAGATCTATAGGTGAATTCTTTGGAAAGATCATGGGGAAAAGAAATGCTATGGAGGAAAATGGGTTAGGATACAATCACAAGGGCCAATGGAAGGGCTGAGGAATGGCTTAGCTAAGTTTCTATCAAGTTCTACAGCTGACTGCTGATCATTACCAACTTATACCTGACATTTGTATTCAAATTAGGGAGCTTTTCTCCCCTATTTTAAGTTACTTCCCACTTTTCTCCTGTTTGATCAAATGTTCTGTCATCCTATGATGAAATCCTCAGAAAGGCAAGGGCTAAGATATGGGGCTTATTTTAACAATCATTTTGGTCTACGGACTAGCATGATTATATTTGTTCAGGAGATAAAGGGGAATGAAAACAGTTTTTTATCCCGAACATCCCCACGTCCCCAAAGTTAGATTGGGAGGGTGTGTGTGGGTGTATGGATGTGTCTGTGTGCTTGTTTGAAACTTTTAAATATGAATTTCAACATTGATTTGAAGGTGAAATTGTGGATAAAGATTTGAGTTTTTCTGACTATTTGATAGTTTGGCGTTATTTCCAAGTTAAGGATTTCAAGGATGTTGCTTTTGCCTGAACAATTATAGAGAAATTCACATTTTATGAGATTCCAGCTATAGGAAGAGGATTCTCCATTTTACCTAGCACATTTGCAAAATTAAATGGCCAAGACCGATGCTGTACATGGAATGTTGCAACTTGCATTCTTGCTATCGGGTTTAGACAGACATCAGTACTGGGACCCCTTTTTGTCATTTGAGTAAGCAGTATCTCTTCCAATCCCGAACAATTAATAGGTGACACTGCCTGCAGTTTCAGAGTTTGAATCTATCCAATAATGTGGTCACTCTTATGCCATGCATCAATGAGAATGTGCCTCCTATTGAAAATGGAGGCTACCAGATTGGCTAACATGACAGAAAGGGAAAGTAATGAATGCTGGAAGGGATGTGCCAAAGTTAGGACAGGAAGGCATTGCAGGTTCATTGGGGAATTGATTTAACGATTATGGAGGGCAATTTGGGACTCTGCCCAAAGGGAGCTAAAAGACTGTCTACCTTTTGATCCAACCATGGCACTACAGGGTTTGTACCCTAAAGAGATAATAAGAAAAAAGACTTAGACAAAATTATTCATAGCTGAGCTCTTTGGAGTGGCCAAAAATTGGAAATGGTGGGGATGCCCTTCCACTGGGGAATGGATGGACAAATTGTGGTATCTCTTGGTGCTGGAATATTATGGTGCTCAATGGAATAATGAATTGGAGGAATTCCACAGGAACTGGAACGATCTCCAGGAATGGAACACTATGCACATTCACAAGGAAAACTATGGGAGTAGAAACACCCAAGAAAAACAACTGCTAGATTACAAGGGTCCAGGGGGTTAAGGCTGGGGATATAAACTCTAAATGAACATCCTAGTGCAAACATCAACAACGTGGAAAGAGCTTCTCATCAAGGATACATGTCATACCCAGTGGAATTGCCCCTCGGCTACGGGAA
The DNA here is from genome assembly GCF_027887165.1 of Monodelphis domestica. NCBI lineage: Eukaryota > Metazoa > Chordata > Mammalia > Didelphimorphia > Didelphidae > Monodelphis > Monodelphis domestica. The sequence continues at coordinate 16,608,593 of NC_077235.1, read as the reverse complement.
GGGTGTAAAGAATATAATTCTTGTCACCAAGGAGGAAAAATATGCTAAATTGACTAAAAAAATATGAAAAGCAATAAAATAGAAAATTGCTGATCCTGGCCAGAAAAGTTTGAGAACAATCAATTCTCAAGACTTGGTTTTGGTCTCCAGCTGTTTCAAGATTTTGCATTTCTTCCTTGGCCTCAGGTGTCAGTTTCCTCCCTGAGGAGTCTACATCATTTTCTTTGAATGGCACCCAGGATGATGGTTGTGGGGTTCAGAGATACACCCCAGGAGATTGGGAGGGATACCATTGGGAAGACTGCAAGACTCTGAAACTTGACTTCAAAAGAAGAAGAGACATTTTATTGATTTCGAAAGTCATGTTGAATGTGGTCAGGAGGCAGCCGAGGTGGAAGAGCATGGGTGCAAAAGCTGCTCCTTGGGAGGACAGCCAGACATCATGCCTCCATGCTGCGGTTTAGCTATCATTTGACAGCAGTGAGGACAGGACCCAGAAAGAAGGGGTTTACGGAGGAGGTTTGTCCCAGGCCATGGGGCTAGTTCTTTCCATCTGCAACATTAAGGAAGGGGTGTTTCTCTTTGGCATCTCATTAAAAGGGGAAAGAAGAGTGAGTAGAAGCAGTGAAAGGTGGGGACTGCAGCTGAGGAACAGCTCATCTCTCCACAGTTTGTGCAGTATCCTCACTAGAGTGCATGGGATCTCAATGGCGGCTAACATTCTGTGTCCTTTTGCCTCACTTTGTTTCATAGCCTGCCCAAGGAAATGCCATTCTTGTTTAGTAAATGCTCCTTGTTGGGAAACGTCAGGACAACAAGTTAAGATCCCTGTAAGTAAGGTGCAGTGCTTAGCCTCTGAGATCTTGATTCCTTGCTTTCCTATTCAAGACTTTCATCAACTCATGGAAGAGACTGAAAAGAAGGGTTTGGACCCATCATCCCGTCTGCCACAGCCACTCACCTCACTGGGCAAAGTGGAGGTCTGCCACTCCCCCTCCAATCTTGAACCAAATACATCTTCTGAGCCATCTGAACCCAACTGGGGCACCATCACATGCTTTGCTTGCCTGCAACCACTTATCCTGATTTTCTAGAGTGGACACCTGAGAAGTAGAATGGGAAAGATCACGTGACTTATAAATTAGATAGAGGGATAGACCAATGGACAGACAGATTGACAGACACTTGAGATCGATTGATAAAAAGATACATACATAGATAGGTACATACTTACATACCTATGTAGAGATAGAGACCCAGAGAGGAGTGATGGGCAGATAGACACATTGACTGACAGATCCATAGATAGGAAGGCAGTAAGACAGAAAAGCAGAAAAACGAAAGTCTCTGTCTTTCAGTCCTCCTGTCTGTCTGTCCCCTTGTCCATCACTCAGTCTACATGGATATAGAGGTAGATATAGCTTTGCTCTTCTTAGATTGTGGCCTGAGGAACTGCATTCCCCAGTGTGCTCCAGGGGTCCCTCCCCCATTTTCCTGGTTGGGATTGGTCTTGAATTGGACTAATCCTAGGCTGGGGGACGAATGATGCTCCCTACTTTACTGTGCTGATTGCTAAAGAGATGGACCAATTCTGGGCTAAGGAGGGGTCATGGGTATTGTCCCTCCCCCACAAAGGGATTGGTCAAATTCAGGACCAATTCCAAGCCAGGACTTAAAAGGTACAGATTCCTGGGGCACAATGGGGCTTGTAGTTCCCGAGGCTGTCACTACACTTGAAAACCCACAAAAGAAACACAGACAGGCTGACAGACGTACCAACCACTAGGCGATTAGACAGAATAACATATCAAATAATCTGTGTGTCAGTTCTTCTGTCTGTCTAGCTGTCCATGTCTCTGTCTACATAGAGAGATCCAGTGGGTGTTCAGTGGTTGTGGCCTACAGGACTATATCTCCCAGCATGCTCCAGGGTTCCCTCCTTCTTATTTCCCATGAAGAATTGGTCTTGAATTTGACCAATCCTCTGCTGGGCAGGAGATGATGCCCATTTTCCTTTCATAGGATTGGTCTTGATATGGACCAATCCCATGCTAAGGAGGGACCATAGACATAGTCCATCCCCCAACACAGGATTGGTCCAATACAAGACCAATCAGAAGCCAGGACTCAAAGGGATGTGACCACTAGGTCTCATTGGGAGTTGTAGTTCCTCAGGATGTCACAACACTTTAAAACACACAAATGACATACACACAGTGTGATCCATGCCAAAACAAGCAGGAAGAGAGATACATAAACTACACCAACAGGAACACAAAGACATAGATAGATCGATAGATATATAAGTAGAAAGACAGACAGATCGACAGACATATAGATAGACAGATACATAGAGAGACAGAGAGACAGATAGAGACAGACAGATAGACAGATACAAAAATCAGGATATTTAGACAAGCAGATGCACATCCAATGAGACAGACTTGTAGATACACAGAAAGGAAGGCAGATAGACAGAATGACAGAGAAACTAATCTGTCTGTCAGTCTTTCTGTTCATTTGTGTATCTGTCTGTCGCTCTGTCCTGTCTTTTCGTCCATCAATCTGTCTCTGTCTGGTAGTCTTTTTCTCTTTCCTTCTATTCATATCAACCTAGTGATCTTTTTGTCTATCTCTCTCTTTTTGAATCTGTCCACCCAAGTCTATCTCTCTAGATATTTGACTGTTTATGTCTATGTATCGATCTGCTTGACTCTCTCTGTCTCTCTATGTGTGTCTAACCCTCTGTGTTGCTATCCATCATTCTCTCTGTCTATTAATATATCGATACCTCAGTCTACCTTTCTGTCTAAATGTCATTATATCTAACTCTATCTCTACATCACTGTTTGTGTGTCTGTCTATCTATTTATCTATTCATTTATCAATCAATCAATCAATCTATCTATCTATCTCATTCCATCTGTGTGTCTCTGTATATCTCTATCCATCTATCAACCTGTCCATTTATCATTCTGCATATTTGTTGCTTTTCCTCTCTCTGTCTGTCTCTCTGTTTCTCTCTCTTTCTCTCTCTCTCTCTCTCTCTATTCCTCTCTCACAAATAGCTATCTATTTCTGTAGAGAAAAAACTGACAGACACACAGAAAAATAGATGCACAGAAGAGAAGAACTAAGAGAAGCAAATAGATACATACATACATAGTAACATACATAGAGATAACCAGAAGGGACTGGCTGGCAGACAGATGGATAGATACACATACAGACAGGCAGATAAAAACATAGATAGCAGAAAGAGATACACAGAAAATATAGATATATTGATAGACAGCACACAGATAGACATATATAAAGAGAGAGAGACAGAGAGAGAGCGAGAGAGTGAGAGAGAGAGAGAGAGAAACCGAACAAGGAACAGACATGGACTTAAGGACAATCACAGAGAAAGAAATACATATATATAAAGACACATAGACAGATAGACAGATAGATAGAGTGTCAACATGGAATATAGAAACCTCAAACTTGTAGCAGAGTAAGATCAGATGTAGCCTAAATTTAGGACTAGCTTCTAAATTGAAGACTCAAAGTTTGTACTTGCTCCTTGTTTCTGTGAGAATCCACACAGAAGGAAACCATAGCCTAGCAGTTTCAGATTAAATAACGGAGCCACAATGAATGCCAATTCTACTTGATTGGGACAAAGCAGATGCTAAGGACCCTCTTTGTTTTAGGTGGTCTCCCCTGTGGGACCAGAGATCTTTTCCAAAGTAAATCCCCACCTGATCAGGGATCATCTTTAGTCTCCACTGTCAGCAGCCCTTTCCCTTAGATCCTCTCCTCAAGCTGTGATTCTTTCCCCAAGCTTCAGAGGATGTTGTCAGTCGAGTTTGAACACTCCCATTTTCTTTGTAGCTAGAGCAAAGTCAATCATCTTTCCCTGCCCTTGGGTTTCCCCAAAATGGTGGAGAGGTTCCCCAAATTCTTTTCTTCTTTAAACTGTCCAATCTGGTGCTATTGCCTTTCGCAGGGGTCAGTGTCCAGAGCCACCAGAGTTCAATCCTGGGACTCTGTGGAGCCTTGCGGCTCCTACCTCTGTTTAGCACTCTACAGTAACATTGACCCCCATTTCCTTGACTAAAGAGTGAGTTCTCTGACTATTTAGTAGTTTTGTGTTTGTACAAGTCAGCAGTAGTTAGATACATAGAGAGATACACAGATGCATAGATACATAAATAGACACATAAGAGCACACAAAGACACCCTTGTCCATCTCTCAGTCTACATGGATATAGAGTTAGAGATAGTTTTGCTCTTCTTAGGTTGTGGCCTGAGGGACTGCATCCCCCACTGTGCTCCACTGGTTCCTCCCCCATGTTTCCTGATTTGGATTGGTCTTGAATTGGACCAATCCTAGGCTGGGTGAGGAATGATGCTCCCTACCTTACTGTGCTTGATTGCAAATAAGATGGACCAATTCTGGGCTAAGGAGGGACCATTGGCATTTCCCGCCCCCACCATGGGATTGGTCCAATTTTGGACCAATCTCAAGACAGGACTCAAAAGGTCGGATTCCTGGGGCACAATGGGGCTTGTAGTTCCCCAGGCTGTCACAACACTTGAAAACCCACAAAAGAAACCCAAACAGGTTGACAGATGTACCAACCAGTAGGCGAATAGACAGAATGACAGATCCAATAATCTGTCTGTCTGTCCTTCTGTCTGTCTAGCTGTCCATCTCTCCATCTCAATAGATTCATAGAGAGAGATCAGGTGGGTTTTCAATGGTTGTGGCCTACGGGACTACACCTCCCAGTGTGCTAGAGTGGTCCCTTGGTCTTGAATTTGACCAATCCTCTGCTGGACAAGAGATGATGCCCATTTTTCTTTCATGGGATTGTTCTTGATATGGACCAATCCCATGCAAAGGAGGGACCATAGACATAGTCTATCCCCCAACACAGGATTAGTCCAATGCAAGACCAATCCCAAGCCAGGACTCAAACGGGACAGATTCCTGGGGTACAATAAGAGTTGTAGTTCCCCAGATTGTCTCACCACTTTAAAACACACCAAGAACATACACACAGACTGATCCATGCACAAACCAGCAGGCAGATAGATACATAGACTACATCCACAGATACACATAGACAAAGATAGACAGATAGACAGATAGACAGACAGGCAGATAGACAGATAGGTAGATAGATAGATAGATAGATAGATAGATAGATAGATAGATAGATTCGAATATACATCCATAAACACATGGACACATAGATATAGCCAGGTGGGATTTGTAGACAGAAGGACAAGCTGATAGACACACAGACAGGCAGGCAGATAGACAAAATGACAGAGAAACTAGTTCATCTGTCAGTCTTTCTGTATGTCTGTAGATCCATCTGTCTGTGTCTGTCAGTCTGTTTTTCCCTAATTCTGTCTATACATCAATGTATTGATCTAGCTGCATCTATCTATCTGTATTGCTATCTGTCTATCCCTTGTCTCCATCTGCATGACTTTACGGGTCTCTCTCAGTCTGTCTGTCTCTGAAAGCAATTCTGTTTCCTTCAAAAAGAAACTATACTTTGCCTGCATTAATAGGCCACTATTGGCAAATACAGCTCCTGCTTTTCCTCATTGAATGCAGTGAATGTATTCACAGCATCAGCAATAAAGTGTGTCAACATGGAATCGAGAAACCCCAAACTTGTGACCTAGGGGGATCTGGTGAAGCCCAGGTTTCAGGAGGAGCTTGTAGGTTGGAGACCTCAAAGATTGTACTTGTTCCCTGTTGCCATGGGAATCCATCCTGAAGGGAATCCCAGGTGTGTAGTTTCAGACTGAGGGGGGACTGTCATGTGAATGACAATCCTAGTTAAGTAGTCTCCCCTATCTCTTCAAGAGTATCTTTCACAAGAATATCCACACCTGGCAGGGACCATTCTTCAGTATCCACTGTAAGCATCCCCCTCTCTTAGACCCTAGCCTTTGGCTAGGATTCCTTTCCTAAGCTTGATTGTATCCTGTCAGGGATTTCCTTTGTAGCTACAGCATTGTCACTCATCCTACCCTGTTCCTAGATTTCCCGAAAATGGTAGAGAGGATCCCCAAATTCTTTTGTTCCTTGGAGTTGTCACCTAGCCTAGTGGCCCGACCAGGGATAACATCCCCAGAGTCCAGGGTTTATGCCCTATAAAAATTGCGTCGCCACCCTCTGAGAAAAGAATACACTATGGGATTTATCCCAATCCTGATTCAAGATGTGATTTTTCAGACTATTTGACAGATCTGTGGTATTTCCAAGTTAAGAAATGGCGAGCCAGTTAGGATGCCCGAGTTATGGCTGCCTAAACCTCCAGTTAGTTTGACCATTAGATGTGAGGTACATACAAGAACCCATTGAGTTCAGTCAGGAATCAGCTGGGTGGGTTTGGTTAGGTCAGCCAAACTCTTGGCAAAGGAACCTCTTTTATTTCAGGAACCAAATGGTCAATTGCATTTCGGTGCATTCCCCAGTGTACACTCCAGTGGGACACCTTCCAAGTTCATACTCATATAAGGACATAGTTACACATATGATATATGATTGACCACATACCTGGGAATGTCGGAAAGTGTGTGGAACATTAATCAAATCTGGTTCCAAGGTAAGTTGACCAAAATGGTGCCCAATTCAACCTGACCACAAGCACCACAATTGACTAAGTTTTGTGTGTGACTGACTGTTGGTATCTGTGTATGTGAGTGAAGTAGTATTTCTAGTAGAAGAAAGAGCGAGGATAGTATAGGTGACATGCATGTATGTTTGGCTGAAAGCGATGAATGGGAAGCTTGAGTTGGAGTGTGAGAGCCAGAGTGTTCACTACTGCGTCTGAGTAACTGCTTTAAGGCTACTATATTAGAGAAAGTTTCTGCATGAATTTAAACATCAGGGCTTAGGGTCTAAAGAGTTATCAAATTTGATGTATGAAAGAGCTTCTCAAGGAAGCTGAAGAACTTGAGTTCTCCGTTTCTTCTCAATGTTCCGTGCGGTTTCGGCTATACTGTATGTCTAATGGATTTCTTCTACATGCAGGTGATAGAAACATTAGCAAATAATTTCTATCAAGATGTATTACAACAGTTCATTCGTCTGAAAATCTAGAGACAAGGGCAGGAGCTGGCCATCTGTACTGGGGATTATACACCAGAAGACCAAAGGAAGACCAGAAATTCTTGACTTTACAGTCTAATATTTTCTTCCCAAGTTTTGGCAGGAGTAATGTGTGAAATCGTGTATATCAAGTGCAGGCAATATTGAGTATTGCTAATAAGATGCATTGTCCTCGACGTATTAACATGGTTATTTGAATGCAGTCATTTCACATTTTTATAAAGCTGGAATTTGTTTTCAAAGAGTTAGGGCTAATTTTTTTCAGATTACCGTGTGTGTGTGTGTGTGTGTGTGTGTGTGTGTGTGTGTGTGTGTGTGTGTAAAACTTTTAAATTTGAATTTCAATATTGTTTTAAAGGTGAAATTGTGGTTGAAGACTTGGGTTTTTATGACTAAATGATAGCTCGGCATTATTTCCAAGTTAACAGGTTCAAGGATGTTACTTTTGAAAGAACAATTATAGAGAAATTCACAGTTTGAAAGATTCCAGCACTAGGAAGAGGATTCTCCATTTTACCTAGCACATTTTTAAAATTTAATGGCCAAGACCGATACAGTGAATGGAACGTTGCAACTTGCATTCCTGCTATTGGGTTTAGACGAACATCAGTACTGGGACCCCTTTTTGTCATTTGAGTAAGCAGTACCTCTGCCAATCCCGAACAACTAATAGGTGGCTCTGCCTGGTGTTTCAAAGTTTGAATCTATCCAATAATGTGGTCACTCTGATGCCATGTATAAATGAGAATGTGTCTCCTCTTGAAAATGGAGGCTACACAGATTGGCTAACATGACAGCAAGGGAATATAATGAATGCTTGAGGGGATGAGGCAAAGTCGGGACATGAAGGCATTGTTGCTGGAGTGGTGAATTGATCCAACCATTCTGGAGGGCAATTTGGAACTCTGCCCAGAGGGCTCTACAAGATGGTCTGCCTTTTGATCCAGCCATAGCACTGCAGGGTTTCTACCACATACCCATAATAAGGACAAAGGCTTGACCAAGAATATTGATAGCTGCTCTCTTTGGAGTGGCCAAAAATTGGAAAAGGAGGGGATACCCTTCAACTGGGGAATGGCTGAACAAATTGGGGTACCTGTGGGTGCTGAAATAGTATAGACCTCAAAGGAATAATAAACTGGTGGAATTCCACAGGAACTGGAAAGACCTCCAGGAATGGATGCAGAGTGAGAGAAGTAGAACCAGGAGAACATTGTACATAGAGATGGATGCACCGTGGTACAATGGAATGGAATGGAATGGACTTCTTCATTAGTGTCAATGCAATCATCCTAAACCACCCGGCAGAATCGATGAGAAAGAACACTATCCACATTCACAAGGAAAACTGTGGGAGTAGAAACACCCAAGAAAAACAACTGCTAGATTACAGGGGTCCAGGGGGTTAAGGCTGGGGATATAGACTCTAAATGAACATCCTAGTGCAAACATCAACAACAAGAAAAGAGGTTCTCCTGAAGGACACATGTCATACCCAGTGGAATTCCCCTCGACTACGGGAAGGGTAGGGCAGGGGAAGGATTGAAAGAATATGATTCTTGTCACTGAGGAGAAATAATGTGCTAAACTGACTAAATAAAATCTGAAAAGCAATGTAAGAAGACAATTTCTGAATAAAGAAATCAATAAAAGGCTGGCTAGAACAGTTTGAGAAGGATCAATTCTCCAGACTTAGTTTCTGGTCTCCAGCTGTTTCAAGATTTTGCATTTCTTCCTTGGTCTCAGGTGTCAGTTTTCTCCCTGAGGAGACGACATCATTTTGTTGAATGGCACCCAGGATGATTGTTGTGGGGTTCATAGATGCTCCACTGGAGCTCGGAGTTATATCATCGTAAGAATGCAAGACTCTGAAACATGGCTTCAAAAGAAAAGGGGACATTTTATTGATGTGAAAGTCATGTTGACTGTGGTCAGGAGGCAGCCAAGGTGGGAGAGCTTGCGAGCAAAATCTGCTCCTTGGGAGGACAGCATGCCTCCATGCTGGGGTTTAGCTATCATTTGACAGCAGTGAGGACAGAAACAAGGGATTTGGGCAGGAGGCTTGCCCCAGGCCATGGGGCTGTTTCTTGGCATCTGCAGCATAATGGAAGGGTTGTATCTCCTTGGCCATCTGATTCAAAGGGTAAAGAAGAGTGAGTAGAAGCAGTGAAAGGTGGGGCTGCAGGTGAGGAACAGCTCAACTCTCCACAGTTCATGCAGTATCCTCACTAGAGTGCATGGGACCTCAATGGCGGCTAACACTCTATGTCCTTTTGCCTCACTTTGTTTCATAGCCTGCCCGAGCAAATGCCATTCTTCTTTAGTAAATGCTCCTTTTTGGGAAATGTCAGGACAACAGGTTAAGATCCCTATGAAGTAATGCTCAGAGCTTAGCCTCTGAGCTATTGATTCCTTGCTTTCCTATTCAAGACTTCCAGCGCCTCATGGAAGAGTCAAAGAAAAAGGGTTTGGACGCATCATGCAGTCTGCCACAGCCACTCACCTCACTGGCCAAAGTAGAGGTCTGCCACTCCCCCTCCAATCTTGAACCAAATACATCTTCTGAGCCACCTGAACATCACAGGGACACCATCATATGCTTTGCTTGCCAGCAACCACTTGTTCTGATTTTCTAGGGTGGACAGCTGAGAAGAAGAATGGGAAAGATCGACTGATTGATGAATTCCATAGGGGGACAGACCAATGGACAGACAGATTGACAGACACTGGAGCTCGAGAGATAAACAGATGCATACATAGACAGAAACACACATACTTACTTATATAGAGACAGATACCCAGAGAGGACTGATGAACAGACAGATAGACAGACTGACAGGTACATAGACAGGAATGCAGTAAGACAGAGAAACAGATAAACAAAGCCTTATGTCTGTCAGTCGTCCTGTCTGTCGGTCCCCTTGTCCATCTCTCAGTCTACATGGATATAGAGCAAGATATAGTTTTGCTCTTCTTAGGTTGTCGCCTGAAGAACTGCATTTCCCAGTGTGCTCCAGGGGTCCCTCCCCCATCTTTCCTGGTTGGGATTGGTCTTGAATTGCACTAATCCTAGGCTTGGTGAGGAATGATGCTCCCTACTTTACTGTGCGTGATTGCTAAAGAGATGGACCAATTCTGGGCTAAGGAGGGGCCATGGGTATTGTCCCTCCCCGACGACAGGATTGATCGAATTCCGGACCAATCCCAAGCCAGGACTCAAAAGGTACAGATCCCTGGGGCACAATGGGGCTTGTAGTTCCCGAGGCTGTCACTACACTTGAAAACCCACAAAAGAAACACAGACAGGCTGACAGACACAAGAACCAGTAGGCGAATAGACAGAATAACAGATCAAATAATCTGTGGGTCAGTCTAGCTGTCTATGTCTCCTTCTACATGGAGAGATCAGGTGGGTATTCAATGGTTGTGGCCTACTGGACTATATCTCCCAGCATACTACAAGGTTCCCTCCCTCTTATTTCCTGAGAAGGATTGGCCTTGAATTTGACCAATCCCCTGCTGGGTAAGAGATGATGCCCAGTTCCCTTTCATGGGATTGGTTTTGAGATGGACCAATCCCATGCTAAGGAGGGACCATAGACAAAGTCCATCCCCCAACACAGGATTGGTCCAATGCAAGACCAATCCCAAGCCAGGAATCAAAGGGATGTTACCACTAGGTCACATTGGGAGTTGTAGTTCCCCAGGATGTCACAACACTTTAAAACACACAAATGACATACACACAGTGTGATCCATGCAAAAACAAGCAGGCAGATAGATACATAAACTACACCGATAGGAACACAAAGACATAGAAAGATCGATCGATAGATAGATAGATAGATAGATAGATAGATAGATAGAAAGACAGATCGACAGACAGAGAGATAGAAAGGTACATAGAGAGACAGAGACAGATAGAGAGAGATATTTGTGTATCCCTGTCTACCTGTCTATCGATATGCCTGACTTTCTGTGTCTCTCTCTGTCTCTCGATTCCATTTTCCCTCTATATGCCCTTCCATCTATCTGTCTCTGTCTGTCCCTTTGTTTCACCTTCCCTCATCCTGTAGTTCTATTAATCTTTCAATGTCTCTATCTCACATTCTGTTTCTATGTCTTTTTGTTCTATGTTCCTATCTATTTATCTCTCGATCTGTCTGTCTGCCTGCCTGTCTATCTCTCTTTCTGTGTTTGACTACCTGTCTCTCTATGTGCTATCTCTATATCCATCTATCTGCCCTCCTACCTATCTCACTACCCATCTGCCAGTCGGCCTGCCTATCGGTCTTTCTATCTGTCTGTCTCTATCTCTCTGGATTCTCACGGGATCAGGGAACAAGTACAAACTTTGGAGTCTCCAATCTATTAGCTCCTCTGGAAATCCAGGCTACACCAGATACGTCTAGGCCACAAGTTTGGTGTTTCTTGATTCCAGGTTGACAATAGAAAAACCGGGAAGGCCATGGTCCTTTGATATTCCCTCAGACTCGGGAATGGCGAGATTGGTGTGAGAGCAAAAGAGTGTTCTAAAATTTTAACTCTGTCTTTGCAAGATAGGATCACGGTGCTGTCCATCAATAGAACACTTTCTACATCTTGCTGTCCTTTAATTTTTACAGCTGTTCAACAAATAACCAGATAAACAACATACAATGAATCACGTGGGATTTTACAAGTCTGTGCTATGATTTTCATCACGGTCAAAGTGCAAGCAATTCTGCTTCCAGCAAAAAAAACGATACTGTATCTACATTAACAGACCACCATTGGCAAATACAGATTCTACTGTTTCCTGATTTGATGCAGTGGATGTATTCACAGCATCGGCAATAAGGTGTGTCAACATGGAATCTAGAAATCCCAAACTTGTGGCCTAGTGGGATCTGGTGAAGCCCAGATTTACGGAGGAGCTTGTAGGTTGAAGACCCCAAAGTTTGTACTTCTTCCCTGTTCCCATGGGAATCCTCCCTGAGGGAATCCGAGGTGAGCAGTTTCAGACTGAAGAGGGACCCTCCGGAGAATGACAATCGTAGTTAGATAGTCTCCCCAATTTTATCAAGAGACCATTTCCCAAGAAGATCCACACCTGGCGAGGACTATTCTTCAGTATCCACTATAAGCACCCCACTCTCTTAGACCCTAGCCTTTTGCTAGCATTCCTTTCTTATGCTTGATTGTATTCGGTCAGGGAATTCCTTTTAGCTATAGCAATGTCACTCATCTTTCCATGCTCCTAGATTTCCCCCATGTGGTAGAGAGGATCCCCAAATACTTTTCCTCCTTGTAAAGGAGATCTGAGTTGGAAATTGCCCAAGCCTTGAGATATTCAGTCAAGGGAAATGCTAAGCCACAGACAGATAAAACTTTGGGACCTGTCCAAGGTCCCAACTACTAACAGATAAACTTCAGGACGAAGGTCCCAGGTGCAAAAAAACTCGGAAACTTTCCAACAAGAGCATGCAACAGATAATGGCCTGGAATGAGGAAGGGAGGGGGGTTATTCATGCTGAAAAGTATTTAAGACTGAATCTTCAGGAGGGAACTCAGAACTCTTTTGGCTGATTTCCCAGTAGTGCGCATTATTTCAATAAACGGCCCTTTCTTTGCCTGATTGCGTTGTCCATGGGTCTTCCTTGGTGGTGGGTAAAATCCCGGATCTTAACACTTACACTTGTCATCTAGGCTAGGGGCCATCCCTGGGATAACATCCCCAGAGTCTTGGGTTTATACTCTGTAAAAGTCGTGGCACCAGACTCTGAGTAAAGAATACAATAAGTAAAAAAGTGTGGAATATCAACCAAATCTGGTTCCAAGGTAAGTCGGCCAAAATGGAGCCTGGGACAACCTGAACACATGCTCCATAACTGACTAAAGTTTGTGTGTGACTGACTGTTGGTATCTGTGTATGTGAGTGAAATAGTATTTCTAGTAGAAGGAAGAGCGAGGAGAGTATAGGTGACATGCATGTACGTATGGCTGAAAGCGTTGAATGGGAAGCTTGAGTTGGAGTGTGAGAGCCAGAGTGTTCACTACTGCGTCTGAGTAACTGCTTTAAGGCTATTATCATAGAGAAAGTTTCTTTGTGAATTAAAACGTCAGGGCTTAGGATCTAAAGAGTTATCAAATTTGATGTATGAAAGAGCTTCTCAAGGAAGCTGAAGAACTTGACTTCTCCGTTTCTTCTCAATGTTCCTTGTGGTTTCTGCTATACTGTATGTCTAATGGATTTCTTCTACATGCAGGTGATAGAAACGTTAGCAAATAATGTCTATCAAGATGTATTACAACAGTTCATTCCTCTGAAAATCTAGAGACAAGGGCAGGAGCTGGCCATCTGTACTGGGGATTATAGAGCAGAAGACCAAAGGAAGACCAGAAATTTTTGACTTTACAGTCTAATATTTTCTTCCCACCTTTTGGTAGGAGTAATGTGTGAAATCGTGTATATGAAGTGCAGGCAATATTGAGTATTGCTAATGAGAGGCATTTTCCTCGAGGTATTAACATGTTTATTTGTATGCAGTCATTTGACATTTTTATCAAGCTGGAATTTGTTTTCAAAGAGTTAGGGTTAATTTTTTCAGATTACCGTGTATGTGTGTGTGTGTGTGTGTGTATGTGTGTGTAAAACTTTTAAATTTGAATTTCAATATTGTTTTAAAGGTGAAATTGTGGTTAAAGACTTGGGTTTTTATGACTAATTGATAGCTCGGCATTATTTCCAAGTTAACAGGTTCAAGGATGTTACCTTTGAAAGAACAATTATAGAGAAATTCACAGTTTGAAAGATTCCAGCACTAGGAAGAGGATTCTCCATTTTACCTAGCACATTTTTAAAATTCAATGGCCAAGACCGATACAGTGAATGGAACATTGCAACTTGCATTCTTGCTCTTGGGTTTAGAGGAACATCAGTACTGGGACCCCTTTTTGTCATTTGAGTAAGCAGTACCTCTGCCAATCCCGAACAACTAATAGGTGACTCTGCCTGGTGTTTCAAAGTTTGAATCTATCCAATAATGGTGTAACTCTGATGCAAGGTATCAATGAGAATGTGTCTCTTCTTGAAAATGGAGGCTACACGGATTGGCTAAAATGACAGCAAGGGAATATAATGAATGCTTGAGGGGATGAGGCAAAGTTGGGACATGAAGGCATTGTTGCTGGAGTGGTGAATTGATCCAACCATTCTGGAGGGCAATTTGGAACTATGCCCTGAGGGCTCTACAAGATGGTCTGCCTTTTGATCCAGCTATAGCACTGCAGGGTTTCTACCACATACCCATAATAAGGAAAAGCTGCTCTCTTTGGAGTGGCCAAAAATTGGAAAAGGAGGGGATACCCTTCATCTGGGGAATGGCTGAACAAAGTATGGTACCTCTGGGTGCTTAAATAGTATAGACCTCAAAGGAATAATAAACTGGTGGAATTCCACAGGAACTGGAAAGACCTCCAGGAATGGATGCAGAGTGAGAGAAGTAGAACCAGGAGAACATTGTACATAGAGATGGATGCACCGTGGTACAATGGAATGGAATGGAATGGACTTCTTCATTAGTGTCAATGCAATCATCCTAAACCACCCGGCAGAATCGATGAGAAACAACACTATCCACATTCACAAGGAAAACTGTGGGAGTAGAAACACCCAAGAAAAACAACTGCTAGATTACAAGGGTCCACGGGGTTAAGGCTGGGGATATAGACTCTAAATGAACATCCTAGTGCAAACATCAACAACAAGAAAAGTGGTTCTCCTGAAGGACACATGTCATACCCAGTGGAATTCCCCTCGACTACGGGAAGGGTAGGGCAGGGGAAGGATTGAAAGAATATGATTCTTGTCACCGAGGAGAAATAATGTGCTAAATTGACTAAATAAAATCTGAAAACCAATAAAAGAAGACAATTTCTGAATAAAGAAATCAATAAAAGGCTGGCTAGAACAGTTTGAGAAGGATCAATTCTCCAGACTTAGTTTCTGGTCTCCAGCTGTTTCAAGATTTTGCATTTCTTCCTTGGTCTCAGGTGTCAGTTTTCTCCCTGAGGAGACGACATCATTTTGTTGAATGGCACCTGGAATGATTGTTGTGGGGTTCATAGATGCTCCACTGGAGCTCGGAGTTATATCATCGTAAGAATGAAAGACTCTGAAACATGGCTTCAAAAGAAAAGGGGACATTTTATTGATGTGAAAGTCATGTTGACTGTGGTCAGGAGGCAGCCAAGGTGGAAGAGCTTGCGTGCAAAATCTGCTCCTTGGGAGGACAGCATGCCTCAATTCTGGGGTTTAGCTATCATTTGACAGCAGTGAGGACAGAAACAAGGGATTTGGGCAGGAGGCTTGCCCCAGGCCATGGGGCTGGTTCTTGGCATCTGCAGCATTAAGGAAGGGGTGTATCTCCTTGGCCATCTGATTCAAAGGGTAAAGAAGAGTGAGTAGAAGCAGTGAAAGATGGGGGCTGCAGGTGAGGAACAGCTCAACTCTCCACAGTTCATGCAGTATCCTCACTAGAGTGCATGGGACCTCAATGGCGGCTAACACTCTATGTCCTTTTGCCTCACTTTGTTTCATAGCCTGCACGAGGAAATGCCATGCTTCTTTAGTAAATGCTCCTTTTTGGGAAATGTCAGGACAACAGGTTAAGATCCCTATGAAGTAATGCTCAGAGCTTAGCCTCTGAGCTATTGATTCCTTGCTTTCCTATTCAAGACTTCCAGCGCCTCATGGAAGAGTCAAAGAAAAAGGGTTTGGACCCATCATGCAGTCTGCCACAGCCACTCACCTCACTGGCCAAAGTAGAGGTCTGCCACTCCCCCCTCCAATCTTGAACCAAATACATCTTCTGAGCCACCTGAACATCACAGGGACACCATCGTATGCTTTGCTTGCCAGCAACCACTTGTTCTGATTTTCTAGGGTGGACAGCTGAGAAGAAGAATGGGAAAGATCGACTGATTGATGAATTCCATAGAGGGACAGACCAATGGACAGACAGAATGACAGACACTGAAGATCGATTGATTAACAGATACATACATAGACAGGAATATACATACATACTTATATGGAGACAGATACCCAGAGAGGACTGATGGGCAGACAGATAGACAGACTGAGAGATATATAGACAGAATGGCAGTAAGACAGAATAACAGATAAACGAAGCTCTCTGTCAGTCTGTCCTCTTGTCTGTCGGTCCAGTATGCTATCTCTCAGTATATATCGATATAGAGCTAGAGATAGTGTGGCTTTTCCTGGGTTGTGGACTGAGGAACTGCTTCCCCCAGTTTGCTCAATGGGTCACTCCCCCATCTTTCCTGGGCAGGATTGGTCTTGAATTGGTCCATTCCTAGTCTGGGTAATAAATGATGCTCCCTACATTCCTGTGTTTGATTAGTCTTTATGTGGACCAATCCTGGGCTAAGGAGGGGCCTTGGGCATTGTCCCACCCCCACCACAGGATTTGTCCAATTCTGGACGAATCCTAAGCCAGGACTCAAAGGGGAGTGATTTCTTTGTAGCTTGAGCAAAGTCAATCATCTTTCCCTGCCCATGGATTTCCCCCAAATGGTGGAGAAGTTCCCCAAATTCTTTTCTCCTTTAAACTGTCCAATCTGGTGCTATTGCCTTTCCCAGGGGTCAGTGTCCAGAGCCACCAGAGTTCAGTCCTGGGACTCTCCGTAGCCTTGTGGCGCCCAGCTCTGTCTAGAGCTCTACAGTCACATTGACCCCCGTTTCCTTGATGAAAGAGTCACTTTTCTGACTATTTAATAGTTTTCTGTTTTTACAAGTCAATAGTAGTTAGATAGATACATAGAGATACATAAATAGATACATAAAAATATAGACACATAAAAACACACAGAGAAAGAGATATAACCAGACCTGACTGAATGGCAGAGATACAGACAACTCATTAGATACACAGACAGGCAGGTAGATAATTATATAGACTACTCAGAGAGAAGCACTAAGACATAGAGAGATAGATAGATATATAGATAGACAGACAGACAGACAGAGAGAGGGAGAGAGAGAGAGAGATTCGTACATACATCCATAAACACATGGACACATAGCTATTGCCAGATGGGTCTTGCAGACAGAAGGACACGATGATAGACACACAGACAGACAGACAGATAGACAAAATAACAGAGAAACTAGTCCATCTGTCAGTCTTTCTGTATGTCTGTCGATCTGTCTGTCTGTGTCTGTCAGTCCTTTTTTCTCTCATTCTGACTATATATCAATCTATAGATCTAACTGTATCTATCTATCTATATTGCTATCTGTCTATCCGTGTCTGTGTGTCTATCCATGTGCCTGACTTTCTGTCTCTCTCTCAGTCTGTCTGTCTCTCCATTCTATCTTCCCTCGGTCTGTCCTTCCATCTATCTGTCTCTGTCTGTCCCTTTGTTTCATTCTCTGATATTCTCATGTTCTATTAATCTTTCAATCTCTCTGACTATCTCTCATTCTGTCTGTTTGTGTTTCTATGTCTTTTCGTTCTATCTTCCTATCTATTTACCTCTCTATCTGTCTCTCCCCCTGTCCATCTCTGTCTATGTCTGACTATGTGTCTCTCTATGTGCTATCTCTATATCCCTCTATCTGCCCTGCTACCTATCTGACTACCCACCTGCCAGTCGGCCTGCCTATCTGTCTTTCTGTTTGTCTGTCTCTATCCCTCTGGATTCTCACGGGATCAGGGAACAAGTACAAACTTTGGGGTCTCCAACCTACAAGCTCCTCCGGAAACCCAGGCTACACCAGATACGTCTAGGCCACAAGTTTAGGGTTTCTTGATTCCAGGTTGATAAGAGGGAAACCGGGAATGCCATGGACCTTTGACGAAGCTCTCTGTCTGTCAGTCCTCCTGTCTGTCTGTCCCCTTGGCCATCTCTCAGTCTATATGGATATAGAGCTAGAGATAGAATGTGTTTTGTAGCCTTGTGCCCTGAGGAACTGCACACTGCAGTGTTCTTGAGCAGTCCCTCCCCCTTATTTCCTGGGAGGGATTGGTCTTGAATTGCACCGAGGCAGGGATAGGGATATTCCTCGCTACTGCTGTGTATGATTGGCTTATAAATGGATCAATCCTGGGCTCAGGAGAGGCCATTCGCTTTGTCCCGCTCCTAACTCGGAATTGGTCGAATTCGGGAGGACTCCAAGGCAGGACTCAAAGGGGTGGGACTCCTGGAGCACACTGAGGGTTGTAGTTCCCCAGGCTGTCACAACACTTGAAAACCCTCAAAAGATAGACAGACAAATGCACCAAACAGCAGGCAGATAGACAGAATAACATATCACCTAATCTCTCTGTCAGTCCTTCTGTCTGTCCAGTTGTCTATCTCTCCGTTTTCATAGATACATAGAGATAGTATGGCTTTTCAAGTGTTGTGGCTTGGGAGACTGCATCTCCCAGCATGCTCCAGGGGCCCTTACTCCTTATTTCCGGGGAGGGATTTGTCTTGAATTGGACCACTTCTATGCTAGTCGAGGGAATGATGTCCAATATTTCCTTTACTGGGATTGGTCTTGAAAAGTATTAATTCCGTGCTAAGGAGAGTTCATGGCCATTGTCCCTCCTTTATCACGGAATGGGTCCAATTCAAGACCAATCCCAAACAAGGACTCAAACGGGTGGTCCTGCTGGTGCACACTGGGGGTTGTATTTACCCAGGCTTCAACAGGTTAAAAAGCACAAAAGTCAGACACACAGGCTGATAGATGGACAAACAGGCATGTCTCAATGCTGAGGTTTAGCTATCATTTAACAGAGCTGAGGACAGGGCCCAGAAAGAAGGGGTTCGAGCAGGAGGTTTGCCCCAGGCCATGGGGCTAGTTCTTGATATCTGCAGCATTAAAGAAGGGGTGTTTCTCTTGGGCATCTCATTCAAAGGGGTAAGAAGCCTGAGTAGAAGCAGTGAAAGGTGGGGTCTGCAGCTGAGTAACAGCTCATCTCTCCACATTTTGTGCAGTATCCTCACTAGATTGCATGGAATGTCAATGGCGGTAAACATTCTGTGTCATTTTGACTCACTTTGTTTCATAGCCTGACCGAGGAAATGCCATTCTTGTTTAGTAAATGCTCCTTGTTGGGAAACGTCAGGACAACAGGTTAAGATCCCTGTAAGTAAGGCGCAGAGCTTAGCCTCTGAGATCTTGATTCCTTGCTTTTCTATTCAAGACTTCCAGCACCTCAAGGATCAGTCTGATCAGAAGGGTTCGGTCCCAGCATCCAGTCTGTCACAGCCACTCACCTCACTGGCCAAAGTGGAGGTCTGCCACTCCCCATCCAATCTTGAACCAAATACATCTTCTGAGCCATCTGAACCCAACTGGGGCACCATCACATGCTTTGCTTGCCAGCAACCACTTGTTCTGATTTTCTAGGGTGGATACCTGAGAAGGAGAATGGGAAAGATCGACTGATTGATAAATTAGATAGAGGGACAGACCAATGGACAGACAGATTGACAGACACTGGAGATCGATTGATTAAGAGATAACATACATAGACAGGAACATACATACATACCTATATAAAGAGAGATACCCAGAGAGGACTGATGGGCAGACAGATAGACAGACTGAGAGATACATAGACAGAATGGCAGTAAGACAGAATAACAGATGAACGAAGTTCTCTGTCAGTCAGTCCTCTTGTCTGTCGGTCCAGTATGCTATCTCTCAGTATATATGGATATAGAGCTAGAGATAGTGTGGCTTTTCCTGGGTTGTGGACTGAGGAACTGTATCCTCCAGTTAGCTCAAAGAGTCCCTCCCCCATCTTTCCTGGGCAGGATTGTTCTTGAATTGGTCCATTCCTAGGCTGGGTTATAAATGATGCTCCCTACTTTCCTTTGTGTGATTGGTCTTTAGGTGGACCAATCCTGGGCTAAGGAGGGGCCATAGGCATTGTCCCGCCCCCACCACAGGATTTGTCCAGTTCCGGACCAATTCTAAGCCAGGACTGAAAAGGGAGTGATTCCTGGGGCACAATGGGGGTTGTAGTTCCCCAGCCTTTCAGAATACTTGAAAACCTACAAAAGAGACAGACAGACTGATAGATGGACCAACCATTAGGCAAATAGACAGAATAACAGATCAAATACTCTGTCTGTCAGTCCTTCTCTAGGTCCAGCTGTCCATCTCTCATTCTACATAGATTCATACAGAGATCCTGTGGGTTTTCAAGGGTTATGGCCTAGGGGACTACATTACCCACTGTGCTCCAGAGGTCCCTAACACTTATTTCCAATGAGGGATTGGTCTTGATTTGGACTAATCCTAGGCTGGGTGACAAATGATGCTCCCTACTTTACTGTGCGTGATTGCTAAAGAGATGGACCAATTCTGGGCTAAGGAGGGGCCATGGGTATTGTCCCTCCCCGACGACAGGATTGATCGAATTCTGGACCAATCCCAAGCCAGGACTCAAAAGGTACAGATCCCTGGGGCACAATGGGGCTTGTAGTTCCCGAGGCTGTCACTACACTTGAAAACTCACAAAAGAAACACAGACAGGCTGACAGACACAAGAACCAGTAGGCGAATAGACAGAATAACAGATCAAATAATCTGTGGGTCAGTCTAGCTGTCTATGTCTCCTTCTACATTGAGAGATCAGGTGGGTATTCAATGGTTGTGGCCTACTGGACTATATCTCCCAGCATACTACAAGGTTCCCTCCCTCTTATTTCCTGAGAAAGATTGGCCTTGAATTTGACCAATCCCCTGCTGGGTAAGAGATGATGCCCAGTTTCCTATGTCTGATTGATCTTGATATGGACCAATCCTGGGCTAAGGCGTGGCCATGAGCATTGTCTCTCCCCCAACATGGGATTGGTCTATTTCTGGACCAATCACAATCCAGGACTCAAAGGGTGGGACTCCTGGTGCTAAAAGGGGGGGGGGGTTGTAGTTCCCCTGGCTCTCACAACACTTGAAAACCGATAAAAGAGGGAAAGACAGACTGATAGATGCACCAACCAGCTGGCGAACAGACAGAATAATAGATCAAGTAATCTGTGTCAGTCCTTCTATCTGTCCAGCTATCCATCTCTCTGTCTACATAGCTTCATAGAGAAAGATCCTGTGGGTTTTCAAGTGTTATGGCTTAGGGGACTACATCCCCCAGTGTGCTCCAGGGTCCCTCCCCTTATTTCCGGTGAGGGAATGGTCTTGAATTGGACCAATCATCTGCTGGGCAAGGGATGATGCCCATAATTTATTTTCAAAGGATTGGTCTTTAAATGGACCCATCCCATGCTAAGGAGGGACCATGGCTATGGTCCCTCCCCCAACACTGGATGGGTCAAATGCAAGACCAATCCCAATCCAGGACTCAAAGGGTTGGGACCTCTGGGGCACACAGGGAGTTGTAGTTCCTCAGGATGTCACAATACTTTAAAACACACAAACTCCATACACAGAGATTGATCCATGCAGAAAACAGGTAGGGAGATAGATACATAGACTACACCAACAAGAACTCCAGTATATCGACAGATAGATAGATAGAGAGGTAGTGATAGAGAGAGAGAGAGAAAGAGAGAGACAGACAGACAGACAGACACGATAGACAGATAAAGAAAGAGATAGAGAGAGAGAGAGACAGATGAAAAATCTGGATAGATAGACAGTTGCACATGCAGTTAGACAGACTTGTGGATACACAGAAACGAAGGCAGATAGACAGAATGACAGAGATACTAATCTGTCTGTCAGTCTGTCTGTTCATGTGTCTGACTGTCTGTTCCTCTGTCCTATCTTTTTGTCCATCAGTCTGTCTGTGTCTGGAAGTCTGGGTCTCTTTCCTTTTCTTCATATAAACCTACTGATCTTTCTGTCTCTTTCTCTCTCTTTGAATTTGTCTACCCAAATCTATCTCTAAAGATATTTGTATGTTTCTGTCTCTGTATTGATCTGTTTGACTTTCTCTGTCTCTCTTTCTGTGTCTGACCTTCTGTGTCGCTATCTCTCATTCTCTATTTCTATTAATCTATCGATACCTCAGTCTACCTTTCTGTCTATCTATCATTATTTCTACATGTGTCTATATATACCTGTCTGTGTCTGTCTGTCTGTCTGTCTATCTATCTATCTATCTGTCTATCTATCTAATTTTATCTGTGTGTCTCTCTATGTGTCTGCCTGTATATGCCTATCAGTCTATCAATCGATCAACTTGTCCATTTATCATTCTGCATATGTGTGGTGCTCTCTCTCTCTCTCTCTCTCTCTCTCTCTCTCTCTCTCTCTCTCTCTCTCTCTCTCTCTCTCTCTCTCACACACACACACACACACACACAGAGAAATAGCTATCTATCTATCTGTGTAGAAAAAAACTGTCAGACACGGACAGACAGATAGATGGACAGAAATACAGAGACTGACAGAAGCAAATAGATACATACATATGTACATACACACACACATAATACATACATACATAGAGAGAACCAGAAGAGACTGGCTGGCAGACAGGCGGATAGATACACATACAGACAGGCAGATAGATACATAGACAGCAGAAAGAGATACACAGAAAATATAGATATATTGATAGACAGCACACAGATCGACAGAAATAAAAACAGAGAGAGAGAGACAGATCAAGGAACAGACGTGGACGGAAGGACAATCACAAAGAAAATTTACATATATAGACAGAAAGATAGATAGTTAGATATACAGACTGTCAACAAAGAATCTAGAAAGCCCAACCTTGTGGCATAGTAAGATCGGAAGTACCCCCAAGGTTAGGACTAGTTTCTAAATTGAAGACTCAAAGTTTGTACTTGTTCCTTGTCCACCCAGAAGGGAACCTCAGGTTAGCAGGTTCAGACTGAATAATGAAGCCTCAATTAAATGCCAATTCTACTTGAATGGGACTAAGCAGATGCTAAGGACCCCCTTTATTTTAGGTAGTCTCCCCTAACTCTGGTCAAAACGGAGCCTGGGTCAACCTGAACACAGGCTCCAAAACTGACTACAGTTTGTGTGTGAATGAGTGTTGGTACCTGTGTATGTGAGCGAAGCAGTATTTCTAGGAGAAGGAAGAGCGAGGAGAGTATAGGTGACATGCATGTATGTTTGGCTGAAAGCATTGAATGGGAAGCTTGAGTTGGAATTTGAGAGCCAGAGTGTTCTAAAGAGGGTCTGGGTAACTGCTGTAAGGCTATTAAAACAGAGAAAAATTCTTCATGAATTGAAATGTCAGGGCTTAAGGTCTAAAGAGCTGGGAAATTCGGTTTATGAATGTGCTCCTCCTAGAAACTGTGGAACTCAAGTTTTCTGTTTCTTCTCAATGTTCTGTGGGGTTGGGGCTACACTGTATGTCTAATGGATTTCCTTTAAATGTAGGTGATAGAAATGTCAGCAAATAATGTCTATCAAGTTGTTTTACAACAGTTTATTCCTCTGAAAAGCTAGAGACAAGGGCAAAAGCTGGCTATCTGTACTGGGGATTATGGAGCAGAAGGCCAAAGGAGGACCAGAAATTCTTGACTTTACAGTCTAATCTTTTCTTGCCAAGATTTGCTAGGACTAATGTGTGAAATCGTGTATTTCAAGTGCAGTGAATATTGAACCAATGAGATGCATTTTCTACTGGGTAATAACTTTGTTATTTCAGTGCAGTAATTTTACATTTTTTCTAGCTGTTATTTGTTTCTAAAGAGCAAGGGTTGATTTTTTTCAGATTACTGTGTGTGTGTGTGTGTGTGTGTGTGTGAGAGAGAGAGAGAGAGAGAGAGAGAGAGAGAGACAGAGAGAGAGAGACAGAGAGAGAGAGACAGAGAGAGAGAGACAGAGAGAGAGAGATTTCAGGAGTAAAGAAAGTTCATTTGAGGATGGGCAACTATGGACCATACTGGTCCTTCAATTGTTGTCAAAGGACAAGAAAAATTAGGGGAAAATCTTTGCTTCAAATGCTAAGGAAACCCTGAACATTTTTTAATTAAGTCACAAATTTCCTCTCTAGGAGCAGCTTTAGCCATAGACCAAAGTGCTTTGAGGAAAGGCAAAGAGAAAGGCAAATTGGCCGCCGAAAGCAAATTAGAGTAAAAAAAGAAAAAGAGAAGGAATAGTAGAGGTGTTCCTAGTTAGAGGTAATTTTGAACCTTTTCCTTAGTAACCCTAAGTTTTGTTTTTGGAGAGGAAATATTAGGGGTTTGAGTTTTTGAAAAAAGAAAAGCATCATCAACTATAACCTGATTTCAGACATTGTGAAGGTCAATTTCCAGAGTGCAACCATTCTAATAGATAAGTTTTTGTTTGAAAAGTCCAGGGAATGATGAGAACTAATTTTCCTTTTGAATTAGAGAGAACTAATGGTTTTGTGCACATTATTTCTGATCATCATTGGCACATGATCACTAATAGAGAAAGGAATTCCCCACCTGGGAAACTCCTAAGACATTTCTAGGAACGCCTTGGATTTTACCCCGCCCCCCCAGTTCTGGCGTGGGGGTGAAGAGATGAAAAGCTATGAAAGTGAAGATTTACCTCAAGATGTTTCCTAGGAGCCAAAAGCCTGGACCAGATTCTCCTGCTGCCAAAATCTTAAGAAATGCTCAAGGAGACATATTATGGAGAAATCCAAAGGAGCCCCCAAGATATGGAATCTGGAGAAAGATTGTTTCCTGTCATTTCAATTGATGTGAGAAATACTACAGCAGGGGGAGAACTAGCCTTTTGATTTCCCCTGAGAATTCTATTTTCCTGGAGGCAAGACCCTTTAAGTAGAGAACCTGGAAAAGACAGAGTTAGTCCCTAGAATGAGTTGAAGGAGGAAAGCTGAAAATAGGAGCATTTTACATTGTTAAGAGGATGGAAAGGAACATCTGTTCATTGGAGAAATTGCAGCAAAGATTCCAGAGTGCTGGGTTGTCTCAAAGTTGAATCAGAAGACATTAGGAAAGAAATGATGGAGCCTAGAAAGAATTGGTAGTAAGAAAGATAATCTTAGCATGGCGAGAGAGAATTGCCATCTAAGGGTAAATTCTATGGAAAGATCATGGGGAAAAGAAATGCTATGGAGAAAAATTCATTAGGATACAGTCACAAGGGCCAATGGAAGGGCTGAGGATTGGCTGAGCTAAGTGTCTATCAAGCTCTACAACTGACTGCTGATCATTACCAACTTATACCTGACATTCTTATTCCAAAGTAGGGAGCTTTTCTCCCCCATTTTAAATTACTTCCCACTTTTCTCTTGTGAGTGCAAATCTTCTCTCATCCTATGATGAAATCCTCAAAAAGGCAAGGCTTAGAATATGGGGATTATTTTAACAATCATTTTGATCTACAGACAGGCATGGTTATATTTTGTTCAGTAGTTAAAGGGGAATGAAAACAGTTTTCCAATCCCTCGCTTCTGAACCTCCCCAAATATGGTTGGGAGGATGTGTGTGTGTGTGTGTGTGTGTGTGTGTGTGTGTGTGTGTGTGTGTGTGTGTGACTGTGTCCCATTTTTAATCTGGAGGGTTTTTCAGCTAATTTCAATTTTGAAACTTTTATATTTGAATTTCAAATTTGTTTTGAAAGTGAAATTATGTGTAAAAACTTGGGTTCTTCTGACTATTTGAAAGTTCAGCATTATTTCCAAGTTACTTTTGAAAGAACAATTATAGAGAAATTCACAGTTTAGGAGATTCCGACACTAAGAAGAAGATTCTCCATTTTACCTAGCACATTTACAAAATTTAATTGCCAAAACCAATAATCTATATGGAACGTTTCAACTTGCATTCTTGCTATACAGTTTAGACTAACATCAGTACTGGGACCTCTTTTTGTCTTTTGAGTTAGCAGTACTTCTGCCAATCCCGAACAAATAATAGGTGACGCTCTCTTCCATGGGTAGTGGCTGAACAAACTGTGGTATCTCTTGGTGCTAGTATACTATGGTGCTCAAAGGCATAGTGAAGTGGAGGAATTCCAGGGGAACTGGAAAGACCTCCAGGAATGGATGAAGAGTAACAGGAGCAGAACCAGGAGAACATTGTACACAGAGACTGATACACTGTGGTACAATGGAATGGAATGGACTTTTCCATCAGTGGAAATGTAGTGATCGTTAACCACCTAGTGGGATCTAAAGGAAAGAACATTATCAACCTTAAGAGTAAAAACTGTGGGAGTAGAAACACCCCAGAAAAGAAACTACTCGATTACAAGGGTCCAGGGGGTTAGGGTTGGGGATATAGACTCTAAATGAACACCCTAGTGCAAACATCAACAACATGGAAAGAGGTTCTCATCAAGGAAACATGTCATACCCAGTGGAATTACCCTCCAATACAGGAAGGGTGGAAAGAATATGATTCTTGTCACCGAGGAGGAATAATGTGCTAAATTGACTAAATATTATCTAAAAAGCAATAATAAAAAAATTGGTGAATAAAGAAATCAATAAAAGGCTGGCTAGAACAGGTTGAGAAGGATCAATTCTCCAGACTTAGTTTCTGGTCTCCAGCTGTTTCAAGATTTTGCATTTCTTCCTTTGCCTCAGGTGTCACTTTTCTCCATGAGGAGACGACATCATTTTGTTGAATGGCACCCAGGAGGATTGTTGTGGGGTTCAGAGATGCACCCCTGGGGCTCTGGAGGGGTACCATTGGCAAGAATGCAACACTCTGAAACTTAGCTTTAAAATAAAATAGACATTTTATTGATTTGGAACGTCAGGTTGACTGGGGTCAGGAGGCAGCCGAGGTGGAAGAGCATGGGTGCAAAATCTGCTCCTTGGGAGGACAGCAATACAGCATGCCTCCATGCTGGGGTTTAGCTATTATTTGACAGCAGTGAAGAAAGGACCCAGAAACAAGGGGTTTGGTCAGGAGGTTTACCACAGGCCATGGGGCTGGTTCTTGGTATTTGCAGCATTAAGGAAGGGGTGTTTCTCTTTGGCATCTCATTAAAAGGGGCAAGAAGAGTGAGTAGAAGCAGAGAAAGGTGGGGGCTGCAGCTGAGGAACAGCTCAACTCTCCACAGTTTGTGCAGTATCCTCACTAGACTGCATGGGATCTCACTAGTTTGCAAGGTTGGGGTTTCTTGATTCTAGGTTGACAATAGGAAAACAAGGAAGGCCAATGACCTTTGACATTCCCCCAGACAGGGGATTGGGGAGATTGCTGTGAGAGCAAAAGTGTGTTCTAACATTTTAACTCTGTCTTTGCAAGATAGGATTCATAGTGGGGTGAATCCACAGAACATGTTCTACATTTTGCTTTCCTTTAATTTTTCCAGCTGTTTATTTAACAAATAACCAGATAAACAACAGACAATGAATCACATTGGATTGTACTAGTCTGTGCTATGATCTTTATCACGTGTCAAACTGCCAGGAATTCTGTTTCCTAAAAAAACTATACTGTGCCTGCATTAAAAGGCCACCATTGGCAAGTATAGCTCTAGCTTTACCTAATTGAATGAAGTGAATATATACACAGCATAAGCAATAAGGTGTGTCAACATGGAATCTAGAAACCCCAAACTTGGGGCCTAGTGGGATCTGGTGAAGTCCAAATATCAGGAGGAGCTTGTAGGTTGAAGAACCCAAAGATTGTACTTGTTCCCTGTTGCCATGTGAATCTACACTGAAGGGAATCCCAGGCGAGCAGTTTCAGACTTAGTGGGGGACCCTCAGGTCCTACTTAGGTAGTCTCCCCTACTGTATCAAGAGACCCTTTCCAATGAAGATCCACATCTGAGAGGGACCATTCTTCACTATCCCTTGTAAGCATCCCCCTCTCTTAGACCCTAGCCTTTGGCTAAGATTCCTTTCCTAAGCTTCATTGTATGCTGTCAGTGATTTCCTTTGTAGCTACAGCATTATCACTCATCTTTCCCTGCTCCTAGATTTCCCCCAGGTAGTAGAGAGGTTCCCCAAATTGTTTTGTTCCTTGGAGTTGTCACCTAGCCTAGTGGCCCTCCCAGGGATAACATCACCAGATGCCCAAGTTATGGCTGCCTAAACCTACAGCCAGATTGACAACCAGAAATGACGTATACACAAGAAGACATTGAGCTCAGTCAGGAATCAGCTGGGTGGGTTTGGTTAGGTAAGCCAAACTCTCGGGCAAGGAACTTCTATTAATCAGGAACCAAGTGGACAGGCTCGTTTCCCAGCATTCTATAGCCTACATCACAGTGGGAATGCTGCCAAGTTCTTGTTCACATATGGACATAGTTTTATATATGAGATATGATGGACCACTTAACTGGGAATGTTAGAAAAAGTGTGGAACATCAATCAAATCTGGTTCCAAGGTAAGTCGGCCAAAATGAAGACAGGTTCAACCTGACTACAAGCTCCACCATTTAATAAGTTTTGTGTGTGATTGAGTGTTGGTACCTGTGTATGTGAGTGAAGCAGTATTTCTAGGAGAAGGAAGAGCGAGGATAGTATAGGTGACATGTGTGAATGGTTGGCTAAAAGCGTTGAATGGGAAGCTTGAGTTGGAGTGTGAGAGTCAGAGTGTTCGCTAGAGGGTCTGTGTAATGGCTTTAAGGCTATTAAAACAGAGAAAGTGTCTTCTTGAATTGAAATGTCAGGGGTTAAATTCAAACGAGTTATCAGATTTGGTTTATGAAAGAGCTTCTCCTAGAAGCTGAAGAACTTAAGTTCTCTGTTTCTTCTCAATGTTCTGTGAGTTTTGGGCTACACTGTATGTCTAATGGATTTCCTTTAAATGTAGGTGATAGAAATGTCAGCAAATAATATCTGTCAAGCTGTCTTACAACAGTTCATTCCTCTGCAAAGCTAGAGACAAGGGCAGGAGCTGGCCATCTGCACTGGGGATTATGAAGCAGAAGGCCAAAGGAGATCCAGAAGTTCTTGACTTTACTGTCTAATCTTTTCTTGCCAAGATTTGCTAGGACTAATGTGTGAAATCGTGTATATCAAGTGCAGTGAATTTTGAGTATTGCCAATAAGATGCATTGTCCTCGAGGTATTAACTTGGTTATTTGAGTGCAGTCATTTCACATTTCTTGTCAAACCAGTACTTGTTTTCAAAGACCAACAGGGTTTTTTTTTTCAGTTTACCGCACGCGCACGCGTGTTTGTATGTGAGTGTGTGTGTATGTGATTTGTTGAGTAAAGAAAGTTCATTTGATCATGGCCAACTGTGTACCTGACTGGTCTTTCAATTGTTCTCAAAGGACACGAAATATGGGAGAAAAGGTTTTGCTTTCAATGCTAAAGAAACCCTGAACATTTTTTAATTGAGCCACAAATTTCCTGTTTAGGAACAGGTTTAGCCATAGGCCAAAGTGCTATGAGGCAAGGAGAAGAGAAAGACAAAATGGCAGCTCAAACGAAGTTGAGGTAAAAAAAGAAAAAGAGAAGGGAATCGTAGAGGTACTTCTAGTTAGATGAAATTTTGAACCTTTTCCTTAGTAATCCTAAGTTTTGTTTTTGGAGAGAAAATGTTACCAGTTTGAGTTTGAGAGAGAATTGCCATTTAAGAGGGAATTCTATGGAAAGATCGTGGGGAAAAGAAATGCTATGGAGGAAAATGGGTTAGGATACAGTCACAAGGGCCAATGGAAGGGCTTGGGATTGGCTCAGCTAAGTGTCTATCAAGATCTATAGCTGACTGCTGGTCATTACCAACTTCTACCTGGTATTAATATTCCAAATTAGGGAGCTTTTCTCCCCCATTTGAAGTTACTTCCCACTTTTCTCTTGTTAGATCAAATGTTCTGTCATCCTATGATGAAATCCTCATAAAGGCAAGACCTAGGATATGGGGATTAATTTAACAATCATTTTGGTCTACAGACTGGCATGATTATATTTTGTTCAGTAGTTAAAGGGGAATGAAAACAGTTTTCCAATATTCGCTCCCCAACCTCCCAAAAGTTAGGTTGGCAGCGTGTGTGTGTGTGTGTGTGTGTGTGTGTGTGTGTGTGTGTGAGTGTGTTTCATTTTTAATCTCGAGAATTTTTGAGCTAATTTCAATTTTGAAACTTTTATATTTAAATTTCAAATTTGTTTTGAAGATGAAATTATGGGTAAAGCCTTGGGTTCTTCTGACTATTTGAATGTTCAACATTATTTCCAAGTTACTTTTGAAAAAACAATGGTAGAAAAATTCAGTTTATGAGATTCTGGCACTAGGAAGAGGATTCTCCATTTTAACTAGCATATTTACAAAATTTAATGGCCAAGACTGATAGTCTACACAGAACATTGCAACTTGCATTCCTGCTATTGGGTTTAGACGAACATCAGTACTGGGACCCCTTTTTGTCATTTGAGTAAGCAGTACCTCTGCCAATCCCGAACAACTAATAGGTGACTCTGCCTGGTGTTTCAAAGTGTGAATCTATCCAATAATGTGGTCACTGTGATGCAAGGTATCAATAATAATGTGTCTCCTCTTGAAAATGGAGGCTACACAGATTGGCTAATATTACAGCAGGGGAAGGATTGCATATTGGAGGGGCTGAACACAAAGGGGAGGGACTATAGGGGCACAATGGGGGTTGTAGTTCCCCAAGTTGACACAACACTTCAAAACCAAGGAAAGAGACACAGAAAGGCTGACAGATGTCCCAACCAGTAGCAGAATACACAGAATAACAGATCAAATAATCTGTCTGTCAGTACTTCTGTCTGTCCAGCTGTCCATCTCTCCGTCAACATAGATTCATAGAGTGAGATCTTGTGGGTTTTCAAGAGTTGTGGCTTGGGGACTATATCTCCCAGCGTGCTCCTGGGGTCCCTACCCCTTATTACCGGTGAGGGATTGTTCTTGAATTTGAGGAATGCTATTCTGGGCAAGGGATGATGCACATTTTCCTTTCATGGGATTGGTTTTAAAATGGAACAATACTAAGGAGAGACCATGGACATTGACCCTCCCCAAACAGGGGATTGGTCCATTGCCAGACCAATCACAATGCAGGACTCAAAGAGGTGGGACCCCTTGGCGTCACTGGGAATGGTAGTTTCCCAGGATGTCACAACATTTTAAACCACACAAACGACATACACATTGATTGACCATTGCACAAACAGGTAGGCAGATAGATACACAGACTACATCGACAGATACATAAAGATAAAGAGAGAGAGAGAGAGAGAGAGAGAGAGAGAGAGAGAGAGAGAGAGAGAGAGAGAGAGAGAGAGAGAGAAATACATACATACATCCATAAACACATGAACACATAGATATAGCCAGGTGGGATATGCAGACAGAAGGACAGTCTGATAGAACATAGACAGGCAGGCAGATAGACAAAATGACAGAGAAACTAGTCCATCTGTCAGTCTTTCTGTATGTCTGACAGTCCCTTTCTCTATCATTCTTTTTATATTTCAGTCTATTGATCTATCTCTATTGCTATCTGTCTATCCCTGTCTGTCTATCCATCTGCCTGACATTCTGTGTCTCTCTCAGTCTGTCTGTCTCTACATTCCATCTTCCCTCGGTCTGTCCTTCCATCTATCTGTCTCTGTCTGTCCGTTTGTTTCTCTCTCCAATATTCTGTTGTTCTATTAATCTTTCAATGTCTCTATCTCACATTCTATTTCTGTTTCTATGTCTTTTTGTTCTATGTTCCTATCTATTTATCTCTCGATCTGTCTGTCTGCCTGTCTATCTCTCTGTCTGTATCTGACTATGTGTCTCTCTATGTGCCATCTCTATAGCCATCTATCTGCCCTGCTACCTATCTGACTACCCATCTGCCAGTCGGCCTGCCTATCTGTCTTTCTGTTTGTCTGTCTCTATCTCTCTGGATTCCCATGGGATCAGGGAACAAGTAGAAAACTTTGGGGTCTCCAACCTATAAGATCCTCCATAAACCCAGGCTACACCAGATCCCACTATGCCACAAGTTTGGGGCTTCTTGATTACAGGCTGACAATAGGAACACCGGGAGGGCTATTAACCTTTGACATTACCTCAGACAGGGGAATAGAGAGATTGGTGTGAGAGCAAAAGTTTGTTCTAAAATTTTAACCTTGTCTTTGCAAGATAGGATTCACGGTGGTGTCAATCAACAGAATAGGTTCTGCATCTTGCATTCCTTTTAATTTTTACAGCTGTTTAACAAATAACGAGATAAACAACAGACAAGGAATCACATGGGATTTTACTAGTCTGTACTATGATCTTCAAAACTTCAAGGAATTCCGTATTTTGCAAAAAACCATACTGTGTCTGTATTAGTAGGCCACCATTGGCAAATAACAGTTTCTGGTTTTTCTTGATTTGATGCAGTGAATGTATTCAGAGCATCAGCAATAAGGTGTGTCAACATGGAATCTAGAAAGCCCAAACTTGGGGCCTAGTGGGATCTGGTGAAGCCCAGGATTCAGGAGTAGCTTGTAGGTTAGAGACCCCAAAGATTGTACCTGTTCCCTGTTCCCATGGAAATCCACCCTGAGGGAATCCCAGGTGAGCAGTTTCAGACTGAGTGGGGGACCCTCAGGTGAATAACAATCCTAGTTAGGTACTCTCCCCTATTGTATCAAGAGATGCTTTCCCAAGAAAATCCACACTTGGCAGGGACCATTTTTCAGTACCCACTGTAACCACCCCCCTCTCTTAGACCCTTGCCTTTGGCTAAGATTCCTTTCCTAAGCTTCATTGTATCCTGTCAGTGATTTCCTTTGTAGATGCAGCAATGTCACTCATCTTTCCCTGCTCCTCGATTTCTTCCATATGGTAGAGAGGTTGCCCAAATTCTTTTTTTTAAAATTTTATAGTAGTTTATTTGATCATTTCCATGCATTATTCATTAAAGACAAAGATCATTTTCTTTTCTTCCTCCCCACCCCCCGTATCCGACGCGTGATTCCACTGGGTATCACATGTGTTCTTGATTCGATACCCATTGCCATGATGTTAATATTTGCATTACAGTGTTTGTTTAGAGTCTCTCCTCTGTCATGTCCCCTCAACAGCTGTAGTCAGGCAGTTGCTTTTCCTCGGTGTTTCTACTCCCACAGTTTGTCCTCTGCTTATGGATAGTGTTTTTTCTCCTAGATCCCTGCAGATTGTTCAGGGACATTACACCGCCACTAATGGAGAAGTCCATTACGTTCGATTATACCACAGTGTGTTTGTCTCTGTGTACCGTGTTCCCCTGGTTTTGCTCCTCTCACTCTGCATCTTTTCCTGGAGGTCGTTCCAGTCTCCATGGAATTCCTCCACTTTATTATTCCTTTTTGCACAATAATATTCCATCACCAACATATACCAATATTTGTTCAGCCATTCCCCAATTGATGGGCATCCACTCGTTTTCCAATTTTTGGCCATCACAAAGAGCGCAGCTATGAATATTTTTGTACAAGTCTTTTTGTCCATTATCTCTTTGCGGTAGAAACCCAGCAGTGCTATGGCTGGATCAAAGGGTAGACATTCTTTTATCGCCCTTTGGGCATAGTTCCAAATTGCACTCCAGAATGGCTGGATCAGTTCACAACCCCACCAGCAATGAATTAATGTCCCTACTTTGCCACATCCCCTCCAGCATTCATTACTTTCCATAGCTGTCATGTTAGCCAATCTGCTAGGTGTGAGGAGATACCTCGGAGTTGTTTTGATTTGCATCTCTCTGATTATAAGAGATTTAGAACACTTCTTCATGTGCTTATTAATAGTTTTGATTTCTTTATCTGAATACTGCCTATCCATGTCACTTGCTCATTTATCAATTGGGGAATGGCTTGATTTTTTGTACAATATGAACATATGTACATATGAATTTCAAAATTGTTTTGAAGATGAAATTGTGGTTGAAGACTTGGGTTTTTCTGACTATTTGATAGTTCGGTGTTATTTCCAAGTTAACAGGTTCAAGGAGGTTACTATTGAAAGAACAATTATAGAGAAATTTATAGTTTGTGAGATTCTGGCACTAGGAAAAAGATTCTCCATTTTACCCGGCACATTTGCAAAATTAAATGGCCAAGACCAACACTGTACATGAATAGATGCAACTTGCATTCTTGCTGTAGGGTTTAGACTAACATCAGTACTGGGACCCCTTTTTGTCATTTGAGTAAGCAGTACCTCTGCCACTCCCAAACAACTAATAGGTGACACTAGCTGCTGCTTTAGAGTTTGAATCTATCCAATAATGTGGTCACTCTGATGCCATGCATCAATGAGAAAGTACCTCCTCTTGAAAATGGAGGCTAGCAGATTGGCTAACATGACAGCAACGGAACGTAATGAATGCTGGAGGGGATGTGCCAAAGTTAGGACAGGAAGGCATTGCTGGTGGAATGTTGAATTGATCCTACCATTCTGGAGGGCAATTTGGAATTCTGTCCAAAGGGCGCTAAAAGACTGTCTGCCTTTTGATCCAGCCATAGCACCACAGGGTTTGTATCCCAAAGACATAGTAAGGAAAAAGACTTGTCCAAGAATATTGATAGCTGTGCTCTTTGGAGTGGCCAAAAATTGGAAAAGGAGGGGATACCCTTCAACTGGGGAATGGCTGAACAAATTGTGGTATCTCTTGGTGCTGGAATCCTATGGTGCTCTAAGGAATAATAAACTGGAGGAATTCCAGGGGAACTGGAATGACCTCCAGGAATGGAACACTTTTCCACATTCACAAGGAAAACTGTGGGTCTAGAAGACCCAAGAAAAAGAACTGCTAGATTACAAGGGTCCAGGGGGTTAGGGATGGGGATATAGACTCTAAATGATCGTCCTAGTGCAAACATCAACAACATGGAAAGAGGTTCTCATCAAGGACACATGACATACCCAGTGGAATTGCCCCACGGCTACGGGAAGAGTGGGGGCAGTGGAAGGATTTAAATAATATGATTCTTGTCACCGAGGAGGAATAATGTGCTAAATTGACTAAATATAATATGAAAAGCAATAAAATAGAAAATTGTTGAATAAAGATATAAATAAAAGGCCGGCTAGAAAAGTTTGAGAATGATCAATTCCCAAGATAGGGAAGGAAGTAAGACAGAATAACAGATAAATGAAGCTCTCTGTCTGTCAGTCCTCCTGTCTTTCGGTCCATTTGTCCATCTCTCAGTCTATATGGATATAGAGCTAGAGATAGTGTGGCTTTTCTTGTGTTGTAGCCTGAAGAATTGTATCTCCCAGTGTGTTCCAAGTAACCCTCCGCCACATTTCCTGGGAGGGATTGGTCTTGAATTGGACCAATCCTAGGCTGCGTGAGGAATGATGCTCCCTACTTCCCTGTGTGTGATTGGTCTTGAAATGGACAAATCTCAGGCTAAAGAGGGGCCATGGGCATTGTGCATCACCCAACTCGCAATTGGTCGCATTCGGGAGGAAAATTTCCAACAAGAGCATGAAACAGATAAAGGACTTGAATGAGGAAGGGAGGGGGGCTATTCATGCTGAAAAGTATTTAAGACTGAATCTTCAGGAGGGAACTCGGAACTCTTTTGGCTGAGTTCCCACTAGTGCACATTAGTTCAATGAATGGCCCTTTCTTTGCCTGATTGCATTGTCCATGGGTCTTCCTTGGTGGTGGGTAAAATCACGGACCTTAACACTTACAGTAGTCATCTAGGCTAGGGGCCCTCCCTGGGATAACATCCCCAGAGTCCTGGGTTTATACCTTGAAAAAATAGTGGCCCCAGACTCTGAGTAAAGAATACAATAAATGAAAAAGTGTGGAATATCAACCAAATCTGGTTGCAAGGTATGTCAGCAAAAATGGAGCCCGGGACAACCTGAACACATGCTCCATAACTGACTAAAGTTTGTGTGTGTATCTGAGTGTTGGAACCTGTGTATGTGAGTGAAGTAGTATTTCTAGTAGAAGGAAGAGGGAGGATAGTATAGGTGACATGCGTGAATGGTTGGCTGAAAGCGTTGAATAGGAAGCTTCAGTTGGAGTGTGAGAGCCAGAGTGTTCTATAGAGTGTCTGAGTAACTGTTTTAAGGCTACTAAAATGCAGGAAGTTTCTTCATGAATGGAAATGTCAGGGCTTGAGTTCTAAAGAGTTATCAAATTTGGTTTATGAAAGACTTGAACTAGAAGCTGAAGAATGTAAGTTCTCCATTTCATTTCAATGTTCTGTAGGGTTTGGACTATACTGTATGTCTAATGGATTTCTTCTGAATGCAGCTGATAGAAACGTTAGCAAATAATGTCTATCAAGATGTGTTACAACAGTTCATTCCTCTGAAAAGCTAGAGACAAGGGCAGGAGCTAGCCATCTCTACTGGGGATTATGGAACAGAAGTCCAAAGGAGTTGCAGAAATTCTTAACTTTACAGTCTAATCTTTGCCTCCCAAGTTTTGCTAGGACTAATGTGTGAAATTGTATATACCAAGTGCAGTGAATATTTATTGACTATTGCCAAAAAGATGGATTGCAAGGTTTGGATATTTCTTTTTCGCCATCTCATACAAAGGAGCAAGAAGAGTGAGTAACAGCAGTGAAAGGTGGGGTCTGCAGCTAAGGAACAGCTCAACTCTCCACAGTTTGTAAAGTATCCTAACTAGAGTGTATGGGATCTCAATGGCGGCTAACATTCGGTGTCCTTTTGCCTCACTTTGTTTCATATCCTGCACTAGGAAATGCCATTCTTCTTTAG
Source organism: Monodelphis domestica (assembly GCF_027887165.1). Taxonomy (NCBI): domain Eukaryota; kingdom Metazoa; phylum Chordata; class Mammalia; order Didelphimorphia; family Didelphidae; genus Monodelphis; species Monodelphis domestica. The sequence continues at coordinate 16,571,875 of NC_077235.1, read as the reverse complement.
TAAATGCTCCTTTTTGGAAAAGTCAGGACAACAGGTTAAGATCCCTGTAAGTAAGGCGCAGAGCTTAGCCTCTGAGATCTTGATTCCTTGATTTCCTATTCATTGAACAGTCTGAGAAGAAGGGTTTGGACCCATCATCTAGTCTGCAACAGCCACTCACCTCACTGGCCATAGTGGACGTCTGCCACTCCCCATCCAATCTTGAACAAAATGTATTTTCTGAGCCATCTGAACACAACCGGGTCACCATCACATGCTTTGCTTGCCTGCAACCACTTATTTCGATTTTCTAGGGTGGATACCTGAGAAGAAGAAGGAGAAAGAACGACTGATTGATAAATTAGATAGAGGAACAGACCAATGGACAGACAGATTGACAGACACTGGAGATTGATTGATTAACAGATAACATACATAGACAGGAACATACATACATACCTATATAAAGAGAGATACCCAGAGAGGACTGATGGGCAGACAGATAGACAGACTGAGAGATACATAGACAGAATGGCAGTAAGACAGAATAACAGATAAACGAAGTTCTCTGTCAGTCAGTCCTCTTGTCTGTCGGTCCAGTTTTCTATCTCTCAGTCTATATGGATATAGAGCTAGAGATAGTGTGGCTTTTCCTGGGTTGTGGACTGAGGAACTGCACAGAAAGAAGGGGTTGGGGCAGGAGGTTTGCCCCAAGCCATGGGCTAGTTCTTGATATCTGCAGCATTAAAGAAGGGGTGTTTCTCTTGGGGCATCTGATTCAAAGGGGAAAGAAGAGTGAGTAGAAGCAGTGAAAGGTGGGGTCTGCAGCTGAGTAACAGCTCATCTCTCCACAGTTTGTGCAGTATCCTCACTAGAGTGCATGGGACCTCAATGGCGGCTAACATTCGGCGTCCTTTTGACTCACTTTGTTTCATAGTCTGCCTGAGGAAATGCCATTCTTGTTTAGTAAATGCTCCTTGTTTGGAAATGTCAGGACAACAGGTTAAGATCCCTGTAAGTAAGGCGCAGAGCTTAGCCTCTGAGATCTTGATTCCTTGATTTCCTATTCAAGACTTCCACCACCTCAAGGATAAGTCTGATCAGAAGGGTTTGGACCCATCAATCAGTCTGCCACAGCCACTCACCTCACTGGCCAAAGTGGAGGTCTGCCACTCCCCATCCAATCTTGAACCAAATACATCTTCTGAGCCATCTGAACACAACCAGGACACCATCATATGCTTTGCTTGCCAGCAACCACTTGTTCCGATTTTCTAGGGTGGACAGCTGAGAAGAAGAATGGGAAAGATCGACTGATTGATGAATTAGATAGAGGGACAGACCAATGGACAGACAGATTGATAGACACTGGAGATCGATTGATTAACAGATACATACATAGACAGGAACATACATACATACTTATATGGAGACAGATACCCAGAGAGGACTGATGGGCAGACAGATAGGCAGACTGACAGATACATAGACAGAATGGCAGTAAGACAGAATAACAGATTGTGGACTGAGGAACTGCATCCCCCAGTTAGCTCAAAGAGTCCCTCCCCCATCTTTCCTGGGCAGGATTGTTCTTGAATTGGTCCATTCCTAGGCTGGGTTATAAATGATGCTCCCTACTTTCCTTTGTGTGATTGGTGTTTAGGTGGACCAATCCTGGGCTAAGGAGGGGCCATGGGCATTGTCCCGCCCCCACCACAGGATTTGTCCAGTTCCGGACCAATCCTAAGCCAGGACTGAAAAGGGAGTGATTCCTGGGGCACAATGGGGGTTGTAGTTCCCCAGCCTTTCAGAATACTTGGAAACCTACAAAAGAGACAGACAGACTGATAGATGGACCAACCAGTAGGCAAATAGACAGAGTAACAGATCAAATACTCTGTCTATCAGTCCTTCTCTCTGTCCAGATGTCCATCTCTCATTCTACATAGATTCATACAGAGATCCTGTGGGTTTTCAAGGGTTGTGGCCTAGGTGACTACATTACCCACTGTGCTCCAGAGGTCCCTAACACTTATTGCCAATGAGGGATTGGTCTTGAATTGGACCAATCCTATGCTGGACCAGGGATGATGGCCATTATTTTCTTTCATGGGATTGTTCTTGAAATGGACCTATCCCATATTAAGGAGGGACCATGGCGATGGTCCCTCCCCCAACAAGGGATTGGCCCAATGCAAAACCAATCCCAAGCCAGGACTCAAAGGGGTGCGACCCCTGGGTCACACTGGGAATTGTAGTTCCCCAGGATGTCACAACAGTTTAAAACACAAATGACATACACAGAGATTGAGCCATGCACAAACAGGCAGGCAGACAGATACATAAACTACACGGAGAGAAACACAAAGATATAGATAGATAGATAGATAGATAGATAGATAGATAGATAGATAGATAGATAGGCAGATATAGACAGACAGAGAGATAGACAGATAGAGAGACACAGACTGACAGATACAAAAATCTGGATAGACAGTTGCACATCCAGTGAGACAGACTTTTAGATACACAGAAAAGAAGTCAGATAGACAGAATGACAGAGAAATTAATCTGTCGGTCAGTCGGTCTGTTCATGTGATTGTCTGTCTGTTCCTCTGTTTTGTCTTTTTGTCCATCAGTATATCTGTGTCTGGAAGTCTATTTCTCCTTCCTTCTCTTTTTATCAACCTAATAATCTTTCTGTCTATCTCTCTCTCTTTGAATCTGTCTACCCAAGTCTATCTCTCTAGATATTTGTCTGTTTCTGTCTATGTATCGATCGGATGACTTTCTCTGTCTTTCTATCTGTGTCTGACCCTCTTACTCTCTATCTGTCATTCTCTCTGTCTATTAATGTGTCGATACCTCACTCTATCTATCTGCCTGTCTGTCTATCTATCTGTTTATCTATCTATCTCATTCTATCTCTGTGTCTCTCTATATGTCTGCCTGTATATGTCTATCTGTCTACCGATCTATCAACTTGTCCATTTAACATTCTGCACATCTGTGTTTCTCTCTCTCTCACAGACACAGACATAAATAGCTATCTATCTGTGTAGTGAAAAAGAACTGACAGACACAGACAGACAGATAGATGGACAGAAAGACAGAGACTGAGAGAAGCAAATAGACACATATATACATACATACATACATAGGTGACGTGGGTGAATGGTTGGTTGAAAGCTTTGAATGGGAAGCCTGAATTGGAGTGTGAGAGCCAAAGCATTCTCTAGAGTGTCTGAGTAACTGCTTTAAGGCTATGAAAATGGAGAAAGTTTCTTCATGAATTGAAATGTCAGGGCTGAAGGTCTAAAGAGTTACCAAATTTGGTTAATGAAAGAGCTCCTCCTAGAAGCTGAGGAACTTAAGTTCTCTGTTTCTTCTCAATGTTCTGTGAGTTTGGGGCTATACTGTATGTCTAAAGGATTTCCTTTAAATGTAGGTGATAGAAATGTCAGCAAATGATGTCTATCAAGTAGTGTTACAACAGTTCATTCCTCCAAAAAGCTAGAGACAAGGGCAGGAGCAGGCCATCTGCACTGGGGATTATGGAGCAGAAAGCGAAAGGAGGTCCAGAAATTCTTGACTTTACAGTCTAATCTTTTCTTCCCATGTTTTGCAAGGACTAATGTGTGAAATCATGTATATGAACAGCAGTGAATTTTGAGTATTGCCAATAAGATGCATTGTCCTCGAGGTATTAACATGGTTATTTGTATGCAGTCATTTCACATTTTTATCAAGCTGGTATTTGTTTTCAAAGAGTTAGGGTTAATTTTTTCAGATTACCGTGTGTGTGTGTGTGTGTGTGTGTGTGTGTGTGTGTGTGTGTGTCAGTGTGAGTGTGAGTGATTTGTGGAGTAAAAAAAATTTCATTTGCGGAAGGGTAACTACGGACCTTACTGGTCTTTCAACTGCTGTTAAAGAACACGAAATATGGGGGGAAAAACTTTGCTTTAAAAGCCAATGAAACCGTGAATATTTTTTAATTGAGCCACAAACTTCCTCTCTAGGATCAGCTTTATTCATAGGCGAACATCCTTTGACGCAAGGAGAAGAGAAAGGCAAATTGGCAGCCCAAAGGAAATTAGAGTAAAAAAAGAAAAAGAGAATGAATAGTAGAGGTGTTCCTAGTTAGAGGTAATTTTGAACCTTTTCCTTCGGAACCCTAAATGTTGTTTTTGGAGAGGAAATGTTAGGAGTTTGAGTTTTTGAAAAAAGAAAAGCATCATCAACTATTACCTGATTTGGGGCATTTTGAAGGTCAATTTCCCGAGTGCAACCATTCCAATAGATAAGTTTTTGCTTGAAAAGACCAGGGAATAAGGAGAACTAATTTTCCTTTTGAAGTAGAGAGAACTAATGGTTTTGTGTGCATTATTTCTGATCATCATTGGCACATGACCTCTAATAGAGAAAGGAATTCCCCACCTGGGAAACTCCTAAGACATTTCTAGTAACACCCTGGATTTCCCACACACACACACAGTTCTGGAAGGAGGGTGAAGATATGAAAACCTATGAAAGTGAAGATTTCCCTCAGGATGTTTCTTAGGACGCAAAATCCTGGACCAGGTTTTCCTGCAGGCCAGAATCTGAAGAACTGCTCAAGGAGACATCTTTAGGAGAAATCCAAAGGAGACCCCACGATACGGAATCCAGAGAAGGATTGTGTCCTGTCATTTTAATTGATGTGAGATATACTTCTGCAGCAGAGGGAAGAACTGCTCATTTGGTTTCCCCTGAGAATTCTATTTACCTGGAGCCAAGGCTCTTTAACTAGAGAACCTAGAAAGGACAGAGTCAGTCCCAGACTGAGTTGAAGAAGGAAAGTTGAAAATAGGAGCATTTTACCTTGTTAAGAGGATGGAAAGGAACATCTGTCCATTGGAGAAGTTGCAGCAAAGATTCCAGAGTGCTGGGTTGTCCCAAAGTTGAATCAGAAGACGATAGGAAAGAAATCATGAAGCCTAGAAAGAATTGGTAGTAAGAAAGATAATCTTAGCATGGCGAGAGAGAATTCAGATCTATAGGTGAATTCTATGGGACGATCGTGGGGAAAAGAAATGCTATGGGGGAAAATGGGTTAGGATACAGTCACAAGGGCCAATGGAAGGACTGAGGATTGGCTCAGCTAAGTGTCTGTCAAGCTCTACAGCTGACTGCTGATCATTACCAACTTATACCTGACATTCTTTTTCCAAATTAGGGAGCTTTTCTCCCCCATTTTAAGTTATTTCTCACTTTTCTCTTGTTAAAACAAATATTCTGTCATCCTATGATGAAATCCTCAGAGAGGCAAGACTTAGAATAAGGGGATTAATTTAGCAACCATTTTGATGTACAGACTTGCATGATTAATTATTTTCAGGAGTTAAAGGGGAATGAAAGCAGTTTTCCAATCCCTCGCTTCTGAACCTCCCCAAAGTTAGGTTGGGAGGGTGTGTGTGTGTGTGCACGCGCGTGTGTGTATGAGTGTCACATTTTTAATCTGGAGAATTTTTGAGCTAATTTCAATTTTGAAACTTACGTATTTGAAGTTCAAACTTGTTTTGAAGGTGAAATTATGGGTAAGGACTTGGGTTCTTCTGATGATTTGAAAGTTCAGCATTATTTCCAAGTTACTTTTGAAAGAACAGTTATAGAGAAATTCACAGTTTAGGAGATTCCAGCACTAGGAAGAGGATTCTCCATTTTGCCTAGCACATTTACAAAATTTAATGGCCAAGACTGATAGTATAAATGGAACATTTCAACTTGTATTCCTGGTATAGGGTTTAGACTAACATCAGTACTGGGAACTCTTTTTGTCATATGAGTAAGCAGTACCTCTGCAATTCCGAACAACTAATAGGTGACACTGCCTGGTGTTTCAAAGTTTGAATCTATCCAATAATGTGGTCACTCTGATGCCATGTATAAATGAGAATGTGTCTCCTCTTGAAAATGGAGGCTACACAGATTGGCTAATATTACAGGAAGGGAATATAATGAATGCTTGAGGGGATGAGGCAAAGTAACGACATGAAAGCATTGCTGGTGGAGTGGGGAATTGATCCAACCATATGGAGAGCAATTTGGGACTCTGCCCAAAGGGCACTAAAAGACTGTCTACCTTTTGATCCAACAATGGCAGTGCAGGGTTTGTAACCCAAAGAGATAATAAGAAAAAAGACTTGGACAAGAATGTTCATAGCTGGGCTCTTTGGGGTATCCAAAAATTGGAAAAGGAGGAGATGCCCTTCCATTGGGGAATGGGTGAACAAACTGGTATCTCCTGGTGCTGGAATACTATGGTGCTCAAAGGAATAATTAACCGGAGGAATTCCACGGGAACTGAAAGGACCTCCAGGATGGATGCAGTGAGAGGAGCAGAACAAGGAGAACATTGTACACAGAGATGGATACAATGTGCTGCAATGGAATGGAATAGAATACTACATTAATGTCATTCTATGCCCATATCTATGAGAAAGAACATTATCCACATTCACAAGGAAAACTGTGAGAGTAGAAACATCCAAGAAAAACAACTGCTAGACTACAAGGGTCCAGGGGGTTAAGGCTGGGGATATAGACTCTAAATGAACATCCTAGTGCAAACATCAGCAACATGGAAAGAGGTTCTCATCAAGGACACATGTCATACCCAGTGGAATCGCCACTCAGCTTGGGGAAGGGTGGAAAGAATATGATTCTTGTCACCGAGGAGGAATAATGGGCTAAAATGACTGAATAAAAAATGAAAAGCAATAAAAAGACATGTGCTGAATAAAGAAATAAATAAAAGACAGGAAGATAGACAAAACGACAGAGAAACTAGTCCATCTGTCAGTTCTTCTGTATGTCTATCGATCCATCATTCTGTGTCTCTCAATCTGTTTTTCTCTAATTCTGTCTATATATTAATCTATTAATCTAGCTGTATCTATCTATCTGTATTGCTATCTGTCTATCCCTATCTGTCTGACTATCCATCTGTCTGAATTTCTGTGTCTCTCTGTCTATCACTCCGTTCCACCTTCCCTCAGTCTGTCCTTCCATCTATCTGTCTCTGTCTGTCCCTTTGTTTCACTCTCTGATATTCTGTTGTTCTACTAATCTTTCAATGTCTCTATCTCCCATTGTGTCTGTTTGGGGTTCTATGTCTTTTTCTTCTATCTTCCTATCTATTTATCTCTCTATCTATCTGTCTCTCCCCCTGTCTATCTCTCTGTCTGTGTCTGACTATGTGTCTCTCTATGTGCTATCTCTATATCCGTCTATCTGCCCTCCTACCTATCTGACTACCCACCTGCCAGTTGGCCTGCCTATCTGTCTTTCTGCTTGTCTGTCTCTATCCCTCTGGATTCTCACAGGATCAGGGAACAAGTACAAACTTTGGGGTCTCCAACCTACAAGCTCCTCCGGAAACCCAGGCAACACCAGATACTTCTAGGCCACAAGTTTAGGGTTTCTTGATTCCAGGTTGATAAGAGGGAAACCGGGAATGCCATTGACCTTTGACGAAGCTCTCTGTCTGTCAGTCCTCCTGTCTGTGGGTCCCCTTGGCCATCTCTCAGTCTATATGCATATAGAGCTAGAGATAGAATGTGTTTTGTAGCCTTGTGCCCTGAGGAACTGCACACTGCAATGTTCTGGAGCAGTCCCTGCATCTCATTTCCTGGGAGGGATTGGTCTTGAATTGCACCGAGGCAGGGATAGGGATATTCCTCGCTACTGCTGTGTGTGATTGGCTTATAAACGGATCACTCCTGGGCTCAGGAGAGGCCATTCGCTTTGTCCCTCTCCTAACTCGGGATTGGTCGAATTCGGGAGCCCTCCCAAGGCAGGACTCAAAGGGGTGGGACTCCTGGAGCACACTGGGGGTTGTAGTTCCCCAGGCGGTCACAACACTTGAAAACCCTCAAAAGATAGATGGACAGACTGATATATGCACTAAACATCAGGCAGATAGACAGAATATCATAGCAACTAATCTCTCTGTCAGTCCTTCTGTCTGTCCAGATGTCCATCTCTCCGTTTTCATAGATACATAGAGATAGTATGGCTTTTCAAGTGTTGTGGCTTGGAGGACTGCATCTCCCAGCATGCTCCAGGGGTCTTACTCCTTATTTCCGGGGAGGGATTTGTCTTGAATTGGACCACTTCTATGCTACTCGAGGGAATGATGTCCAATATTTCCTTTATTGGCATTGGACTTGAAAAGTATTAATTCCGTGCTATGGAGAGTTCATGGCCATTGTCCCTCCTCTATCTCGGGATTGGTCCAATTGAAGAACAATCACAAGCCAGGAGTCAAATGGGTGGTCCTGCTGGTGCACACTGGGGGTTGTAGTTCGCCATGCTTCAACACCTTAAAACCCACAAAAGTCCGACACACAGGCTGAGACATGCACAAACAGGCAGGCTGATAGATACTGTCAATGTGGGATTTAGGAATCCCAATCTTGTGGCCACAGGTATCTGATGAACCCCAATTTTAGATTTAGCCTGTAGATTGGAGACTCCAAAAGCTTGTCCTTGTTCCCTGTTCCCAAGAGAAACTACCCTGAAGGGAAATGATGAGCCTGGGTGAGATAAGCATATGCTAAGCACATTCTTTGTTTTAGGTAGCTTCCCCTATTGTATTAGAACCTTTCTCAGGAAGGCCAGACCTGGGCATGAACCATCCTTTAGTAACTATTGTAAGCATCCCTCTTCCCTTGCACCATAGCTTCTGGCTATGATTCTTTTCCCTAGCTCCATTGTATCTTGTCACTGTAGTTTGAACACTCCCATTTTCTTTGTAGCCATAGTGATGTCAGTCATCTTTCCCTGCCCCTCGTTTTCCCAAATGGTATATAGGTTCCCCAAATGCTTGTGTTCCTCGGAGTTGTCATCTAGCGTTGTGGAGCTCCCAGGGATAACATCCCCAGAGTCCAGGGTTTGCACCCTGAAAAGCTTGTGCGCCGACTCTGAGTAAAGGGCCAAATTGGACTTATTCCTATCCTGAGTAAAGACTTGGGTTTTCTGACTATTTAATAGTTCCATGTTAGTTCCAAGTTAACAATACATAGACTACACCGACAGAAATACAAAGAGATAGATAGATAGATAGATAGATAGATAGATAGACAGACAGACAAAAAATAGAGACAGATAAAAATATGGATAGATAGGTAGATTGACAGTTGCACATACAGTGAGACAGACTTTTAGATACACAGAAAGGAAAACAGATAGACAAAATGACAGAGAAACTAGTCCATCTGTCAGTCTTTCTGTATATCTGTCAATCCGTCTCTCTGCGTCTGTCACTCCGTTTCTCTATAATTCTTTTTATATATCAGACTATTGATCTATCTCTATTGCTATCTGTCTATCCCATTCTGTCTGTCTATCCATCTGCCATTATTTTCTGTGTCTCTCATAAGCCTGTCTGTCTCTCCATTCCATCTTCCCTAGGTCTGTCCTTCCATCTATCTGTCTCTGTCTTTCGTGTTGTTTCCCTCTCTGATATTCAATGTCTCTGACTATCTCTCATTCTGTTTGTGTTTCTATGTCTTTTGATTCTATCTTCCTATTTGTCTCTCTGTCTGTCTCCCTGCCTTTCTTATCCCTCTGTCTGTGTCTATTTGTCTCTCTATGTGCTATCTTTATATCCATTTATCTGCCCTCCTACCTATCTGACTACCCATCTGCCAGTCAGCCTGCCTATCTGTCTTTCTGTTTGTCTGTCTCTATCTCTCTGGATTCTCAGGGGATCAGGGAACAAGTACAAACATTGGGGTCTCCAACTTACAAGCTCCTCCGGAAACCCAGGCTACACCAGACCCGTATAGGCCACAAGTTTGGGGGTTCTAGATTCCAGGTTGACAACAGGAACACCGGGAAGTCCATTGACCTTTGACATTTCCTCAGAGAGGGGAATGGAGAGATTGTTGTGAGAGAAAAAGTGTGTTCTCAAATTTTACCTCAGTCTTTGCGAGATTGGATTCATGGTGGTGTGAATCCACAGAACATGTTCTACATCTTACATTCCTGTAATTTTTACTGCTTTTTAACAAATAACCAGATAAACAACAGAAAAGGAATCACATGGGATTTTACAAGTCTGTGCTATGATCTTCATCATGTGTCAAACTGTAAGCAATTGTGTTCCCAGTAAAAAACCATAGTGTGCTTGCATTAACGGCCACCATTGGCAAATACAGCTCCTCCTTTTCCTGATTGAATGCAGTGAATGTATTCACAGCATCAACAATAAGGTGTGTCAACATGGAATCTAGAAACCACATACTTGGGGCCTAGTGGGATCTGGTGAAGCCTAGGTTCCAGGAGGAACTTGTAGGTTGGAGACCCCAAAGATTGTACTTGTTCCCTGTTCCCATGGGAATCCACCCTGAAGGGAATCCCAGGTGAGCAGTTTCAGACTGAGTGGGGAACCCTTAGGTGAATGAAATTCCTAGTTAGGTAATCTCCCCTATTATATGAAGAGACCCTTTCCCAAGAAGATCCACAGCTGGCAGGGACCATTCTTCAGTATCCACTGTAAGCAGCCCCCTCTCTTACAACTTAGCCTTTGGCTAGGATTCCTTTCCTAAGCTTGATTGTATACTGTCAGTGATGTCCTTTGTAGATACAGTAATGACACTCATCTTTCCCAGCTCCTGGATTTCCTCCATGTGGTTCCCCAATTTTTTTTTACTTGGAGTTATCACCTAACCTGGTGGCTCTCCCAAGGATAATATCCACAGAGTGAAGGGTTTATGCCCTGGAAAAGTTGTGGCGCCAGACTCTGAGTAAAGAATATATTATGGGATTTATCCCTATCCTGATTCAAGACTGGGTTTCTCAGAGTATTTGAGAGTTCTGTGCCATTTCCATGTCAACAAATGGCAAGACAGCCCGGATGGCCAACTTATGGCTGCCTAAACCTCCAGCTACTTTGACCACCAGATGTGAGGTGCCCAGAAGAACCCATTGAACACAGTCAGGAATAAGCTGGGAGGGATCAGTTAGTTAAGCTAAACTCTTGACAAAGGAACCTCTCTTTAATTAGGAAGCAAGTGGGCAATCGCTTTTCCATGCATGCCCGAGCCTATACCCCAGTGGGACTGCTGCCAAGGTCATATTCATATATGTACATAGTTATATATAAGATATATGATGGACCAGGTAGCTGGGAATGTTAGAAAAAGTGTGGAACATCAATCAAATCTGGTTCCAAGGTAAGTCGGCCAAAATGGAGCCCAGTCCAACCTGACCACAAGCTCCACTATTGACTAAGTTCTGTGTGTGACTGAGTGTTGGAACCTGTGTATGTGAGTGAAGTAGTATTTCTAGTAGAAGGAAGAGGGAGGATAGTATAGGTGACATGCGTGAATGGTTGACTGAAAGTGTTAAATGGGAAGCTTGAGTTGGAGTGTGAGAGCCAGAGCTTTCTCTAGAGGGTCTGAATAACTCCTTTAAGGCTATTAAAATAGAGAAAGTTTCCTCATGAATTGAAATGTCAGGGCTTAAGGTCTAAAGAGTTATCCAATTTAGTTTATGAAAGAGCTTCCTCTAGAAGCTGAAGAATGTAAGTTCTCGGTATCATCTCAAGGCTCTCTGGGGTTTGGGCTATGCTGAAGGTCTAAGGGATGTCCTCTGAATGCAGGTGATAGAAAAGTTAGCAAATAATGCCTTTCAAGTTGGGTTACAACAGTTCATTCCTCTGAAAAGCTAGAGAGGAGGGGAGGAGCTGCCCATCTGCGCAGGGGATTATGGAGCAGAAAGCCAAAGGAGGTCCAGAAATTCTTGACTTTACTGTCTAATCTTTTCTTCCCAAGTTTTGCTAGGAAAAATGTGTGAAATTGTGTATATCAAGTATAGTAAATTTTGATTATTGCCAATAAGATGCATTTCCTTTGAGGTATTAACTTGGTTATTTGAGTGCAGTCATTTCACATTTTTGTCAAGCTGGTATTTGTTTGTAAAGAGCAGGAGTGGATTTTTTTTTTCAGTTTACTGTGTGCGTGTGTGTGTGTGTGTGTGTGTGTGTGTGTGTGTGTGTGTGATTTCTGGAGTAAAGAATGTTCATTTGAGGATGGGCAACTACAGACCTGACTGGTCTTTAAATTGTTGTCAAAGGACATGAAATACGGGGGGGAATGCTTTGCTTTTAATGCTAAGGAAACCCTGAACATTTTTTATATGAGCCACAAATTTCCTCTCTAAGAGCAGCTTTAGCCATAGGCCAAAGTGCTTTGCCCTCAAGGAGAAGAGAAAGGCAAATTGGCAGCCCTAAGGAAATTAGAGTAAAAAATGAAAAAAGGGAAGGGAATAGTAGAGGTGTTCCTAGTTAGAGGAAATTTTGAACCTCTTCCTTAGTAACCCTAAGTTTTGTTTTTGGAGAGAAAATGTTACCAGTTTGAGTCTTTGAAAAAGGAAAAGCATCATCTACAATAACCTGATTTGGGGCATTTTGAAGGTCAATTTCCAGAGTGCAACCATTTCAATAGATAAGTTCTTGTTTGAAAAGACCAGGGAATAAGGAGAACTAATTTTCCTTTTGAAGTGGAGAAAACTGATGGTTTTGTGTGCATTATTTCTGATGATATTTGGCACATGACTACTAGAGAAAGAGACCTGGGAAATTCCTAAGACATTTCTATGAATGCCCTGGATTTTACCCCTCCCCCCCCAGTTCTGGTATGGGGGTGAAGAGATAAAAACCTATGAAAGGGAAGATTTGCCTGAAGAGGATTCATAGGAGCCAAAAGCCTAGACCAGAATTTACTGCAGCCCAGAATCTGAAGTATTACTCAAGGTGACATCTTTAAGAGATATTCGGAGGAGTCCCCAACATACGGAATCTGGAGAAGGATTGTTTCCTATCCTTTTCATTGACTTGAGAAATAATTCTACAGCAGAGGGAAAATTGGCCATTTATTTCTCCTGAGAATTCTATTTACCAGGAGCCAAGGCCCATTAAGTAGAGAACCTAGAAAGGACAGACTTAGTCCCCATTTTGAGTTGAAGGAGGAAAGTTGAAAATAGGAGCACTTTACCTCGTTAAGAGGATGGAACAGAACATCTGTCCATTGGAGAAGTCACAGCAAAGATTCCAGAGTGCTGGGTTGTCTCAAAGTCGAATCAGAAGACGTTAGGAAAGAAATGATGGAGCCTAGAAGGAATTGGTAGTAAGAAAGATAATCTTAGCATGGCGAGAGAGAATTGAGATCTATAGGTGAATTCTTTGGAAAGATCATGGGGAAAAGAAATGCTATGGAGGAAAATGGGTTAGGATACAATCACAAGGGCCAATGGAAGGGCTGAGGAATGGCTTAGCTAAGTTTCTATCAAGTTCTACAGCTGACTGCTGATCATTACCAACTTATACCTGACATTTGTATTCAAATTAGGGAGCTTTTCTCCCCTATTTTAAGTTACTTCCCACTTTTCTCCTGTTTGATCAAATGTTCTGTCATTCTATGATGAAATCCTCAGAAAGGCAAGGGCTAAGATATGGGGCTTATTTTAACAATCATTTTGGTCTACGGACTGGCATGATTATATTTGTTCAGGAGATAAAGGGGAATGAAAACAGTTTTTTATCCCGAACATCCCCACGTCCCCAAAGTTAGATTGGGAGGGTGTGTATGTGTGTGTGGGGGGGTAGAGGGTGTGGGTGTGGGTGTGTATTTGTGTGTCTGTGTGCTTGTTTGAAACTTTTAAATATGAATTTCAACATTGATTTGAAGGTGAAATTGTGGTTAAAGCTTTGAGTTTTTCTGACTATTTGATAGTTTGGCGTTATTTCCAAGTTAAGGAGTTCAAGGATGTTACTTTTGCATGAGCAATTATAGAGAAATTCACAGTTTATGAGATTCCAGCACTAGGAAGAGGATTCTCCATTTTACCTAGCACATTTGCAAAATTAAATGTCCAAGACCGATGCTGTACATGGAATGTTGCAACTTGCATTCTTGCTATTGGGTTTAGACAGACATCAGTACTGGGACACCTTTTTGTCATTTGAGTAAGCAGTATCTCTGATAATCCCGAACAATTAATAGGTGACACTGCCTGCAGTTTCAGAGTTTGAATCTATCCAATAATGTGGTCACTCTTATGCCATGCGTCAATGAGAATGTGCCTCCTATTGAAAATGGAGCCTAGCAGATTGGCTAACATGACAGAAAGGGAAAGTAATGAATGCTGGAAGGGATGTGCCAAAGTTAGGACAGGAAGGCATTGCAGGTGCATTGGGGAATTGATTTAACGACTATGGAGGGCAATTTGGGACTCTGCCCAAAGGGAGCTAAAAGACTGTGTACCTTTTGATCCAACCATGGCACTACAGGGTTTGTACCCTAAAGAGATAATAAGAAAAAAGACTTAGACAAAATTGTTCATGGCTGAGCTCTTTGGAGTGGCCAAAAATTGGAAAAGGAGGGGATGCCCTTCCACTGGGGAATGGATGGACAAATTGTGGTATCTCTTGGTGCTGGAATACTATGGTGCTCAATGGAATAATGAATTGGAGGAATTCCACAGGAACTGGAACGATCTCCAGGAATGGAACACTATGCACATTCACAAGGAAAACTGAGGGAGTAGAAAAACCCAAGAAAAACAACTGCTAGATTACAAGGGTCCAGGGGGTTAAGGCTGGGGATATAGACTCTAAATGAACATCCTAGTGCAAACATCAACAACGTGGAAAGAGCTTCTCATCAAGGACACATGTCATACCCAGTGGAATCGCCCCTCGGCTACGGGAAGGGTGTAAAGAATATAATTCTTGTCACCAAGGAGGAAAAATATGCTAAATTGACTAAAACAAATTGAAAAGCAATAACATAGAAAATTGCTGATCCCGGCTAGAAAAGTTTGAGAATGATCAATTCTGCAGACTTGATTTCGGTATCCAGCTGTTTCAAGATTTTGCATTTCTTCCTTGGCCTCAGATGTCAGTTTCCTCCCTGAGGAGACTACATCATTTTCTTTGAATGGCACCCAGGATGATGGTTGTGGGTTCAGAGATGCACCCCAGGAGATCGGGAGGGATACCATTGGGAAGAATGCAAGACTCTGAAACTTGGCTTCAGAAGAAAAAGAGACATTTTATTGATTTGGAAGGTCATATTGAATGTGGTCAGGAGGCAGCCGAGGTGGAAGAGCATGGGTGCAAAAGCTGCTCCATGGGAGGACAGCCAGACATCATGCCTCCATGCTGCGGTTTAGCTATCTTTTGACAGCAGTGAGGACAGGACCCAGAAACAAGGGGTTTGGGGAGGAGGTTTCTCCCAGGCCATGGGGCTAGTTCTTGGCATCTGCAACATTAAGGAAGGGGTGTTTCTCTTTGGCATCTGATTAAAAAGGGAAAGAAGAGTGAGTAGAACCAGTGAAAGGTGGGGACTGCAGCTGAGGAACAGCTCATCTCTCCACAGTTTGTGCAGTATCCTCACTAGAGTGCATGGGATCTCAATGGCGGCTAACATTCTGTGTCCTTTTGCCTCACTTTGTTTCATAGCCTGCCCAAGGAAATGCCATTCTTGTTTAGTAAATGCTCCTTGTTGGGAAATGTCAGGACAACAGGTTAAGATCCCTGTAAGTAAGGTGCAGTGCGTAGCCTCTGAGATCTTGATTCCTTGCTTTCCTATTCAAGACTTTCATCAACTCATGGAAGAGACTGAGAAGAAGGGTTTGGACCCATCATCCCGTCTGCCACAGACACTCACCTCACTGGCCAAAGTGGAGGTCTGCCACTCCCCCTCCAATCTTGAACCAAATACATCTTCTGAGCCATCTGAACCCAACTGGGGCACCATCACATGTTTTGCTTGCCTGCAACCACTTATCCTGATTACACCTGAGATGTAGACTGGGAAAGATCAAGTGACTTATAAATTAGATAGAGGGATAGACCAATGGACAGACAGATTGACAGACACTTGAGATCGATTGATAAAAAGATACATACATAGATAGGTACATACATACATACCTATGTAGAGATAGAGACCCAGAGAGGGCTGATGGGCAGACAGACACATTGACTGACAGATCCATAGATAGGAAGGCAGTAAGACAGAAAAGCAGAAAAACGAAAGTCTCTGTCTTTCAGTCCTCCTGTCTGTCTGTCCCCTTGCCCATCACTCAGTCTACATGGATATAGAGCTAGATATAGCTTTGCTCTTCTTAGGTTGTCGCCTGAGGAACTGCATTCCCCAGTGTGCTCCAGGGGTCCCTCCCCCATCTTTCCTGGTTGGGATTGGTCTTGAATTGCACTAATCCTAGGCTGGGTGAGGAATGATGCTCCTTTCTTTACTGTGCGTGATTGCTAAAAAGATGGACCAATTCTGGGCTAAGGAGGGGCCATGAGTATTGTCCCTCCCCCACCACGGGATTGGTCGAATTCCGGACCAATTCCAAGCCAGGACTCAAAAGGTACAGATTCCTGGGGCACAATGGGGCTTGTAGTTCCCGAGGCTATAACAACACTTGAAAAACCACAAAAGAAACACAGACAGGCTGACAGACGTACCAACCAGTAGGCGAATAGACAGAATAACATATCAAATAATCTGTGTGTCAGTTCTTCTGTCTGTCTAGCTGTCCATGTCTCCATCTACATAGAGAGATCCAGTGGGTGTTCATTGGTTGTGGCCTAAGGGACTATGTCTCCCAGCATGCTCCAGGGTTCCCTCCTTCTTATTTCCCGTGAAAAATTGGTCTTGAAGTTGACCAATCCTCTGCTGGGCAAGAGATGATGCCCATTTTCCTATCATAGGATTGGTCTTGATATGGACCAATCCCATGCTAAGGAGGGACCATAGACATAGTCCATCCCCCAACACAGGATTGGTCCAATACAAGACCAATCAGAAGCCAGGACTCAAAGGGCTGTGACCACTAGGTCACATTGGGAGTTGTAGTTCCCCAGGATGTCACAACACTTTAAAAAACACAAATGACATACACACAGTGTGATCCATGCCAAAACAAGCAGGCAGATAGATACATAAACTACACCGATAGGAACACAAAGACATAGATAGATCGATAGATATATAAGTAGAAAGACAGACAGATCGACAGACATATAGATAGACAGATACATAGAGAGACAGAGAGACAGATAGAGACAGACAGATAGACAGATACAAAAATCAGGATATATAGACAATCAGATGCACATCCAGTGAGACAGAATTGTAGATACACAGAAAGGAAGGCAGATAGACAGAATGACGGAGAAACTAATCTGCCTGTCAGTCTTTCTGTTCATTTGTGTATCTGTCTGTCGCTCTGTCCTGTCTTTTCGTCCATCACTCTGTCTCTGTCTGGTAGTCTTTTTCTCTTTCCTTCTATTCATATCAACCTAGTGATCTTTTTGTCTATCTCTCTCTTTTTGAATCTGTCCACCCAAGTCTATTTCTCTAGATATTTGACTGTTTATGTGTATGTATCGATCTGCTTGACTCTCTCTGTCTCTCTATGTGTGTCTAACCCTCTGTCTTGCTATCCATCTTTCTCTCTGTCTATTAATATATAGATACCTCAGTCTACCTTTCTGTCTAAATGTCATTATATCTAACTCTATCTCTATACCACTGTTTGTGTGTCTGTCTATCTATTTATCTATTCATCTATCAATCAATCAATCAATCTATCTATCTCATTCCATCTGTGTGTCTCTGTATATCTCTATCACTCTATCAACCTGTCCATTTATCATTCTGCATATTTGTTGCTTTTCCTCTCTCTGTCTGTCTGTCTGTCTCTCTCTCTCTCTCTCTCTCTCTCTCTCTCTTCCTCTCTCACAAATAGCTATCTATTTCTGTAGAGAAAAAACTGACAGACACACAGAAAAATAGATGCACAGAAAGAGAAGAACTAAGAGAAGCAAATAGATACATACATACATAGTAACATACATAGAGATAACCAGAAGGGACTGGCTGGCAGACAGATGGATAGATACACATACAGACAGGCAGATAGATACATAGACATCACAAGGAGATACACAGAAAATATAGATATATTGATAGACAGCACACAGATAGACATATATAAAGAGAGAAAGACAGAGAGAGAGAGAAAGAGAGAGAGTGAGAGAGAGAGAGAGACCGAACAAGGAACAGACATGGACTGAAGGACAATCACAGAGAAAGAAATACATATATATACAGACACATAGATAGATAGACAGAGTGTCAACATGGAATATAGAAACCTCAAACTTGTAGCAGAGTAAGATCAGATGTAGCCCAAAGTTAGGACTAGCTTCTAAATTGAAGACTCAAAGTTTGTACTTGCTCCTTGTTTCTGTGAGAATCCACGAAGAAGGAAACCATAGCCTAGCAATTGCAGATTAAATAATGGAGCCACAAGTGAATGCCAATTCTACTTGATTGGGACAAAGCAGGTGCTCAGGACCCTCTTTGTTTTAGGTTGTCTCACCTGTGGGACCAGAGATCTTTTCCAAAGTAAATCCCCACCTGATCAGGGACCATCCTTTAGTCTCCACTGTCAGCAGCCCTTTCCCTTAGATCCTCTCCTCAAGCTGTGATTCTTTTCTCAAGCTTCATTGGATGCTCTCAGTAGAGTCTGAAAACTCCCATTTTCTTTGTAGCTTGAGCAAAGTCAATCATCTTTCCCTGTCCCTGGATTTCCCCCAAATGGTAGAGAAATTCCCCAAATTCTTTTTTCTTTGGAACTGTCCAGTCTGGTGCTATTTCCTTTCCCAGGTATCAATGTTGAGAGACACCAGAGTTCAGTCCTGGGACTCTGTGTAGCCTTGTGGCACCCAACTCTATCTAGAGAGCTACTGTCTCACTGACCCCCTTTTCCTTGACTAAAGAGTCATTTTTCTGACTATTTAATAGTTTTCTGTTTTTACATGTCAACAGTACTTAGATAGATACATATAGAGATATATAAATGGATATATAAAAACATACAAAGAGATATATAGCCAGACCTGACTGATTGGCAGAGATACAGACAGACTCATAAGATACAGTCAGGCAGGCAGATAGTTATATTGACTATACAGACAGAAACCCTAAGACATAGATAGATAGATAGATAGATAGAGAGATAGAGAGATAGAGAGATAGATAGATTCATACATACATCCATAAACACATGGACACATAGATATAGGCAGATGAGATGTGCAGACAGAGGGACAGGCTGATAGACACACAGACAGTCAGGCAGATAGAAAAATGATAGACAAAATATTCCATCTGTCACTCTTTCTGTATCTCTGTGGATCCATCTGTGTGTCTCTTAGTCCGATTTTTTCTCATTCTGTCTATATATCAATCTATTGATCTAGAGGTATCTGTCTATCTGTATTGCTATCTGTCTATCCCTGTCTGTCTGTCTATCCATCTGCCTGACTTTCTGTGTCTCTCTCAGTCTGTCTGTCCATTCTATCTTCCCTCTGTCTGTCCTTCCATCTATCTGTCTCTGTCCGTTTGTTTCACTCTCCGATATTCTCATGGTCTACTAATCTTTCAATATCTCTGACTATCTCTCATTCTGTTTGTGTTTCTATGTCTTTTTATTCTATCTTCCTATCTATTTATCTCTCTATTTGTCGGCCTGTCTGTCTATCTCTCTCTGTCTGTGTCTATGTGTCTCTATATCCATCTATCTGCCCTGCTACCTATCTGACTACCCATCTGCCAGTCGGCCTGCCTATCGGTCTTTCTGTTTGTCTGTCTCTATCTCTCTGGATTCTCACGGGTTCAGGGAACAAGTACAAAGTTTGGAGTCTCCAATCTAAAAGCTCTTCCGCAAACCCAGGCTACACCAGATCCGTCTAGGCCACAAGGTTGGGGTTTTTTGATTCCAGGTTGACAATAGGAAAACCCGGATGGCCATTGACCTTTGACATTCCCTCAGACAGTGGATTGGGGAGATTTCTGTGAGAGCAAAAGTGTGTTCTACAACTTTAACTTTTCTTTGCAAGTTAGGAATCCCGGTGTTCTCAATGAAGAGAATACATTCTGCATCTTGCATTCCTTTAATTTTTAGAGCTGTTCAACAAATAACCAGATAAACAACATACAGAGAATCACATGGGATTTTACTAGTCTGTGCTATGATCTTCATCACGTGGCAAACTGTAAGCAATTCTGTTTCCTGCAAAAAACCATACTGTGCCTGTATTAATGGCCACCGTTGGCAAGCATAGCTCCTGCTTTTCCTCATTGAATGCAGTGAATGTATTCACAGCATCAACAACAAGGTGTGTCAACATGGAATCTAGAAAGCCCAAACTTGTGGCCTAGTGAGATCTGGCGAAGCTGAGGTTTCAGGGGGAGCTTGTAAGGGGGAGACCCCAAAGATTATACTTGTTCCCTGTTCCCCTGGGAATCCATTCTGAAGGAAATCCCAGGCGAGCACTTTCAGACTGAGTGGGGGACCCTCAGGTGAATGACAATCCTAGTTAGGTATTCTCCCCTCTTGTATGTCAGTGAAGCAGTACTTCTAGTAGAAGGAAGAGCGAGGATAGTATAGATGACATGCGTAAATGGTTGGCTGAAAGCGTTGAATTGGAAGCTCGAGTTGGAGTGTGAGAGCCATTCTTGTTTAGTAAATGCTCCTTGTTTGGAAATGTCAGGACAACAGGT
Organism: Monodelphis domestica; assembly: GCF_027887165.1. NCBI lineage: Eukaryota > Metazoa > Chordata > Mammalia > Didelphimorphia > Didelphidae > Monodelphis > Monodelphis domestica. Next base: position 16,551,266 of record NC_077235.1, on the reverse strand, counting down.
TAAGATCCCGGTAAGTAAGGCACAGAGCTTAGCCTCTGAGATCTTGATTCCTTGATTTCCTATTCAAGACTTCCAGCACCTCAAGGAAGAGTCTGAGAAGACAAGTTTGGACCCATCATGCAGTATGCCACAGCCACTCACCTCACTGGCCAAAGTAGAGGTCTGCCACTCCCCCTCCAATCTTGAACCAAATACATCTTCTGAGCCACCTGAACATCACAGGGACACCATCATATGCTTTGTTTGCCAGCAACCAATTATTCCGATATTCTTGCGTGGACACCTGAGAAGAATGGGAAAGATCGCGTGATTGATGAGATAGATAGAGGGATAGACCAACTGACAGACTGATTGACAGACACTGGATATCGACTGATAAACAGATACATACATTGATAGGTACATACATACATACATATATAGAGATAGATACCCAGAGAGGACTGATGGGCAGACAGATAGACAGACTGACAGGTACATAGACAGGGAGGCAGTATGACAGAATAACAGATAAACGAAGATCTCTGTTGGTCCTCCTGTCTCTTCGTCCCCTTGTACATCTCTCAGTCTACATGGATATAGAGGTGGAGATAGTGTGGCTTTTCTTCGGTTGTGGTCTGATCAACTGCATCCCCCAGTGTGCTCCAGGGGTCCCTCCCCCATATTTTATGGGAGGGATTGGTCTTGAATTGGACCAATCCTAGGCTGGGTGAGGAATGAAGTTCCCTAATTTTCTGTGTGTTATTCATCTGGAAATAGACCAATCCTGGGCTAAGGAGGGGCATGGGCATTGTCTCTCCCTCAACACGGGATGGGTAGAATTCCGGACCAATCCCAAGCCATGACTTATAGGCGATGGACTCCAGGAGCACACTGGGGGTTGAAGATCCCCAGGCTGCCACAACACTTGAAAACCCAGGAAAGAAACACAGACAGGCTGACAGATGTACCAACCAGTAGGCGAATAGATAGAATAATAGATCAAATAATCTGTCTGTCAGTCCTTTTGTCTATCCATTTGTCCATCTCTCCGTCTACATAGATTTATAGAGAGAGATCCTGTGAGTTTTCAAGAGTTGTGGCTTGGGGACTATATCTCCCAGCTTGCTCCAGCTGTCCCTACCCCTTATTTCTGGTGAGGGATTGGTCCAATGGACCAATCCCATGCTAAGGAGGGACCATGGACATTGACCTCCCCCCGAACCTGGGATTGGTCCATTGCCAGACCAATCCTAATCCAGGACTCAAAGGGTTGGGACACCTTGTGGACATTGGAAATTGTAGTTCCCCAGGATGTCACAACACTAAAAGACACAAAGTACCTACACATAGATTGATCCATGCACAAACAGGCAGGCAGATAGATACATAGACTACACTGACAGATACACAAAGATATAGATAGATAGATAGATAGATAGATAGATAGATAGATAGATAGATAGATAGAGAGATAGACAGACAGACAGATAAATAGAGAGACAGACAGGTAGACTGATACAAAAATCTGGATAGACAGTTGCATATACAGTGATAAAGACTTGTAGATACAGAGAAAAGAACGCATATAGTAAGAATGATAGAGAAACTAATCTGTCTGCCAGTCTGTCTGTTCATGTGTCTGTCTGTCTGTTCCTCTGACCTGTATTTTTTTCCATCAGTCTGTCTGAGTCTAGAAGTCTATTTCCCTTTCCTTCTCTTTATATCAACCTAGTGATCTTTCTACCTATATATCTCTGTTTGTATCTGTCTTCCCAAGCCTATCTCTCTAGATATTTGTCTGTTTCTGTCTATATATTGATGTGCTTGATATTTTCTGTCTCTCTATCTGTGTCTGACCCTCTGACTCTCTATCTGTCATTCTCTCTGTCTATTAATCTATCGATACCTCAGTCTACCTTTCTGTATATCTCTCATTATATCTAACTGTATCTCTATCTATCTGTCTGTCTATCTATCTATCTATCTATCTATCTATCTATCTATCTATCTATCTATCTATCTATCTATCTATGTATCTATCTATCTATCTCATTCTATCTCTGTGTCTCTCTATGTGTCTGCCTGTATATGTCTATCTGTCTACCGATCTATCAACTTGTCCATTTAACATTCTGCATATCTGCGTTTCTCTCTCTCACATGCACACGCACACACACATAAATAGCTATCTATCTGTGTAGAGAAAAAAACTGAGAAAAACGGAGAGACAGATAGATGGACAGAAAGACAGAGACTGAGAGAAGCAAATAGACACATATATACATACATACATACATAGGTGACATGTGTGAATGGTTGGTTGAAAGCTTTGAATGGGAAGTCTGAATTGGAGTGTGAGAGCCAAAGCGTTCTCTAGAGTGTCTGAGTAACTCCTTTAAGGCTACGAAAATGGAGAAAGTTTCTTCATGAATTGAAATATCAGGGCTGAAGGTCTAAAGAGTTACCAAAAATTGGTTAATGAAAGAGCTCCTCCTAGAAGCTGAAGAACTTAAGTTCTCTGTTTCTTCTCAATGTTCTGTGAGTTTTGGGCTATACCGTATGTCTAATGGATTTCTTCTACAAGCATGTGATAGAAATGTTAGCAAATGATGTCTATCAAGTAGTGTTACAACAGTTCATTCCTCTGAAAATCTAGAGACAAGGGCAGGAGCTGGTCATCTGTACTGGGGATTATAGAGCAGAAGACCAAAGGAAGACCAGAAATTCTTGACTTTACAGTCTAATCTTTTCTTCCCATGTTTTGCTAGGACTAATGTGTGAAATCCTGTATATCAAGTGCAGGCAATATTGAGTATTGCTAATAAGATGCATTTTCCTCGAGGTATTAACATGGTTATTTGAATGCAGTCATTTCACATTTTTATCAAGCTGGTATTTGTTTTCAAAGAGCAGGAATGGTTATTTTTTCTGATATACCGTGTGTGTGTGTGTGTGTGTGTGTGTGTGTGTGTGTGTGTGTGTGTGTGTGTGAGTGATTTGTGGAGTAAAGACATTTCATTTGCGGAAGGGTAACTATGGACCTTACTGGTCTTTCAACTGCTGTCAAACGACATGAAATATGGGGGGAAAGACTTTGCTTTAAAAGCCAATGAAACAGTGAACATTTTTTAATTTAGCGATAAACTTCCTCTCTAGGAGCAGCTTTAGTCATAGGCCAACGTCCTTTGATGCAAGGTGAAGAGAAAGGCAAATTGGCAGCCCAAAGGAAATTAGAGTAAAAAAAGAAAAAGAGAATGAATAGTAGAGGTGTTCCTAGTTAGAGGTAATTGTGAACCTTTTCCTTAGTATCCCTAAGTTTTGTTTTTGGAGAGGAAATGTTAGGGGTTTGAGTTTTCCAAAAAGGAAAAGCATCATTAACTATAATCTGATTTGGGGGCAGTTTGAAATTCAATTTTCCGAGTGCAACCATTCCAATGAATAAGTTTTTGTTTGAAAAGACCAGGGAATAAGGAGAACTAATTTTCCTTTTGAAGTAGAGAGAACTAATGGTTTTGTGCGCATTATTTCTGATCATCATTGGCACATGACAGCTAATAGAGAAAGGAATTCCCCACCTGGGAAACTCCTAAGACATTTATAGGAACGCCCTGGATTTAACCCCCCCAGTTCTGGAAGGGGGGTGAAGACATTAAAACCTATGAAAGTGAAGATTTACCTCCAGATGTTTCTTAGGAGCAAAAAGCCTGGACCAGGTTTTCCTGCAGGCCAGAATCTGAAGAACTGCTCAAGGAGACATCTTTAGGAGAAATTCAAAGGAGCCCCCAAGATACGGAATGCAGAGAAGGATTGATTCCTGTCATTTTTATTGATGTGAGAAATACTTCTGCAGCAGAGGGAGAACTGGCTGGCTATTCGATTTCCCCTGAGAATTCTATTAACCTGCAGCCAAGGCCCTTTTAGTAGAGAACCTAGAAAGGACTGAGTTAGTCCCCAGACTGGGTTGAAGGAGGAAAGTTGAAAATAGGAGCATTTTACCTTGTTAAGAGGATGGAAAGGAACATCTGTTCATTGGAGAAGTTGCAGGAAAGATTCCAGAGTGTTGGGTTGTCTCAAAGTCGAATCAGAAGACGTTAGGAAAGAAATGATGGAGCCTAGAAAGAATTGGTAGTAAGAAAGATAATCTCAGCATGGTGAGAGAGAATTGCCATCTAAGGGTAAATTCTTTGGAAAGGTCATGGGGAAAGGAAATGCTATGGAGGAAAATGGGTTAGGATACAATCACAAGGGCCAATGGAAGGGCTGCGGAAAGGCTCAGCTAAGTTTCTATCAAGTTCTACAGCTGACTGATCATCATTGCCAACTTATACCTGACATTCTTATTCCAAATTAGGGAGCTTTTATCCCCCGTTTTGAGGTATTTCCCACTTTTCTCCTGTTAGAGCAAATGTTCTGTCAATCTATGATGAAATCCTCAGAAAGGCAAGGCTTAGAATATGGGAATTATTATAAGGATAATTTTAGTCTACAGACTGGCATGATTATATTTTGTTCAGTAGGTAAAGGGGAGTGTAAACAGTTTTTCAATCCTGAGCATCACAACGTCCCCAAAGATAGAGAGGATGTGTGTGCGTGTATCTTTGTGTGTGTGTATGTGTGAAACTTTTAAATTTTAATTTCAAAATCGTTATGAAGGTGAAATTGTGCTAAAAGACTTGGGTTTCTCTGCATTATTTCCACATTAATGGGTACGTTACTTTTGAAAGAACAATTATAGAGAAATAAACAGTTTGCGAGATTCCGGCACTAGGAAGATGATTCCCCATTTTACCTACCACACTTAAAAAATTTAATTGCCAAGGCCGATACAGTACATGGAACGTTGCAACTTGCATTCTTGCTATTGGGTTTATATAAACTCAGTACTGGGACCCTTTTTGTCATTTGAATATGCAGTACCTCTGCCAATCCCGAACAACTAATAGGTGACACTGCCTGATGTTTCAACGTTTGAACCAATCCAATAATGTGGTCACTCTGATGCCATGCATCAGTGAGAATGTGCCTCCTCTTGAAAATGGAGGCTAGACAGATTGGCTGACATGACGGCAAGGGAAAGTAATGAATGCTGCAGGGGATGTAGCCAAGTCAGTACATGAAGGGATTGCTGGTGGAGTGTTAAATTGATGCAACCATTCTGGAGGGCAATTTGGAATTCAGTCCAACGAGCGCAAAAAGACTGTCTTCCTTTTGATCCAGCCATAGCACTACTGGGTTTGTACCCCACAGACATAATAAGAAAAAAGTATTGGCTAAGAATATTGATACCTGCGCTCTTTGGAATCTCTAAAAATTGGAATAGGAGGGGATGTCCTTCCATTGGGGAATGGCTGAACAAACTGTGGTATCTCTTGGTGCTGGAATACTATGGTGCTAAAAGGAACAATAAACTGGAGGAATTCCACGGGAACTAGAAAGACCTCCAGGAATGGATGCAGAGTGAGAGAAGTAGAACCAGGGGAACATTGTACATAGAGATGGATACACTGTGGTACAATGGAATGGAATGGACTTCTTCATTAGTGGCAATGCAGTGATCCTGAACCATCCAGAGGGATCTTCGAGAAAAAACACTATCCACATTTACAAGGAAAATGTGGGAGCAGAAACACCCAAGAAAATCAACTGCAAGATTATAAGGGTCCAGGGGGTTAGGGCTGGGGATATAGACTCTAAATGAACATTCTACTGCAAACATCAACAACATGGAAAGAGGTTCTCATCAAGGACACATGTCATACCCAGTGTAATTCCCCTCAAATACGGGAAGGATAGAAAAAACATGATTCTTGTCACCAAAGAGGAATCATGTACTAAATTGACTAAATAATATCTAAAAAGCAATAATAAAAGAAAATTGGTGAATAAAGAAATAAATAAAAGACCAGCTAGAAAACTTTGAGAATGATCAATTCTCCAGACTTGCTTTTGGTATCCAACTGTTTCAAGATTTTGCATTTCTTCCTTGGCCTCAGGTGTCAGTTTTCTCCCTTAGGAGACTACATCATTTTATTGAATGGCACCCAGGATCATTGTTGAGGGGTTCAGAGATGCACCCCTGGAGCTCAGGAAGGATACCATTGGCAAGAATGCAAGACTCTGAAACTTAGCTTCAAAATAAAAGTGACATTTTATTGATTTGGAATGTCATGTTGAATTTGGTAAAGAGGCAGCTGAGGTGGAAGAGCATGGGTGCAAAAGCTGTTCCTTGGGAGGACAGCAACACAGCATGCCTCCATGCTGGGGTTTAGCTATCATTTGACAGCAGTGAGGACAGGACCCAGAAACAAGGGGTTTGGGCAGGAGGTTTGTCCCAGGCCATGGGGCTGGTTCTTGGCATCTGCAGCATTAAGGAAGGGGTGTTTCTCTTTGGCCATCTCATTAAAAGGGGCAAGAAGAGTTAGTAGAAGCAGAGAAAGGTGTGGGCTGCAGCTGAGGAACCGCTGAACTCTCCACAGTTTGTGCAGTATCTTCACTAGATTGCATGGGATCCCAAAGGCGGTAACATTCTGTATCCTTTTGCCTCACTTTGTTTCATAGCCTGCCCGAAGAAATGCCATTGTTGTTTAGTAAATGCTCCTTTTTGGGAAAAGTCAGGACAACAGGTTATGATTCCTGTAAATAAGGCGCAGAACTTAGCCTCTGAGATCCTGATTCCTTGCTTTCCTATTCAAGACTTCCAGCATCTCATGGAAGAGTCTGAGAAGAAGGGTTTCGACCCATCATGCAGTCTGCCACAGCCACTCACCTCACTGGCCAAACTGTATGTCTGCCACTCCCCCTCCAATCTTGAACCAAATACATCTGCTGAGCCATCTGAAAACCACAGGGGCACCATCATATGCTTTGCTTGCCTGCAACCACTTATTCCGATATGTTTGGGTGGAAACCTGAGAAGGAGAATCGGAAAGATTGAGTAATTGATAAGTTAGACAGAGGCACAGACCAATTGAAAGAGAGATTGACAGACACTGGAGATAGATTGATAAACTGATACATACATAGAAAGGTACATACATACATACTTATATAGAGATAGATACCCAGAGAGGACTGATGGGCAGACAGATAGACAGACTGACACATAAATTAAAAGGAAGGCAGTAAAACAGAATAACAGATCAAGGAAGCTCTCTGTCTGTCAGTCCTCCTGTCCTTCTGTCACCTTCTCCACCTCTCAGTCTACATGCATAATGAGCTAGAGATAGTGTGGCTTTTCTTAGGTTGTAGTCTGAGGAACTGCATCCCCCAGTTTCCTCCAGGGGTGCCTCCCCCATATTTCCTTGGAGTGATTGGTCTTGAATTGGACCAATCATTCCCTGGGGTGAGTAAGGATGCTCCCTATTTTACTGTGCGTAATTGGCATTGAAATGGACCAATCCTGGACTAAGGAGGGACCATGGGCATTGTTCATCCCCCACCACGGGATTGGTCCAATTCCGGACCAATCCCAAGCCAGGACCCAAAGGGGAGGGACTCTAGTGGCACAGTGGGGGTTGTAGTTCCCCAGGCTGTCACAACACTTGAAAACCCACAAAAGAAAAACTGAGAGGCTGAGAGATATACCAACAAGTAGGCGAAGAGACAGAATAACAGATCAAATAATCTATCAGTCCTTCTGTCTGAATGCTGTCCATCTCAATGTCTACATAGATTCATAGAGAGAGATCTTGTGGGTTTTCAAGGGTTGTGGTCTAGTGGACTACATCTCCCAGTGTGCTCTAGGGGTCTTTACAACTTATTTCCGGAGAGGGATTGGTATTGAATTGGAACAATCCTATGATGTGAAAGGGATGATGCCCATTTTCCTTTCATGGGATTGGTCTTGAATTGGACCAATCCCATGCTAAGGAGGGACCATGGACATTGACCCTCCCTCAACCTGGGATTGGTCCATTGCCAGACCAGTCCCAATCTAGGACTCAAAGGAGTGGAACCCGTGGGGCACACTGGGAGTTGTAGTTCCCCAGGATGTCACAACACTATAAAACACACAAAGGACCTACATATAGATTGATCCATGCAGAAACAGGCAGGCAGATAGATACTTAGTCTGCCCCGACAGATACACAAAGAGATACATAGGGACATAGATAGACAGACAGACAGACAGATAGATAGATAGATAGATAGATAGATAGATAGATAGATAGATAGATACAAAAATCTGGATAGACAGTTGCACATCCAGTGAGATAGACTTGTAGATACAAAGAAAGGAAGGCAGTCAGAAAGAATGACAGAGAAATTAATCTGTCTGTCAGTATCTCTGCTCATGTGTCTGTCTGTCTGTTCCTCTGTCCTGTCTTTTTATCCATTAGTCTGTATGTGTCTGGAAGTCTATTTCTCTTTCCTTCTCTTCATATCAACTTAGTGATCTTTCTGCTATCTATCTCTCTTTGAATCTGTCTACCCAAGTCTATCTCTGTAGATATTTGACTTTTTATGTCTATGAATCGATCTCCTTGACTTTCTCTGTCTCTGTGTCTGACCCTCTGTTTCACTATCTGTCATTCTCTCTGTTTATTAATTTTTCAATACTTCAGTCTACCTTTCTATCCGTCATATCTAACTGTGTATATATCTGTCTGTGTCTGTCAATTTATGTATATATGTATGTATCTATCTATCTATCATCAATCTCATCCTATCTGTGTGTCTCTCTAAGTGTTTGCCTGTATATGTCTATCGGGCTATTGATGTATCAACTTGTCCATTTATCATTCTGCATATCTGTGGATTTCTCTCTCTCTCTCTGTTTCTCTCTCTCTCTGTCTCTCTCTCTCTCTCTCTCTCTCCCTCCATACCTCCCTTCCGCCCTCCCTCCCTCTCTCACAAATCGCTATCTGCATAGAAAAAAATGACAGACACAGACAGACATAGAGAGGACAGAAAGACAGAGAATGAGAGAAGCAAATACATACATATATACATACATACATACATACATATATACATATATACATATACACCTAGAGATAACCAGAAGGGACTGGCTGGCAGACAGATGGATAGATATACATACAGACAGGTACATAGATCCATAGACAGCACAAAGAGACACACAGAAAATATAGATATATTGACAGACAAACAGCACACAGGTAGACAGATATAAAAACAGAGAGAGAGAGAGAGAGAGAGAGAGAGAGAGAGAGAGAGAGAGAGACCAAGCAAGGAACAGACATGGATGGAAGGACAATCACAAAGAATTACATATATAGACAGACAGATAAATAGATAGACAGATAGAGCGTGAATACGGAATCTAGGAACCCCAAACTTGTAGCATAGTAATATCAGATGTACAACAAGGTTAGGACTAGCTTCTAAATTGAAGTCTCAATGTTTGTACTTGTTTCTTGTTTCTATGAGAATCCAACCAGAAGGGAAACTCAGGCTAGCAGGTTCAACCTGAGTAATGGAGCCTCAAGTGAATGCCAATTCTACTGGAATGGGAATAAGCAGATGCTAAGGACCCTCTTTGTTTTAGGTAGTCTCCCCTGTGGGATCAGAGATCTTTTCCCAAGTAAATCCCCACCTCATCAGGGACCATCATTTAGTCTCCACTGTCTGCAGCCCTTTCCCTTAGACCCTCTCCTCAAGTTGTGACTCTCTTCCCAACCTTCATTGGATGCTGTCAGTAGAGTTTGAACACTCCCATTTTCTTTGTAGCTAGAGCAAAGTCAATCATCTTTCCCTGCCCATGGATTTCCCCAAATGTTAGAGAAGTTCCCCAAATTCTTTTGTTCTTTGGAACTGTCCAGTCTGGTGGTGTTGCCTTTCCCAGGGGTCAGTGTCCAGATCAACGAGAGTTCAATCCTCGGACTCTGTGTAGCCTTGTGGCGACCACCTCTGTCTAGAGCTCTACTGTCACACTGACCCCCTTTTCCTTGACTAAAGAGTGAGTTCTGTGACTATTTAATAGTTTTGTGTTTTTATAAGTCAACATTAGTTAGATACATAGAGAGATACATAAATGGATACATAAAAGCACACAAAGAGATATACAGCCAGACCTGACTGATGGGCAGAGATACAGACAAACTCGTTAGATACACAGACAGGCATGTAGATCGTTATATAGACGACAGAGAGAAACACTAAGACATTAATAGATGGATAGAGAGAGAGAGAGAGAGAGAGAGAGAGAGAGAGAGAGACAGAGATAGATAGATAGATATCGTATATACATCCATAAACACATGGACACATAGATATAGTCAGGTGGGACATGCAGACAGAGGGACAGTCTGATGGAACACAGAAAGGCAGGTAGATAGACAAAGTGAGAGAGAATCTAGTCCATCTGTCTGTGTCCATATCTTAGTCCTTCTGTATCTCTGTTGATCCACATATCTGTGTCTCTTAGTCTGTTTTTCTCTCATTCTCTCTATATATCATCTATTCATCTACCTGTATCTATCTATCTGTATTGCTATCAGGCTATACCTGTCTGCCTGTCTATCCATCTGCCTGACTTTCTGTGTCTGTCACTTCATCCCATCTTCCCTCGATCTATCCTTCCATCTACCTGTCTCTGTCTGTCCCTTTGTTTCATTCCCCGATATTTTCATGTTCTATTGATCTTTCAATATCTCTGACTATCTCTCATTGTGTCTGTGTGTGTTTCTATGACTTCTTTCTATCTTCCTATCTATTTATCTCTCTTTCTGTCTGTCTGCCTGCCTGTCTATCTCTCTGTCTGTGTCTGACTATGTTTCTCTCTATGTGCTATCTCTATATCCATCTATCTGCCCTCCTACCTATCTGACTACCCATCTACCCGTCGGCCTGCCATCTGTCTTTCTGTTTGTCTGTCTCCATCTCTCTGGATTCTCACGGGATGAGGGAACAAGTACAAACTTTGGGGTCTCCAACCTATAAGATCCACCAGAAACCCAGGCTACACCATATCCCACTAGTCCACAAGTTTGGGGTTTCTTGATTTCAGGTTGACAATAGGAACACTGGGAAGTCCATTGACCTTTGACATTCCTTCAGAGAGGGGAATGGCGAAATTGGTGTGAGAGCAAAAGTGTGTTCTAATATTTTAACTTAGTCTTTGGAAGATAGGATTCATAGTGATGTCAATCAAGAGAACATCCATTAATTTCTACAGCTGTTTAACAAATAACCATATAAACAACAGACAATGAATCACATGGGATTTTACTTTTGCTAGGATTCTTTTCCTAAATTTGACTGTATCCTGTCAGGGATTTCCTTTTTAGCTACAGCATTGTCACTCATCTTTCCCTGCTCCTGGATTTCCCCAAAATGGTGGAGAGGTTCCCCAAATTCTTTTGTTCCTTGGAGTTTTCTTCTAGCCTGGTGGCCCTCCCAGGGATAACATTCCCATAGTCCAGGGTTTATGGCCTGTAAAAGTTTTGGCGCCAGACTCTGAGAAAAGAATAGAATATGTGATTTATCCCTATCCTGATTCAAGACTTGGGTTTTTGGACTATTTGAGAGTTCTGTGTTATTTCCATGTTAACAAATAGCAAACCAGCCAGGAGACCCAACTTATGGGTGCCTAAACCTCCAGCCAGTTTGACCACCAGATGTGAGGTACACACAAGAACCCAGCGAGTACAGTCAGGAATCAGCTGGGTGGGTTCGGTTAGTGAAGCCAAACTCTCGGCAAAGGAACCTCTCTTTAATCAGGAACCAAGAGGACAATCGCGTTTCCATGCATACCCCAGGCTATATCCCAGTGAAACTGCTGCCAAGTTTATGTTCACATCTAGACATAGTTATATATATATGATATATTATGGACCAGGTACCTGGGAATGTTGGAAAGAGAGTGGAACATCAATCACATCTGGTTCCAAGGTAAGTCGGCAAAAATGGAGCCCGGTTCAACCTGCCCACACGCTCCCCCATTGACTAACTTTTTTTGTCACAGAGTATTGGTATCTGTGTATGTGAGTGAAGCAGTATTTCTAGTAGAAGGAAGAGGGAGGATAGTATAGGTGACATGCGTGAATGGTTGGCTGAAAGCGTTGAATAGGAAGCTTCAGTTGGAGTGTGAGAACAAGAGTGTTCTATAGAGTGTCTGAGTAACTGTTTTAAGGCTACTAAAATAGAGAAAGTTTCTTCATGAATGGAAATGTCAGGGCATGAGGTCAAAAGAGTTATCAAATTTGGTTTATGAAAGACTTTAACTAGAAGTTGAAGAACTTAAGTTCTCCATTTCATCTCAATGTTCTGTAGGGTTTGGACTATACTGTATGTCCAATGGATTTCTTCTGAATGCAGGTGATAAAAACGTTAGCAAATGATGTCTATCAAGTTGTCGTACAATAGTTCATTCCTCCAAAAAGCTAGAGATGAGGGAAGCGCTGGCCATGTGCACAGGGGATTATCCAGCAGAAGGCCAAAGGAGGTGCAGAAGTTTTTGACTTTACTGTCTCATCTTTTCTTCCCAAGTTTTGCTAGGACTAATGTGTGAAATCGTGTATATCAAGTGCACTGAATTTTGAGTATAGCCAATAAGATGCATTTTCTTCGAGGTATTAACTTGGTTATTTGAGTGAAGTCATTTCACATTTTTTGTCAACCTGGTATATTTGTTTTCAAAGAGTTAGTGTTGATTTTTTCAGATTACCGTATTTGTGTGTGTGTGTGTGTGTGTGTGTGTGTGTGTGTGTGTGTGTGTGTGTGTGTGTGTGTGTGATTTCTGGAGTAAAGACAGTTCATTTGAGGATGGGCAACTATGTACCTGATGGGTCTTTCAATTGTTGTCAAGGGACAGGAAATTCAGGGGAAAAGGTTTTGCTTTCAATGTTAAGGAAACACTAAAACATTTTTTAATTGAGCCACTAAATTCCTCTCTAGGAGCAGCTTTAGCCATAGGCCAAATTGCTTTAAGGCAAGGGGAAAAGAAAGACAAATTGGCAGCCCAAAGGAAATTAGAGTAAAAATGCAAAGGAGAAGGGAATCGTAGAGGTGTTCCTTGTTAGAGATAATTTTGAACCTTTTCCTTAGTAACCCTAAGTTTTGTTTTTGGAGAGAACGTATTATGGGTTTGAGTTTTTGAAGAAGGAAAAGAATTATCAACTATAACCTGATTTGGGGCATTTTGAAGGTCAATTTCCAGAGTGCAACCATTCCAATAGATAAGTTTTTGTTTGAAAAGACCAGCGAATACTGAGAACTAATTTTCCTTTTGAAGTGGAGAGAACTAATGGTTTTGTTCACATAATTTCTGATGATCATTGGCACATGACTGCTAATAGAGAAAGTAATTCCCCACCTGGGAAACTCCTAAGATATTTCTAGGAATGCCCTGGATGTTACTCCCCCCAAATTCCCAGTCCTGGCGAGGGGGTGAAGAGATGAAACCCTAAGAAACAGAAGATTCACCTCAAAATGTTTATTAGGAGCCAAAAACATGAACCAGATTTTCCTGCAGCCCAGAATCTGACGAACTGCTCAAAGAGACATCTTGGGAGAAATCTGAAGGAGCCCCCAAGATACGGAATCTGGAGAAGGATTGTTTCCTGTCATTTTCATTAATTTGAGAAACATTTCTACAGCAGAGGGAAAACTGGTTATTTGATCTCCCCTGAGAATTCTATTTACCTGGAGCCAAGGCCCTTTAACTAGAGAACCTAGAAAGGACTGAGTTAGTCCCAGACTGAGTTGAAGGAGGAAAGTTGAAAATAGGAGCATTTTACCTTGTTAAGAGGATGGAAAGGAACATCAGTTAATTGGAGAAGTTGCAGCAAAGATTCCAGAGTGCTGGGTTGTCTCAAAGTCGAATCAGAAGAAGTTAGGAAAGAAATCATGAAGCCTAGAAAGAATTGGTAGTAAGAAAGATAATCTTAGCATGGCGAGAGAGATTTGCAATCTATAGGTGAATTCTATGGGACGATCGTGAGGAAAAGAAATGCTATGGGGGAAAATGGGTTAGGATACAGTCACAAGGGCCAATGGAAGGACTGAGGATTGGCTCAGATAAGTGTCTATCAAGCTCTACAGCTCACTGCTGATCATTCCCAACTGACATTCTTTTTCCAAATTAGGGAGCTTTTCTAACACATTTTAAGTTATTTGTCACTTTTATCTTGTTAAAACAAATATTCTGTCATCCTATGATGAAATCCTCAGAAAGGGAAGACTTAGAATATGGGGATTAATTTAGCAATCATTTTGATCTACAGACTTGCATGATTATATTTTTTCAGGAGTTAAAGGGGAATGAAAGCAGTTTTGCAATCCCTCGCTTCCCAACCTCCCCAAAGTTAGGATGGTAGGGTGTGTGTATGTGTGTGTGTGTGTGTCTCATTTTTAATCTGGAGATATTTTGAGCTAAGTTCAATTTTGAAACTTTTATATTTGAATTTCAAATTCGTTTTGAAGGTGAAATTATGGGTAAAGGCTCGGGTTCTTCTGACTATTTGAAAGTTCACCATTATTTCCAAGTTATTTCCAAAAGAACAATTAAAAAAAGTCTACCTTTCTGTCTATCTGTCATTATATCTAACTGTATCGCTATATATCTGTCTGGGTCTATCTATTTATGTATGTATGTATGTATCTATCTATCTCATTCTATCTGTGTGTCTCTCTATATGTCTGACTGTATATGAATATCGATCAATGAACTTGTCCATTTATCATTCTGCATATCTGTGACTTTCTCTCTCTCCCTCCCTCTCTTTCTGTCTCTCTAACAAAAAGCTATCTATCTGCGTAGAGAAAAAACGGGCAGACACAGACATACATAGAGATGGACCAAAAGACAGAAAATGAGAGAAGCAAATACATACATATATACATATAGATAACCAGAAGGGACTGGCTGGCAGACAGATGGATAGATGCACATATAGACAGGCAGATAGATCCAGAGATCACAAAGAGACACACAGAAAATATAGATATATTGATAGACAGACAGCACACATATAAAAAGATATAAAGAGAGAGAGAGAGACTAAGGAAGGAACAGACATAGATGGAAGGACAATCACAAAGAAAAATTACACATATAGAAGGACACATAGATATATAGACAGATAGAGTGTCAACACGGAATCTATGAACCCCAAAGTTATAGCATAGTAAGATCAGATGTACCCCAAGATTAGGACTACTTTCTAAATTGAAGACTCAAAGTTTGTACTTGTTCCCTCTTTCTGTAAGAATCCACCCAGAAGGGAACCTCAGGTTAGCAGGATCAGACAGAGTAATGGAGCCTCAAGTGAATGCCAATTCTACTGGAATGGGAATAAGCAGATGCTAAGGACCCTCTTCGTTTTAGGTAGTCTCCCCTGTGGGATCAGAGATCTTTTCCCAAGTAAATCCCCACCTCATCAGGGACCATCATTTAGTCTCCACTGTCAGCAGCCCTTTCCCTTACACCCTCTCCTCAAGCTGTGATTCTTTTCCCAAGCTTCATTGGATGCTGTCAGTAGAGTTTGAACACTCCCATTTTCTTTGTAGCTAGAGCAAAGTCAATCATCTTTCCCTGCCCCTGGATTTCTCCCAAAAGGCAGAGAAGTTGCCCAAATTCTTTTCTTCTTTGGAACTGTCCAATCTGGTGCTGTTGCCTTTCCCAGGGGTCAGTGTCCAGAGCAACCAGACTTCAATACTTGGACTCTGTGTAGCCTTGTGGCACCCAGCTCATCTAGAGCTCTACTGTCACACTGACCCCCTTTTCCTTGATGAAAGAGTCATTTTTCTGACTAATGGTTTTTGGTTTTTACAAATCAATAGTAGTTAGATAGATACATAGAGAGATACATAAAGAGATACATAAAAACACACAAAGAGATATACAGCCAGACCTGACTGATTGGCAGAGATACAGACAAACTCACAAGATACACAGACAGGCAGGTAGATAGTTATATAGACTATACAGACAGAAACACTAAGACATAAATAGATAGACAGACAGACAGACAGACAGACAGACAGACAGACAGACAGACAGATAGATAGATAGATAGATAGATAGATAGATAGATAGATAGAAAGATAGATAGATAGATATAGAGAGAGGGTTGTGGCCTAGGGGACTACATCTTCCAGCGTGCTCCAGGTGTCTCTCCCCCTTATTTCCAGTGAGAGATTGGTTCTGAATTGGACCAATCCTATGCTGGGCAAGGGATGATGCTTATTATTTCCTTTCATAGGATTGGTCTTGAAATAGACCAATCCCATGCTAAGGAGGGACCATGGACAATGACCCTTCCCCAATGCAGGATTGGTCCATTGCTAGACCAATACCAATCGAGGACTCAAAGGGGTGGGACGCCTTGAGCACACTGGGTATTGTAGTTCCCCAGGATGTCACAACACTTTAAAACACACAAAGGACATACACATAGATTGATCCATGCAGAAATAAGCAGGCAGATAGATAGATAGACTACACCGATAGATACACATAGAGATAGATAGATAGATAGATAGATAGATAGATAGATAGATAGATAGATAGATAGATAGATAGATAGATAGATAAATGTATGCATACATACATACACAGAAGGGACTGGCTGTCAGACAGATGGATGAAGTTCCCAAAATTCTTTTCTTCTTTAAACTGTCCAATCTGGTGCTATTGCCTTATCCAGGGGTCAGTGTCCAGAGCAACCAGAGTTCAGTCCTGGGACTCTGTGTAGCATTGTGTCACCCAGTTCTGTGTAGAGCCTTACTCTCACACTGACCCTCCTTTCCTTGACAAAAGAGTGAGTTCTCTGACTATTTAATAGTTTTGTGTTTTTATAAGTCAACAGTAGTTAGATTCATAGAGAGATACATAAATGGATACATAAAAACACACAGAGATATACAGCCAAACCGGACTGATGGGCAGAGATAGAGACAGACTCATTAGATACAAAGACAGGCAGAAAGATAGTTATATAGACTATACAGACAGAAACACTAACACATAGATACATAGTTAGTTAGATAGATAGATAGATAGATAGACAGATAGATAGACAGATAGATTTGTACATGCATCCATAAAGACATGGAAACATAGATATAGCCAGGTGTGACATGCAGACAGAAGGACAGGCTGATAGACACACAGACAGGCAGGCAGATAGACAAAATGACAGAGAGACTAGTCAATATGTCAGTCTTTCTGTATGTCTGTCAATCCGTCTGTCTCTGTCTGTCAGTCTGTCTATATATCAATCTATAGATCTAACTGTATCTATCTATCTATCTATCTATCTATCTATCTATCTATCTATCTATCTATCTATCTATCTATATTGCAGTCTATCCGTATCTGTTTCTCTATCCATCTGCCTGACTTTCTGTGTATCCCTGTCTGTCTGTCTCTCCATTCTATCTTCCCTCGGTCTGTCCTTCCATCTATCTGTCTCTGTCTGTCTTTGTTTTACTCTCTGATATTCTCATGTTCTATTAATCTTTCAATGTCTCTGACTATCTCTCATTCTGTCTGTTTGTGTTTCTATGTCTTTTTGTTTTATCTTCCTATCTATTTATCTCTCGATCTGTCTGTCTGCCTGCCTGTCTATCTCTCTTTCTGTGTTTGACTATGTGTCTCTCTATGTGCTATCTCTATATCCATCCATCTGACCACCTATCTATCTGAGTACCCATCTGCCAGTCGGACTGCCTATCTGTCTTTCTGTTTGTCTGTCTCTATCTCTCTGGATTCCCATGGGATCAGGTAACAAGTACAAACTTTGGGGTCTCCAACCTACAAGCTCCTCCACAAACCAGAACCATCTAGGCCACAAGTTTGGGCTTTCTGGATTCCAGTTTGACGATAGGAAAGCCGGGAAGGCCATTGACTTTTGACATTCCCTCAGACAGGGGAATAGGGAGATTGCTGTGACAGCAAAAGTGTGTTCAAACATTTTAACTTTGACTTTTCAAGATAGGAATCACAGTGGTGTCAATGAAGAAAACACATTCTGCATCTTGCTTTCCTTTAATTTTTAGAGCTGTTCAATAAATAACCAGATAAACAACATACAGTGAATCACACGGGATTTTAATAGTTTGTGCTATGATATTCATCATGTGTCAAACTGCAAGGAATTCTGTTTCTTAAAAAAACCATACTGTGCCTGCATTAATGGCCACCATTGGCAAGTATAGCTCCAGGGTTTCCTAAATGAATGAAGTGAATTTATTCACAGCAGAAGCAATAAGGTATGTCAACATGGAATCTAGAAACCCCAAACCTGGGGCCTAGTGGACTCTGGTGAACCCTAGGTTTAAGAGGAGCTTGTAGGTTGGAGACCCCAAAGATTGTACTTGTTCCCTGTTCTCATGGGAATCTACACTGAAGGGAATCCCAGGCATACAGTTTCAGACTTAGTGGGGGATCCTCAGCTGAATACCAGTCCTACTTAAGTAGTCTCCCCTACTGTATCAATAGACCCTTTTCCAAGAAGATCCACACCTGGCAGGGACCATTCTTCAGTATCCATTGTAAGCAGCCCCCTCTCTTAGACCCTAGCCTTTGGCTAGGATTCCTTTCCTAAGCTTGATTGTATCGTGTCAGTGATTTCCTTTGTAGCTACACCATTGTCACTGATCTTTCCCTGCTCCTGGATTTCCCCCATGTGGTAGAGAGGTTCCCCAAATTCTTTTGTTCCTTGGAGTTGTCACCTAGCCTGGTGGCCCGCCCAGGGATAACATCCTCAGAGTCCAGGGTTTATGCCCTGTAAAAGTTGTGGCACCAGGCTCTCAGTAAAGAATTCAATACGGGACTTACCCCTATCTTCATTCAATACTTGGTTTTTCAGACTATTTGAGAGTTCTGTGTTATTTTCAAGATAACAAATGGCAAGCCAGCCCGGATGCCCTAGTTATGCCTGCCTAAACCTATAGCCAGAATGACAACCAGAAGTGACGTATACACAAGAAGACATTGAGCTCAGTCAGGAATCTGCTGGGTGGGTTCGTTTAGGTAATTCAAACTCACGGGAAAGGAAACTCTATTAATCAGGAACCAAGTGGACAGTCTCATTTCCAAACATTCTACAGCCTACATCCCAATGGGAATGCTGCCAAGTTCTTGTTCACATATGGACATAGTCATATATACATGATATATGATGGACCACTTACCTGGAATGTTAGAAAGTGTGTGGAGCATCAATCAAATCTGGTTCCAAGGTAAGTCGGCCAAAATGGAGCCCGGGACAACCTGACCACAAGCTCCACCATTTATTAAGTTTTGTGTGTGATTGAGTGTTGGTACCTGTGTATGTGAGTGAAGCAGTATTTCTAGGAGAAGGAAGAGCGAGGATAGTATAGGGGACATGCGTGAATGGTTGGCTGAAAGCATTGAATGGGAAGCTTGAGTTGGAGTGTGAGAGTCAGAGTGTTCGCTAGAGGGTCTGTGTAATGGCTTTAAGGCTATTAAAACAGAGAAAGTGTCTTCTTGAATTGAAATGTCAGGGGTTAAATTCAAACGAGTTATCAGATTTGGTTTATGAAAGAGCTTCTCCTAGAAGCTGAAGAACTTAAGCCCTCCATTTCTTCTCAATGTTCTGTGGGGTTTGGGCTACACTGTATGTCTAGTGGATTTCCTTTAAATGTAGGTGATAGAAACGTTAGCAAATAATGTCTATTAAGCAGTCTTACAACAGTTCATTCCTCCGAAAAGCTAGAGAAAAGGGCAGGAGCTGGCCATCTGCACAGGGGATTATGGAACAGAAAGCCAAAAGAGGACCAGAAATTCTTGACTTTTTAGTCTAATCTATTCTTCCCAAGTTTAGCTAGGACTAATGTGTGAAATCGTATATATCAACCTCAGTGAATATTGAGTATTGCCAATGAGAAGCATTTTAATCGAGGTATTAACTTCGTTATTTGAATGCAGACATTACACATTTTTTGTCAAGTTGGTATTTGTTTTCAAATGGCAGGAGTGGTTTTTTCACATTACCATGTCTGTGTGTGTGTGTGTGTGTGTGTGTGTGTGTGTGTGTGTGTGTGTGTGTGTGAGATCTCTGGAGTAAAGAAAGTTCATTTGAGGATGGGCAAATACGGTCCTTACTATCTTTCAATCGTTGTCAAAGGACACAAAATATGGGGGGAAAGTCTTTGATTTAAATGCTTAGGAAACCCTGAACAGTTTTTAATTGAGCCTCAAATTTCCTCTCTAGGAGCAGCTTTAGCCATAGACCAAAGTGCTTTGAGGCAAGGAGAAGAGAAAGACAAATTGGCAGCCCAAAGGAAATTAGAGTAAAAAATGAAAAAAGGGAAGGGAATAGTAGAGGTGTTCCTAGTTAGAGGAAATTTTGAACCTCTTCCTTAGTAACCCTAAGTTTTGGTTTTGGAGAGAAAATGTTACCAGTTTGAGTTTTTGAGAAAGGAAAAGCTTCATCTACAATAACCTGATTTGGGGCATTTTGAAGGTCAATTTCCAGAGTGCAACCATTTCAATAGATAAGTTTTTGTTTGAAAAGACCAGGGAATAAGGAGAACTAATTTTCCTTTCGAAGTGGAGAAAACTGATGGTTTTGTGTGCATTATTTCTGATGATCTTTGGCACATGACTACTAGAGAAAGAGACCTGGGAAATTCCTAAGACATTTCTATGAATGCCCTGGATTTTACCCCTCCCTCCCCCAGTTCTGGTATGGGGGTGAAGAGATAAAAACCTATGAAAGGGAAGATTTGCCTGAAGAGGTTTCATAGGAGCCAAAAGCCTAGACCAGAATTTACTGCAGCCCAGAATCTGAAGTATTACTCAAGGTGACATCTTTAAGAGATATACGAAGGAGTCCCCAATGTACGGAATCTGGAGAAGGATTGTTTCCTATCCTTTTCATTGACTTGAGAAATAATTCTACAGCAGAGGGAAAACTAGTTATTTGATCTCCCCTGAGAATTCTATTTACCTGGAGCCAAGGCCCATTAAGTAGAGAACCTAGAAAGGACAGACTTAGTCCCCATTTTGAGTTGAAGGAGGAAAGTTGAAAATAGGAGCACTTTACCTCGTTAAGAGGATGGAACGGAACATCTGTCCATTGGAGAAGTCACAGCAAAGATTCCAGAGTGCTGGGTTGTCTCAAAGTCGAATCAGAAGACGTTAGGAAAGAAATGATGGAGCCTAGAAGGAATTGGTAGTAAGAAAGATAATCTTAGCATGGCGAGAGAGAATTGAGATCTATAGGTGAATTCTTTGGAAAGATCATGGGGAAAAGAAATGCTATGGAGGAAAATGGGTTAGGATACAATCACAAGGGCCAATGGAAGGGCTGAGGAATGGCTTAGCTAAGTTTCTATCAAGTTCTACAGCTGACTGCTGATCATTACCAACTTATATCTGACATTTGTATTCAAATTAGGGAGCTTTTCTCCCTAATTTAAGTTATTTCCCACTTTTCTCCTCTTTGATCAAATGTTCTGTCATCCTATGATGAAATCCTCAGAAAGGCAAGGGCTAAGATATGGGGCTTATTTTAACAATCATTTTGGTCTACGGACTAGCATGATTATATTTGTTCAGGAGTTAAAGGGGAACGAAAACAGTTTTTTATCCCGAACATCCCCACATCCCCAAAAATAGATTGGGAGGGTGTGTATGTGTGTGTGTGGGGGGGGTTAGTGGGTGTGGGTGTGGGTGTGTATGCGTGTGTCTGTGTGCTTGTTTGAAACTTTTAAATATGAATTTCAACATTGATTTGAAGGTGAAATTGTGGTTAAAGTTTTGAGTTTTTCTGACTATTTGATAGTTTGGCATTATTTCCACGTTAACGAGTTGAAGGATGTTACTTTTGAATGAACAATTATAGAGAAATTCACAGTTTATAAGATTCCAGCCCTAGGAAGAGGATTCTCCATTTTACCTAGCACATTTGCAAAATTAAATGGCCAAGACTGATGCTGTACATGGAATGTTGCAACTTGCATTCTTGCTATTGGGTTTAGACAGACATCAATATTTTAAAACACAAATGACATACACAGAGATTGAGAGATGCACTAACAGGCAGGCAGATAGATACATAAACTACACCGATAGGAACACAAAGGCATAGATAGATCGATAGATACATCGATAGATACATTGATAGATACATAGATACATAGATACATAGATACATAGAGATAAGCAGAAGAGACTGGCTGGCAGACAGATAGATAGATATACATACAGACAGGCAGAGAGATACATAGAGGGCAGAAAGAGTCACCCAGAAAATATAGAAATATTGGTAGACAGACAGCACAGAGATAGACAGATATAAAAGAGAGAGAAAGAGAGAGAGAGAGAAAGAGAGAGAGAGAGAGAGAGAGAGAGAAAGAGAGAGAGAGAGAGAGAGAGAGACCAAGCAAGGAACAGACATGGACAGAAGGACAATCATAAAGAAAGAATTACATATATAGACAGAGAGATAGATATACAAACAGAGTGTAAACATGGAATCTGGAAAATTCAAACGTGTAGCATAGTAAGATCAGAAGTACCCCAAGGTTAGGACTAGCTTCTAAATTGAAGACTCAAAGTTTGTACTTGTTCCCTGTTTCTGTGAGAAGCCACCCAGAAGGGAATCTCAGGCTAGCACATTCAGACTGAATAATGGAGTCTCAAGTGAATGGCAATTCTACTTGAATGGGACTAAGCAGATGCTCAGGAACCTCTTTGTTTTAGGTAGTCTCCCCTGTGGGATCAGAGATCTTGTCCCAAGTAAATCCCCACCTGATCAGGGACCATCCTTTAGTCTCCACTGTCAGCAGCCCTTTCCCTTACACCCTCTCCTCAAGCTGTGATTCTTTTCCCGAGCTTCATTGGATGCTGTCAGTAGAGTTTGAACACTCCCATTTTCTTTGTAGCTTGAGCAAAGTCAATCATCTTTCCCTGCCCCTGGATTTCCCCCAAATGGTGGAGAAGTTCCCCAAATTCTTTTCTTCTTTAAACTGTCCAATCTGGTGCTATTGCCTTTCCCAGGGGTCAGTGTCCAGAGCCACCAGAGTTCAGTCCTGGGACTCTCCGTAGCCTTGTGGCGCCCAGCTCTGTCTAGAGCCCTACTGTCACACTGACCCGCTTTTCCTTGACTAAAGAGTTAGTTTATTGACTATTTAATACTTTTGTGTTTTTACAAGTCAACAATAGTTAGATACATAGAGAGATACACAGATACATAGAGAGATACATAAACAGATACATAAAAACACACAAAATGATATATAGCCAGACCTGACTGACTGGCAGAAATACAGACAGATTCATAAGCTACACAGACAGTCAGATAGATAGATAGATTCGTATATACATCCATAAAGACATGGAAACATAGATATAGCCAGATGGTACTTATAGACAGAAGGACAGGCTGATAGACACACAGACAGGCAGGCAGATAGACAAAAAGGCAGAGAAACTAGTCCATCTCTTAGTCCTTCTGTATGTCTGTCGATCCACCTATCTGTGTCTCTCAGTCTGTTTTTCTCTCATTCTCTCTCTATATCAATCTATTGATCTAGCTGTATCTATCTATCTTTATTGCTATCTGTCTATCCCTGTCTACCTGTCTATCCATCTGCCTGAATTTCTGTGTCTCTCTCAGTTTGTCTGTCTCACCATTCCATCTTCCCTTGATCTATCCTTCCATCTAGCTGTCTCTGTCTGTCCCTTTGTATCACTCTCAGATATTCTGATGTTTTTTAATCTTTCAATGTCTCTGTCATTCTGTCTGTGTTTCTATGTCTTTTCGTTCTATCGTCCTATCTATTTATCTCGATCTGTCTGCCTGCCTGCCTGTCTATCTCTCTGTCTCTGTATGACTATGTGTCTCTCTATGTGCTATCTCTATATCCATCTATCTGCAATCCTACCTATCTGACTACTCATCTGCCAGTCATCCTGCCCATCTGTCTTTCGGTTTGTCTGTCTCTATCTCTCTGGATTCTCACGGGATCAGGAAACAGGTACAAACTTTGGTGTCTCCAACCCACAAGCTCCTCCGGAAACCCAGGCTACTCCAGATCCCTCTAGGCCACAAGTCTGAGGCTTCTTGATTCCAGGTTGACAATAGGAACACCTGGAAGTCCATTGACCTTTGATATATCCTCAGAGAGGGGATTGGAGAGATTGGTGTGAGAGCAAAAGTTTGTTCTAAAATTTTAACTCTGTCTTTGCAAGATAGGATAGGATTCACGGTGGTGGCAATCAAGAGAACACGTTATGCATCTTACATTCCTGTAATTTTTACAGCTGTGTAACAAATAACCAGATAAATAACAGACAATGAATCATATGGCATTTTATTAGTCTGTGCTATGATCTTCATTATGTGTCAAACTGCAAGCAATTCTTTTTCCTACAAAAAACCATACTTTGCCTCCATTAACGGCCACCATTGCCAAATACAGCTAGTGCGTCTCTTGATTTAATGCAGTGAATGTATTCACAGCATCAGCAATAAGGTGTGTCAACATGGAATCTTGAAACCACAAACTTGGGGCCTAGTGGGATCTGGTGACTCCCAGGTTTCAGGAAGAGCTTGTAGGTTGGAGACTCCAAAGATTGTACTTGTTCCCTGTTCCCATGGGAACCCACCCTGAAGGGAATCCCAGGTGAACAGGTACAGACTGAGTGGGGGACCCACAGGTGAATGACAATCCTCGTTAGGTATTCTCCCCTACTGTATCAAGAGACCTTTTCCCAAGAAGATCCACACCAGGCAGATACCATTTTTCAGTATCCTTTGTAAGCAGCCCCCTCTCTTGTCCCTAAACTTTGGCTAAGATACCTTTCCTAAGTTTCACTGTATCTTGTCAGTGATTTCCTTTGTAGATACAGCATTGTCACTCATCTTTCCCTGCTCCTGGATTTCATCCATATGGTAGAGAGGTTCCCCCAAATTCTTTTGTTCCTAGGAGTTCTCACCTAGCCTGGTGGCCCTCTCAGGGATAACATCCCCAGAATCCAGGGTTTATGCCTTGTATACAATGTGGGATTTATCCTTATGCTGATTCAAGACTTGGTTTTCAGACTATTTGAGAGTTCTGTGTTATTTCCAAGTCAACAAAGGGCGAGCCAGCCCGAATGCCCAAGTTTTGGCTGCCTAAACCTCTAGCCAGTTTGACCATCAGATATGAGGTACACGCAAGAATCCATTGAGTACAGTCAGGAATCAGCTGTGTGGTTTCGGATAGGTAAGCCAAACTCTCGGCAAAGGAACCTCTCTTTAATCAGGCAACAACTAGGCAATCGCATTAAGTGCATGCCCCAGCTTATACCCTAGTGGGCTTGCTGCCAAGTAAATGTTCACATCTGGACATAATTATATATGTGATATATGAAGGACCAGGTACCTGGGAATTTTAGAAGGAGTGTTCAACATCAATCGAAACTGTTTCCAAGGTACATTGGCCAAAATGGAGCCTAGTTCAATCTTACCAGAAGCTCCACCATTGACTAAGTTTTGTGTGTGACTGAGTGTTGGTAACTGTGTAGGTGAGTGAAGCAGTATTTCCTGTAGAAGGAAGAGCGACGATAGTATAGGTGACATGCATGTATGTTTGGCTGAAAGCGTTGAATGGGAAGCTTGAGTTGGAGTGTGAGAGCCAGAGTGTTCACTACTTTGTCTGAGTAACTGCTTTAAGGCTACTATAATAGAGAAAGTTTCTGCATGAATTTAAACGTCAGGGCTTAGGGTCTAAAGAGTTATCAAATTTGATGTATGAAAGAGCTTCTCAAGGAAGCTGAAGAAATTGAGTTCTCCGTTTCTTCTCAATGTTCCGTGCGGTTTGGGCTATACCGTATGTCTAATGGATTTCTTCTACATGCAGGTGATAGAAAAGTTAGCAAATAATTTCTATCAAGTTGTGTTACAACAGTTCTTTCCTCTGAAAAGCTAGAGACAAGGGCAGGACCTGGCCATCTGCGCAGGGGATTATGAAACAGAAGGCCAAAGGAGGTCCTGAAGTTCTTGACTTTACAGTCTGATCTTTTCTTCCCAAGTTTAGCTAGGACTAATGTGTGAAATCGTGTATATCAAGTGCAGTAAATATTGAGTACTGCCAATAAGATGCATTGTCCTCGAGGTATTAAGTTGGTTATTTGTATGCAGTCATTTCACATTTTTATCAAGCTGGTATTTGTTTTCAAAGAGTTAGGGTTAATTTTTTCAGATTACCGTGCATGTGTGTGTGTGTGTGTGTGTGTGTGTGTGTGTGTGTGTGTGTGTCAGGGTGAGGGTGAGTGATTTGTGGAGTAAAAAAAATTTCATTTCCGGAAGGGTAACTACGGACCTTACTGGTCCTTCAACTGCTGTTAAAGAACACGAAATATGGGGGGGAAAATGTTGTTTTAAAAGCCAATGAAACTGAATATTTTTTAATTGAGCCACAAACTTCCTCTCTAGGATCAGCTTTAGTCATAGGCGAACGTCCTTTGACGCAAGGTGAAGAGAAAGGCAAATTGGCAGCCCAAAGGAAATTGGAGTAAAAAAAGAAAAAGAGAATGAATAGTAGAGGTGTTCCTAGTTAGAGGTAATTGTGAACCTTTTCCTTCAGAACCCTAAATGTTGTTTTTGGAGAGGAAATGTTAGGAGTTTGAGTTTTTGAAAAAAGAAAAGCATCATCAACTATTACCTGATTTGGGGCATTTTGTAGGTCAATTTTCCGAGTGCAACCATTCCAATAGATAAATTTTTGCTTGAAAAGACCAGGGAATAAGGAGAACTAATTTTCCTTTTGAAGTAGAAAGAACTAATGGTTTTGTGTGCATTATTTCTGATGATCATTGGCACATGACCTCAAATAGAGAAAGGAATTCCCCACCTGGGAAACTCCTAAGACATTTCTAGTAACACCCTGGATTTCCCCCACACACACACAGTTCTGGAAGAGGGGTGAAGATATGAAAACCTATGAAAGTGAAGATGTCCCTCAGGATGTTTCTTAGGACGCAAAATCCTGGACCAGGTTTTCCTGCAGGCCAGAATCTGAAGAACTCCTCAAGGAGACATCTTTAGGAGAAATCCAAAGGAGATCCCACGATACGGAATCCAGAGAAGGATTGTGTCCTGTCATTTTAATTGATGTGAGAAATACTTCTGCAGCAGAGGGAAGAACTGCTTATTTGGTTTCCCCTGAGAATTCTATTTACCTGGAGCCAAGGCTCTTTAACTAGAGAACCTAGAAAGGACTGAGTTAGTCCCCAGACTGAGTTGAAGAAGGAAAGTTGAAAATAGGAGCATTTTACCTTGTTAAGAGGATGGAAAGGAACATCTGTCCATTGGAGAAGTTGCAGCAAAGATTCCAGAGTGCTGGGTTGTCTCAAAGTCGAATCAGAAGACGTTAGGAAAGAAATGATGGAGCCTAGAAGGTATTGGTAGTAAGAAAGATAATCTTAGCATGGCGAGAGAGAATTGAGATCTATAGGTGAATTCTATGGGACGATCGTGGGGAAAAGAAATGCTATGGGGGAAAATGGGTTAGGATACAGTCACAAGGGCCAATGGAAGGACTGAGGATTGGCTCAGCTAAGTGTCTGTCAAGCTGTACAGCTGACTGCTGATCATTACCAACTTATACCTGACATTCTTTTTCCAAATTAGGGAGCTTTTCTCCCCCATTTTAAGTTATTTCTCACTTTTCTCTTGTTAAAACAAATATTCTGTCATCCTATGATGAAATCCTCAGAGAGGCAAGACTTCGAATAAGGGGATTAATTTAGCAATCATTTTGATCTACAGACTTGCATGATTAATTATTTTCAGGAGTTAAAGAGGAATGAAAGCAGTTTTCCAATCCCTCGCTTCTGAACCTCCCCAAAGTTAGGTTGGGAGGGGGTGTGCGTGTGCGCGCGTGTGTGTGTATGAGTATCACATTTCTAATCTGGAGAATTTTTGAGCTAATTTCAATTTTGAAACTTACGTATTTGAAGTTCAAACTTGTTTTGAAGGTGAAATTATGGGTAAGGACTTGGGTTCTTCTGACGATTTGAAAGTTCAGCATTATTTCCAAGTTACTTTTGAAAGAACAGTTAGAGAAATTCACAGTTTAGGAGATTCCGGCACTAGGAAGAGGATTCTCCATTTTGCCTAGCACACTTACAAAATTTAATGGCCAAGACTGATAGTCTAAATGGAACATTTCAACTTGCATTCCTGGTATAGGGTTTAGACTAACATCAGTACTGGGAACTCTTTTTGTCATATGAGTAAGCAGTACCTCTGCAATTCCGAACAACTAATAGGTGACACTGCCTGGTGTTTCAAAGTTTGAATCTATCCAATAATGTGGTCACTCTGATGCCATGTATAAATGAGAATGTGTCTCCTCTTGAAAATGGAGGCTACACAGATTGGCTAATATTACAGGAAGGGAATATAATGAATGCTTGAGGGGATGAGGCAAAGTCAGGACATGAAAGCATTGCTGGAGGAGTGGGGAATTGATCCAACCATATGGAGAGCAATTTGGGACTCTGCCCAAAGGGCGCTAAAAGACTGTCTACCTTTTGATCCAACAATGGCACTGCAGGGTTTGTAACCCAAAGAGATAATAAGAAAAAAGACTTGGACAAGAATGTTCATAGCTGGGCTCTTTGGGGTAGCCAAAAATTGGAAAAGGAGGAGATGCCCTTCCATTGGGGAATGGGTGAACAAACTGGTATCTCCTGGTGCTGGAATACTATGGTGCTCAAAGGAATAATTAACCGGAGGAATTCCACGGGAACTGAAAGGACCTCCAGGATGGATGCAGTGAGAGGAGCAGAACAAGGAGAACATTGTACACAGAGATGGATACAATGTGCTGCAATAGAATGGAATAGAATACTACATTAATGTCATTCTATGCCCATATGTATGAGAAAGAACATTATCCACATTCACAAGGAAAACTGTGAGAGTAAAAACATCCAAGAAAAACAACTGCTAGATTACAAGGGTCCAGGGGGTTAAGGCTGGGGATATAGACTCTAAATGAACATCCTAGTGCAAACATCAGCAACATGGAAAGAGGTTCTCATCAAGGACACATGTCATACCCAGTGGAATCGCCCCTCAGCTTGGGGAAGGGTGGAAAGAATATGATTCTTGTCACCGAGGAGGAATAATGGGCTAAAATGACTGAATAAAAAATGAAAAGCAATAAAAAAGACAAGTGCTGAATAAAGAAATAAATAAAAGACAGGAAGATAGACAAAACGACAGAGAAACTAGTCCATCTGTCAGTTCTTTTGTATGTCTGTCGATCCATCTTTCTGTGTCTCTCAATCTGTTTTTCTCTAATTCTGTCTATATATTAATCTTTTGATCTAGCTGTATCTATCTATCTGTATTGCCATCTGTCTATCCCTGTCTGTCTGACAATCCATCTGTCTGAATTTCTGTGTCTCTCTGTCTATCACTCCGTTCCACCTTCCCTCAGTCTGTCCTTCCATCTATCTGTCTCTGTCTGTCCCTTTGTTTCACTCTCTGATATTCTGTTGTTCTACTAATCTTTCAATGTCTCTATCTCCCATTCTGTCTGTTTGGGGTTCTATGTCTTTTTCTTCTATCTTCCTATCTATTTACCTCTCTATCTGTCTCTCCCCCTGTCCATCTCTGTCTATGTCTGACTATGTGTCTCTCTATGTGCTATCTCTATATCCGTCTATCTGCCCTGCTACCTATCTGACTACCCACCTGCTAGTCTGCCTGCCTATCTGTCTTTCTGTTTGTCTGTCTCTATCTCTCTGGATTCTCACGGGATCAGGGAACAAGTACAAACTTTGGAGGCTCCAAACTACAAGCTCCTCCGGAAATCCAGGCTACACCAGATACTTCTAGGCCACAAGTTTTGGGTTCCTTGATTCCAGGTTGACAATAGGGAAACCGGGAATGCCATTGACCTTTGACGAAGCTCTCTGTCTGTCAGTCCTCCTGTCTGTCGGTCCCCTTGGCCATCTCTCAGTCTATATGGATATAGAGCTAGAGATAGAATGTGTTTTGTAGCCTTGTGCCCTGAGGAACTGCACACTGCAATGTTCTGGAGCAGTCCCTCCATCTCATTTCCTGGGAGGGATTGGTCTTGAATTGGACCGAGGCAGGGATAGGGATATTCCTCGCTACTGCTGTGTGTGATTGGCTTATAAATGGATCAATCCTGGGCTCAGGAGAGGCCATTCGCTTTGTCCCTCTCCTAACTCGGGATTGGTCGAATTTGGGAGCCCTCCCAAGGCAGGACTGAAAGGGGTGGGACTCCTGGAGCACACTGGGGGTTGTAGTTCCCCAGGAGGTCACAACATTTGAAAACTCTCAAAAGATAGACGGACAGACCGATAAATGCACCAACCAACAAGCAGATAGACAGAATATCATAGCAACTAATCTGTCTGTCAGTCCTTCTGTCTGTCCAGTTGTCCATCTCTCCGTTTTCATAGATACATAGAGATAGTATGGCTTTTCAAGTGTTGTGGCTTGGAGGACTGCATCTCCCAGCATGCTCCAGGGGTCCTTACTCCTTATTTCCGGGGAGGGATTTGTCTTGAATTGGACCACTTCTATGCTAGTCGAGGGAATGATGCCCAGTATTTCCTTTATTGGGATTGGACTTGAAAAGTATTAATTCCGTGCTAAGGAGGGGTCATGGCCATTGTCCCTCCTCTATCTAGGGATTGGTCCAATTGTAGAACAATCACAAGCCAGGACTCAAATGGGTGGTCCTGCTGGTGCACACTGGGGGTTGTAGTTTGCCACGCTTCAACACCTTAAAACCCACAAAAGTCCGACACACAGGCTGAGACATGCACAAACAGGCAGGCTGATAGATACTGTCAACGTGGGATTTAGGAA
The DNA here is from genome assembly GCF_027887165.1 of Monodelphis domestica. NCBI lineage: Eukaryota > Metazoa > Chordata > Mammalia > Didelphimorphia > Didelphidae > Monodelphis > Monodelphis domestica. Next base: position 16,520,502 of record NC_077235.1, on the reverse strand, counting down.
TCCCAATCTTGTGGCCACTGGTATCTGATGAACCCCAATTTTAGATTTAGCCTGTAGATTGGAGACTCCAAAAGCTTGTCCTTGTTCCCTGTTCCCAAGAGAAATCTACCCTGAAGGGAAATGATGAGCCTGGGTGAGATAAGCATATGCTAAGCACATTCTTTGTTTTAGGTAGCTTCCCCTATTGTATTAGAACCTTTCTCAGGAAGGCCAGACCTGGGCATGAACCATCCTTTAGTAACTATTGTAAGCATCCCCCTTCTCTTGCACCCTAGCTTCTGCCTATGATTCTTTTCCCTAGCTCCATTGTATCTTGTCACTGTAGTTTGAACACTCCCATTTTCTTTGTAGCCATAGTGATGTCAGTCATCTTTCCCTGCCCCTCCTTTTCCCAAATGGTATATAGGTTCCCCAAAAGCTTGTGTTCCTCGGAGTTGTCATCTAGCGTTGTGGAGCTCCCTGGGATAAGATCCCCAGAGTCCAGGGTTTGCACCCTGAAAAGCTTGTGCCCCGACTCTGAGTAAAGGGCCAAATTGGACTTATTCCTATCCTGAGTAAAGACTTGGGTTTTCTGACTATTTAATAGTTCCATGTTAGTTCCAAGTTAACAATACATAGACTACACCGACAGAAATACATAGAGATAGATAGATAGATAGATAGATAGATAGATAGATAGATAGATAGATAGACAGACAGACAAAAAGATAGAGACAGATAAAAATATGGATAGATAGGTAGATTGACAGTTGCACATACAGTGAGACAGACTTTTAGATACACAGAAAGGAAAACAGATAGACAAAATGACAGAGAAACTAGTCCATCTCTCAGTCTTTCTGTATATCTGTCGATCCTTCTCTATGCGTCTGTCACTCCGTTTCTCTATAATTCTTTTTATATATCAGTCTACTGATCTATCTCTATTGCTATCTGTCTATCCCCTTCTGTCTGTCTATCCATCTGCCTGATTTTCTGTGTCTCTCTCAGCCTGTCTGTCTCTCCATTCCATCTACCCTCGGTCTGTCCTTCCATCTATCTCTCTCTGTCTTTTGTGTTGTTTCACTCCCCGATATTCAATGTCTCTGACTATCTCTCATTCTGTTTGTGTTTCTATGTCTTTTGCTTCTATCTTCCTATTTGTCTCCCTATCTGTCTGTCTCCATGCCTTTCTTATCCCTCTGTCTGACTATGTGTCTCTCTATGTGCTATCTTTATATCCATCTATCTGCCCTCCTACCTATCTGACTACCCATCTGCCAGTCAGCCTGCCTATCTGTCTTTCTGTTTGTCTGTCTCTATCTCTCTGGATTCTCACGGGATCAGGGAACAAGTACAAACTTTGGGGTCTCCAACTTACAAGCTCCTCCGGAAACCCAGGCTACACCAGACCCGTATAGGCCACAAGTTTGGGGCTTCTAGATTCCAGGTTGACAACAGGAACACCGGGAAGTCCATTGACCTTTGACATTTCCTCAGAGAGGGGAATGGGGAGATTGTTGTGAGAGCAAAAGTGTGTTCTCAAATTTTAACTCAGTCTTTGCAAGATAGGATTCATGGTGGTGTGAATCCACAGAACATGTTCTACATCTTACATTCCTGTAATTTTTACTGCTTTTTAACAAATAACCAGATAAACAACAGAAAAGGAATCACATGGGATTTTACAAGTCTGTGCTATGATCTTCATCACGTGTCAAACTGTAAGCAATTGTGTTTCCAGTAAAAAACCATAGTGTGCCTGCATTAATGGCCACCATTGGCAAATACAGCTCCTACTTTTCCTCACTGAATGCAGTGAATGTATTCACAGCATCAGCAATAAGGTGTGTCAACATGGAATCTAGAAACCACATACTTGGGGCCTAGTGGGATCTGGTGAAGCCCAGGTATCAGGAGGAGCTTGTAGGTTGGAGACCCCAAAGATTGTACTTGTTCCCTGTTCCCATGGGAATCCACCCTGAAGGGAATCCCAGGTGAGCAGTTTCAGACTGAGTGGGCAACCCTTAGGTGAATGACAATCCTAGTTAGGTACTCTCCCCTATTGTATGAAGAGACCCTTTCCCAAGAAGATCCATAGCTGGCAGGGACCATTCTTCAGTATCCACTGTAAGCAGCCCCCTCTCTTAGACCCTTGCCTTTGGCTAGGATTCCTTTCCTAAGCTTGATTGTATACTGTCAGTGATGTCCTTTGTAGATACAGTAATGACACTCATCTTTCCCAGCTCCTGGATTTCCTCCATGTGGTTCCCCAAATTTTTTTTACTTGGAGTTATCACCTAACCTGGTAGCTCTCCCAGGGATAATATCCACAGAGTGAAGGGTTTATGCCCTGGAAAAGTTGTGGCGCCAGACTCTGAGTAAAGAATATATTATGGGATTTATCCCTATCCTGATTCAAGACTGGGTTTCTCAGAGTATTTGAGAGTTCTGTGCCATTTCCATGTCAACAAATGGCAAGACAGGCCAGATGGCCAACTTATGGCTACCTAAACCTCCAGCTAGTTTGACCACCAGATGTGAGGTACCCAGAAGAACCCATTGAGCTCAGTCACGAATAAGCTGGGAGGGTTTAGTTAGTTAAGCTAAACTCTTGACAAAGGAACCTCTCTTTAATTAGGAAGCAAGTGGGCAATCGCTTTTCCATGCATGCCCGAGCCTATATCCCAGGGGGACTGCTGCCAAGGTCATATTCATACATGTACATAGTTATATATATGATATATGATGGACCAGGTACCTGGGAATGTTAGAAAAAGTGTGGAACATCAATCAAATCTGGTTCCAAGGTAAGTCGGCCAAAATGGAGCCCAATCCAACCTGACCACAAGCTCCACTATTGACTAAGTTCTGTGTGTGACTGAGTGTTGGAACCTGTGTATGTGAGTGAAGTACTATTTCTAGTAGAAGGAAGAGGGAGGATAGTATAGGTGACATGCGTGAATGGTTGACTGAAAGTTTTAAATGGGAAGCTTGAGTTGGAGTGTGAGAGCCAGAGCTTTCTCTAGAGGGTCTGAGTAACTCCTTTAAGGCTATTAAAATAGAGAGAGTTTACTCATGAATTGAAATGTCAGGGCTTAAGGTCTAAAGAGTTATCAAATTTAGTTTATGAAAGAGCTTCCTCTAGAAGCTGAAGAATGTAAGTTCTCGGTATCATCTCAAGGCTCTCTGGGGTTTGGGCTATGCTGAAGGTCTAATGGATGTCCTCTGAATGCAGGTGATAGAAAAGTTAGCAAATAATGCCTTTCAAGTTGGGTTACAACAGTTCATTCCTCTGAAAAGCTAGAGAGGAGGGGAGGAGCTGGCCATCTGCGCAGGGGATTATGGAGCTGAAAGCCAAAGGAGGTCCAGAAATTCTTGACTTTACTGTCTAATCTTTTCTTCCCAAGTTTTGCTAGGACTAATGTGTGAAATCGTGTATATCAAGTATAGGAAATTTTGATTATTGCCAATAAGATGCATTTCCTTTGAGGTATTAACTTGGTTATTTGAGTGCAGTCATTTCACATTTTTGTCAAGCTGGTATTTGTTTTTAAAGAACAGGAGTGGTTTTTTTTTTCAGTTTACTCTGTGTGTGTGTGTGTGTGTGTGTATGTGTGTGTGTGTGTGATTTCTGGAGTAAAGAATGTTCATTTGAGGATGGGCAACTACAGACCTGACTAGTCTTTAAATTGTTGTCAAAGGACATGAAATACGGGGGGGAATGCTTTGCTTTTAATGCTAAGGAAACCCGGAACATTTTTAATATGAGCCACAAATTTCCTCTCTAAGAGCAGCTTTAGCCATAGGCCAAAGTGCTTTGAGGCAAGGAGAAGAGAAAGGCAAATTGGCAGCCCAAAGGAAATTAGAGAGTAAAAAATGAAAAAAGGGAAGGGAATAGTAGAGGTGTTCCTAGTTAGAGGAAATTTTGAACCTCTTCCTTAGTAACCCTAAGTTTTGTTTTTGGAGAGAAAATGTTACCAGTTTGAGTTTTTGAGAAAGGAAAAGCATCATCTACAATAACCTGATTTGGGGCATTTTGAAGGTCAATTTCCAGAGTGCAACCATTTCAACAGATAAGTTTTTGTTTGAAAAGACCAGGGAATAAGGAGAACTAATTTTCCTTTCGAAGTGGAGAAAACTGATGGTTTTGTGTGCATTATTTCTGATGATCTTTGGCACAGGACAGCTTGAGAAAGAGACCTGGGAAATTCCTAAGACATTTCTATGAATGCCCTGGGATTTTACCCCTCCCTCCCCCAGTTCTGGTATGGGGGTGAAGAGATAAAAACATATGACAGGGAAGATTTGCCTGAAGAGGATTCATAGGAGCCAAAAGCCTAGACCAGAATTTACTGCAGCCCAGAATCTGAAGTATTACTCAAGGTGACATCTTTAAGAGATATACGAAGGAGTCCCCAACGTACGGAATCTGGAGAAGGATTGTTTCCTATCCTTTTCATTGACTTGAGAAATAATTCTACAGCAGAGGGAAAATTGGCCATTTATTTCTCCTGAGAATTCTATTTACCTGGAGCCAAGGCCCATTAAGTAGAGAACCTAGAAAGGACAGACTTAGTTTCCATTCTGAGTTGAAGGAGGAAAGTTGAAAATAGGAGCACTTTACCTCTTTAAGAGGATGGAACGGAACATCTGTCCATTGGAGAAGTCGCAGCAAAGATTCCAGAGTGCTGGGTTGTCTCAAAGTCGAATCAGGAGACGTTAGGAAAGAAATGATGGAGCCTAGAAGGAATTAGTAGTAAGAAAGATAATCTTAACATGTCGAGAGAGAATTCAGATCTATAGGTGAATTCTTTGGAAAGATCATGGGGAAAATGAATGCTATGGAGGAAAATGGGTTAGGATACAGTCACAAGGGCCAATGGAAGGACTGAGGAATGGCTTAGCTAAGTTTCGATCAAGTTCTACAGCTGACTGCTGATCATTACCAACTTATACCTGACATTTGTATTCAAATTAGGGAGCTTTTCTCCCCTATTTTAAGTTACTTCCCACTTTTCTCCTGTTTGATCAAATGTTCTGTCATCCTATGATAAAATCCTCAGAAAGGCAAGGGCTAAGATATGGGGCTTATTTTAACAATCATTTTGGTCTACGGACTAGCATGATTATATTTGTTCAGGAGTTAAAGGGGAATGAAAACAGTTTTTTATCCCGAACATCCCCACGTCCCCAAAGTTAGATTGGGAGGGTGTGTATGTGTGTGTGTCGGGGGTAGAGGGTGTGGGTGTGGGTGTGTATTTGTGTGTCTGTGTGCTTGTTTGAAACTTTTAAATATGAATTTCAACATTGATTTGAAGGTGAAATTGTGGTTAAAGATTTGAGTTTTTCTGACTATTTGATAGTTTGGCATTATTTCCAAGTTAACGAGTTCAAGGATGTTACTTTTGAAAAAACAATTATAGAGAAATTCACAGTTTGAAAGATTCCAGCTCTAGGAAGAGGATTCTCCATTTTACCTAGCACATTTGCAAAATTAAATGGCCAAGACCGATGTTGTACATGGAATGTTGCAACTTGCATTCTTACTTTTGGGTTTAGACGAACATCAGTACTGGGACCCCTTTTTGTCATTTGAGTAAGCAGTATCTCTGCCACTCCCGAACAACTAATAGGTGACTCTGCCTGGTGTTTCAAAGTTTGAATCTATCCAATAATGGTGAAACTCTGATGCCATGCATCAATGAGAATGTGCCTCCTCTTGAAAATGGAGGCTACACAGATTGGCTAACATGACAGAAAGGGAACGTAATCAATGCTGGAAGGGATGTGCCAAAGTTAGGACAGGAAGGCATTGCAGGTGTATTGGGGAATTGATTTAACGATTACGGAGGGCAATTTGGACTCTGCCGAAAGGGAGCTAAAAGACTGTCTACCTTTTGATCCAACCATGGCACTACAGGGTTTGTACCCTAAAGAGATAATAAGAAAAAAGACTTAGACAAAATTGTTCATAGCTGAGCTCTTTGGAGTGGCCAAAAATTGGAAAAGGATCGTATGCCCTTCCACTGGGGAATGGATGGACAAATTGTGGTATCTCTTGGTGCTGGAATACTATGGTGCTCAATGGAATAATGAATTGGAGGAATTCCACAGGAACTGGAACGATTTCCAGGAATGGAACACTATTCACATTCACAAGGAAAACTGTGGGAGTAGAAAAACCCAAGAAAAACAACTGCTAGATTACGGGTCCAGGGGGTTAAGGCTGGGGATATAGACTCTAAATGAACATCCTAGTGCAAACATCAGCAACATGGAAAGAGGTTCTCATCAAGGACACATGTCATACCCAGTGGAATCGCCCCTCAGCTTGGGGAAGGGTGGAAAGAATATGATTCTTGTCACCGAGGAGGAATAATGGACTAAAATGACTGAATAAAAAATGAAAAGCAATAAAAAAGACAAGTGCTGAATAAAGAAATAAATAAAAGACAGGAAGATAGACAAAACGACAGAGAAACTAGTCCATCTGTCAGTTCTTCTGTATGTCTATCGATCGATCTTTCTGTGTCTCTCAATCTGGTTTTCTCTAATTCTGTCTATATATTAATCTATTAATCTAGCTGTATCTATCTATCTGTATTGCTATCTGTCTATCCCTGTCTGACTATCCATCTGTCTGAATTTCTGTGTCTCTCTGTCTATCACTCCGTTCCACCTTCCCTCAGTCTGTCCTTCCATCTATCTGTCTCTGTCTGTCCCTTTGTTTCACTCTCTGATATTCTGTTGTTCTACTAATCTTTCAATGTCTCTATCTCTCATTCTGTCTGTTTGTGTTTCTATGTCTTTTTCTTCTATCTTCCTATCTATTTATCTCTCTATCTGTCTCTCCCCCTGTCTATCTCTCTGTCTATGTCTGACTATGTGTCTCTCTATGTGCTATCTCTATATCCGTCTATCTGCCCTGCTACCTATCTGACTACCCACCTGCCAGTCGGCCTGCCTATCTGTCTTTCTGTTTGTCTGTCTCTATCTCTCTGGATTCTCACGGGATCAGGGAACAAGTACAAACTTTGGAGGCTCCAAACTACAAGCTCCTCCGGAAATCCAGGCTACACCAGATACTTCTAGGCCACAAGTTTTGGGTTCCTTGATTCCAGGTTGACAATAGGGAAACCGGGAATGCCATTGACCTTTGACGAAGCTCTCTGTCTGTCAGTCCTCCTGTCTGTCGGTCCCCTTGGCCATCTCTCAGTCTATATGGATATAGAGCTAGAGATAGAATGTGTTTTGTAGCCTTGTGCCCTGAGGAACTGCACACTGCAATGTTCTGGAGCAGTCCCTCCATCTCATTTCCTGGGAGGGATTGGTCTTGAATTGGACCGAGGCAGGGATAGGGATATTCCTCGCTACTGCTGTGTGTGATTGGCTTATAAATGGATCAATCCTGGGCTCAGGAGAGGCCATTCGCTTTGTCCCTCTCCTAACTCGGGATTGGTCGAATTTGGGAGCCCTCCCAAGGCAGGACTGAAAGGGGTGGGACTCCTGGAGCACACTGGGGGTTGTAGTTCCCCAGGAGGTCACAACATTTGAAAACTCTCAAAAGATAGACGGACAGACCGATAAATGCACCAACCAACAAGCAGATAGACAGAATATCATAGCAACTAATCTGTCTGTCAGTCCTTCTGTCTGTCCAGTTGTCCATCTCTCCGTTTTCATAGATACATAGAGATAGTATGGCTTTTCAAGTGTTGTGGCTTGGAGGACTGCATCTCCCAGCATGCTCCAGGGGTCCTTACTCCTTATGTCCGGGGAGGGATTTGTCTTGAATTGGACCACTTCTATGCTAGTCGAGGGAATGATGCCCAGTATTTCCTTTATTGGGATTGGACTTGAAAAGTATTAATTCCGTGCTAAGGAGGGGTCATGGCCATTGTCCCTCCTCTATCTAGGGATTGGTCCAATTGTAGAACAATCACAAGCCAGGACTCAAATGGGTGGTCCTGCTGGTGCACACTGGGGGTTGTAGTTTGCCACGCTTCAACACCTTAAAACCCACAAAAGTCCGACACACAGGCTGAGACATGCACAAACAGGCAGGCTGATAGATACTGTCAACGTGGGATTTAGGAATCCCAATCTTGTGGCCACTGGTATCTGATGAACCCCAATTTTAGATTTAGCCTGTAGATTGGAGACTCCAAAAGCTTGTCCTTGTTCCCTGTTCCCAAGAGAAACTACCCTGAAGGGAAATGATGAGCCTGGGTGAGATAAGCGTATGCTAAGCACATTCTTTGTTTTAGGTAGCTTCCCCTATTGTATTAGAACCTTTCTCAGGAAGGCCAGACCTGGGCATGAACCATCCTTTAGTAACTATTGTAAGCATCCCCCTTCTCTTGCACCCTAGCTTCTGCCTATGATTCTTTTCCCTAGCTCCATTGTATCTTGTCAGTGTAGTTTGAACACTCCCATTTTCTTTGTAGCCATAGTGATGTCAGTCATCTTTCCCTGCCCCTCGTTTTCCCAAATGGTATATAGGTTCCCCAAATGCTTGTGTTCCTCCGAGTTTTCATCTAGCGTTGTGGAGCTCCCAGGGATAACATCCCCAGAGTCCAGGGTTTGCACCCTGAAAAGCTTGTGCTCCGACTCTGAGTAAAGGGCCAAATTGGACTTATTCCTATCCTGAGTAAAGACTTGGGTTTTCTGACTATTTAATAGTTCCATGTTAGTTCCAAGTTAACAATACATAGACTACACCGACAGAAATACATAGAGATAGATAGATAGATAGATAGATAGATAGATAGATAGATAGATAGATAGACAGACAGACAAAAAGATAGAGACAGATAAAAATATGGATAGATAGGTAGATTGACAGTTGCACATACAGTGAGACAGACTTTTAGATACACAGAAAGGAAAACAGATAGACAAAATGACAGAGAAACTAGTCCATCTCTCAGTCTTTCTGTATATCTGTCGATCCTTCTCTATGCGTCTGTCACTCCGTTTCTCTATAATTCTTTTTATATATCAGTCTACTGATCTATCTCTATTGCTATCTGTCTATCCCCTTCTGTCTGTCTATCCATCTGCCTGATTTTCTGTGTCTCTCTCAGCCTGTCTGTCTCTCCATTCCATCTACCCTCGGTCTGTCCTTCCATCTATCTCTCTCTGTCTTTTGTGTTGTTTCACTCCCCGATATTCAATGTCTCTGACTATCTCTCATTCTGTTTGTGTTTCTATGTCTTTTGCTTCTATCTTCCTATTTGTCTCCCTATCTGTCTGTCTCCATGCCTTTCTTATCCCTCTGTCTGACTATGTGTCTCTCTATGTGCTATCTTTATATCCATCTATCTGCCCTCCTACCTATCTGACTACCCATCTGCCAGTCAGCCTGCCTATCGGTCTTTCTGTTTGTCTGTCTCTATCTCTCTGGATTCTCACGGGATCAGGGAACAAGTACAAACTTTGGGGTCTCCAACTTACAAGCTCCTCCGGAAACCCAGGCTACACCAGACCCGTATAGGCCACAAGTTTGGGGCTTCTAGATTCCAGGTTGACAACAGGAACACCGGGAAGTCCATTGACCTTTGACATTTCCTCAGAGAGGGGAATGGGGAGATTGTTGTGAGAGCAAAAGTGTGTTCTAAAATTTTAACTCAGTCTTTGCAAGATAGGATTCATGGTGGTGTGAATCCACAGAACATGTTCTACATCTTACATTCCTGTAATTTTTACTGCTTTTTAACAAATAACCAGATAAACAACAGAAAAGGAATCACATGGGATTTTACAAGTCTGTGCTATGATCTTCATCACGTGTCAAACTGTAAGCAATTGTGTTTCCAGTAAAAAACCATAGTGTGCCTGCATTAATGGCCACCATTGGCAAATACAGCTCCTACTTTTCCTCACTGAATGCAGTGAATGTATTCACAGCATCAGCAATAAGGTGTGTCAACATGGAATCTAGAAACCACATACTTGGGGCCTAGTGGGATCTGGTGAAGCCCAGGTATCAGGAGGAGCTTGTAGGTTGGAGACCCCAAAGATTGTACTTGTTCCCTGTTCCCATGGGAATCCACCCTGAAGGGAATCCCAGGTGAGCAGTTTCAGACTGAGTGGGCAACCCTTAGGTGAATGACAATCCTAGTTAGGTACTCTCCCCTATTGTATGAAGAGACCCTTTCCCAAGAAGATCCATAGCTGGCAGGGACCATTCTTCAGTATCCACTGTAAGCAGCCCCCTCTCTTAGACCCTTGCCTTTGGCTAGGATTCCTTTCCTAAGCTTGATTGTATACTGTCAGTGATGTCCTTTGTAGATACAGTAATGACACTCATCTTTCCCAGCTCCTGGATTTCCTCCATGTGGTTCCCCAAATTTTTTTTACTTGGAGTTATCACCTAACCTGGTAGCTCTCCCAGGGATAATATCCACAGAGTGAAGGGTTTATGCCCTGGAAAAGTTGTGGCGCCAGACTCTGAGTAAAGAATATATTATGGGATTTATCCCTATCCTGATTCAAGACTGGGTTTCTCAGAGTATTTGAGAGTTCTGTGCCATTTCCATGTCAACAAATGGCAAGACAGGCCAGATGGCCAACTTATGGCTACCTAAACCTCCAGCTAGTTTGACCACCAGATGTGAGGTACCCAGAAGAACCCATTGAGCTCAGTCACGAATAAGCTGGGAGGGTTTAGTTAGTTAAGCTAAACTCTTGACAAAGGAACCTCTCTTTAATTAGGAAGCAAGTGGGCAATCGCTTTTCCATGCATGCCCGAGCCTATATCCCAGGGGGACTGCTGCCAAGGTCATATTCATACATGTACATAGTTATATATATGATATATGATGGACCAGGTACCTGGGAATGTTAGAAAAAGTGTGGAACATCAATCAAATCTGGTTCCAAGGTAAGTCGGCCAAAATGGAGCCCAATCCAACCTGACCACAAGCTCCACTATTGACTAAGTTCTGTGTGTGACTGAGTGTTGGAACCTGTGTATGTGAGTGAAGTACTATTTCTAGTAGAAGGAAGAGGGAGGATAGTATAGGTGACATGCGTGAATGGTTGACTGAAAGTTTTAAATGGGAAGCTTGAGTTGGAGTGTGAGAGCCAGAGCTTTCTCTAGAGGGTCTGAGTAACTCCTTTAAGGCTATTAAAATAGAGAGAGTTTACTCATGAATTGAAATGTCAGGGCTTAAGGTCTAAAGAGTTATCAAATTTAGTTTATGAAAGAGCTTCCTCTAGAAGCTGAAGAATGTAAGTTCTCGGTATCATCTCAAGGCTCTCTGGGGTTTGGGCTATGCTGAAGGTCTAATGGATGTCCTCTGAATGCAGGTGATAGAAAAGTTAGCAAATAATGCCTTTCAAGTTGGGTTACAACAGTTCATTCCTCTGAAAAGCTAGAGAGGAGGGGAGGAGCTGGCCATCTGCGCAGGGGATTATGGAGCTGAAAGCCAAAGGAGGTCCAGAAATTCTTGACTTTACTGTCTAATCTTTTCTTCCCAAGTTTTGCTAGGACTAATGTGTGAAATCGTGTATATCAAGTATAGGAAATTTTGATTATTGCCAATAAGATGCATTTCCTTTGAGGTATTAACTTGGTTATTTGAGTGCAGTCATTTCACATTTTTGTCAAGCTGGTATTTGTTTTTAAAGAACAGGAGTGGTTTTTTTTTTCAGTTTACTCTGTGTGTGTGTGTGTGTGTGTGTATGTGTGTGTGTGTGTGATTTCTGGAGTAAAGAATGTTCATTTGAGGATGGGCAACTACAGACCTGACTAGTCTTTAAATTGTTGTCAAAGGACATGAAATACGGGGGGGAATGCTTTGCTTTTAATGCTAAGGAAACCCGGAACATTTTTAATATGAGCCACAAATTTCCTCTCTAAGAGCAGCTTTAGCCATAGGCCAAAGTGCTTTGAGGCAAGGAGAAGAGAAAGGCAAATTGGCAGCCCAAAGGAAATTAGAGAGTAAAAAATGAAAAAAGGGAAGGGAATAGTAGAGGTGTTCCTAGTTAGAGGAAATTTTGAACCTCTTCCTTAGTAACCCTAAGTTTTGTTTTTGGAGAGAAAATGTTACCAGTTTGAGTTTTTGAGAAAGGAAAAGCATCATCTACAATAACCTGATTTGGGGCATTTTGAAGGTCAATTTCCAGAGTGCAACCATTTCAACAGATAAGTTTTTGTTTGAAAAGACCAGGGAATAAGGAGAACTAATTTTCCTTTCGAAGTGGAGAAAACTGATGGTTTTGTGTGCATTATTTCTGATGATCTTTGGCACAGGACAGCTTGAGAAAGAGACCTGGGAAATTCCTAAGACATTTCTATGAATGCCCTGGATTTTACCCCTCCCTCCCCCAGTTCTGGTATGGGGGTGAAGAGATAAAAACATATGACAGGGAAGATTTGCCTGAAGAGGATTCATAGGAGCCAAAAGCCTAGACCAGAATTTACTGCAGCCCAGAATCTGAAGTATTACTCAAGGTGACATCTTTAAGAGATATACGAAGGAGTCCCCAACGTACGGAATCTGGAGAAGGATTGTTTCCTATCCTTTTCATTGACTTGAGAAATAATTCTACAGCAGAGGGAAAATTGGCCATTTATTTCTCCTGAGAATTCTATTTACCTGGAGCCAAGGCCCATTAAGTAGAGAACCTAGAAAGGACAGACTTAGTTTCCATTCTGAGTTGAAGGAGGAAAGTTGAAAATAGGAGCACTTTACCTCTTTAAGAGGATGGAACGGAACATCTGTCCATTGGAGAAGTCGCAGCAAAGATTCCAGAGTGCTGGGTTGTCTCAAAGTCGAATCAGGAGACGTTAGGAAAGAAATGATGGAGCCTAGAAGGAATTAGTAGTAAGAAAGATAATCTTAACATGTCGAGAGAGAATTCAGATCTATAGGTGAATTCTTTGGAAAGATCATGGGGAAAATGAATGCTATGGAGGAAAATGGGTTAGGATACAGTCACAAGGGCCAATGGAAGGACTGAGGAATGGCTTAGCTAAGTTTCGATCAAGTTCTACAGCTGACTGCTGATCATTACCAACTTATACCTGACATTTGTATTCAAATTAGGGAGCTTTTCTCCCCTATTTTAAGTTACTTCCCACTTTTCTCCTGTTTGATCAAATGTTCTGTCATCCTATGATAAAATCCTCAGAAAGGCAAGGGCTAAGATATGGGGCTTATTTTAACAATCATTTTGGTCTACGGACTAGCATGATTATATTTGTTCAGGAGTTAAAGGGGAATGAAAACAGTTTTTTATCCCGAACATCCCCACGTCCCCAAAGTTAGATTGGGAGGGTGTGTATGTGTGTGTGTCGGGGGTAGAGGGTGTGGGTGTGGGTGTGTATTTGTGTGTCTGTGTGCTTGTTTGAAACTTTTAAATATGAATTTCAACATTGATTTGAAGGTGAAATTGTGGTTAAAGATTTGAGTTTTTCTGACTATTTGATAGTTTGGCATTATTTCCAAGTTAACGAGTTCAAGGATGTTACTTTTGAAAAAACAATTATAGAGAAATTCACAGTTTGAAAGATTCCAGCTCTAGGAAGAGGATTCTCCATTTTACCTAGCACATTTGCAAAATTAAATGGCCAAGACCGATGTTGTACATGGAATGTTGCAACTTGCATTCTTACTTTTGGGTTTAGACGAACATCAGTACTGGGACCCCTTTTTGTCATTTGAGTAAGCAGTATCTCTGCCACTCCCGAACAACTAATAGGTGACTCTGCCTGGTGTTTCAAAGTTTGAATCTATCCAATAATGGTGAAACTCTGATGCCATGCATCAATGAGAATGTGCCTCCTCTTGAAAATGGAGGCTACACAGATTGGCTAACATGACAGAAAGGGAACGTAATCAATGCTGGAAGGGATGTGCCAAAGTTAGGACAGGAAGGCATTGCAGGTGTATTGGGGAATTGATTTAACGATTACGGAGGGCAATTTGGACTCTGCCGAAAGGGAGCTAAAAGACTGTCTACCTTTTGATCCAACCATGGCACTACAGGGTTTGTACCCTAAAGAGATAATAAGAAAAAAGACTTAGACAAAATTGTTCATAGCTGAGCTCTTTGGAGTGGCCAAAAATTGGAAAAGGATCGTATGCCCTTCCACTGGGGAATGGATGGACAAATTGTGGTATCTCTTGGTGCTGGAATACTATGGTGCTCAATGGAATAATGAATTGGAGGAATTCCACAGGAACTGGAACGATTTCCAGGAATGGAACACTATTCACATTCACAAGGAAAACTGTGGGAGTAGAAAAACCCAAGAAAAACAACTGCTAGATTACGGGTCCAGGGGGTTAAGGATGGCGATATAGACTCTAAATGAACATCCTCGTGCAAACATCAACAACGTGGAAAGAGCTTCTCAACAAGGATACATGTCATACCCAGTGGAATTGCCCCTCGGCTACGGGAAGAGTGTAAAGAATATATTTCTTATCACCAAGGAGGAAAAATATGCTAAATTGACTAAAAAAAATATGAAAAGCAATAAAATAGAAAATTGCTGATCCCAGCTAGAAAAGTTTGAGAATGATCAATTCTCAAGACTTGATTTTGGTCTGCAGCTGTTTCAAGATTTTGCATTTCTTCCTTGGCCTCAGGTGTCAGTTTCCTCCCTGAGGAGTCTACATCATTTTCTTTGAATGGCACCCAGGATGATTGTTGTGGGGTTCAGAGATGCACTCCTGGAGATGGGAGGGATTCCATTGTCAAGAATGCAAGACTCTGAAACTTGGCTTCAAAAGAAAAGGGGACATTTTATTGATTTGGAAAGTCATTTTGAATGTGGTCAGGAGGCAGCCGAGGTGGAAGAGCATGGGTGCAAAAGCTGCTCCTTGGGAGGACAGCCAGACATCATGCCTCCATGCTGCGGTTTAGCTATCATTTGACAGCAGTGAGGACAGGACCCAGGAACAAGGGGTTTGGGGAGGAGGTTTGTCCCAGGCCATGGGGCTAGTTCTTTCCATCTGCAACATTAAGGAAGGGGTGTTTCTCTTTGGCATCTCATTAAAAGGGGAAAGAAGAGTGAGTAGAACCAGTGAAAGGTGGGGACTGCAGCTGAGGAACAGCTCAACTCTCCACAGTTTGTGCAGTATCCTCACTAGAGTGCATGGGATCTCAATGGTGGCTAACATTCTGTGTCCTTTTGCCTCACTTTGTTTCATAGTTTGCCCAAGGAAATGCCATTCTTGTTTAGTAAATGATCCTCGTTGGGAAATGTCAGGACAACAGGTTAAGATCCCTGTAAGTAAGGTGCAGTGCTTAGCCTCTGAGATCTTGATTCCTTGCTTTCCTATTCAAGACTTTGATCAACTCATGGAAGAGACTGAGAAGAAGGGTTTGGACCCATCATCCCGTCTGCCACAGACACTCACCTCACTGGCCAAAGTGGAGGTCTGCCACTCCCCCTCCAATCTTGAACCAAATACATCTTCTGAGCCATCTGAACCCAACTGGGACACCATCACGTGCTTTGCTTGTCTGGAATCAGTTATCCTGATTTTCTAGAGTGGACACCTGAGAAGTAGAATGGGAAAGATCGTGTGACTTATAAATTAGATACAGGGATAGACCAATGGACAGACAGATTGACAGACACTTGAGATCGATTGATAGAAAGATACATACATAGATAGGTATATACGTACATACCTATGTAGAGATAGAGACCCAGAGAGGACTGATGGGCAGACAGACACTTTGACTGACAGACCAATAGATAGGAAGGCAGTAAGACAGAAAAGTAGAAAAACGAAAGTCTCTGTCTTTCAGTCCTCCTATCTATCTGTCCCCTTGTCTATCACTCAGTCTACATGGATATAGAGCAAGATATAGTTTTGCTCTTCTTAGGTTGTCGCCTGAGGAACTGCATTCCCCAGTGTGCTCCAGGGGCCCCTCCCCCATCTTTCCTGGTTGGGATTGGTCTTGAATTGGACTAATCCTAGGCTGGGTGACAAATGATGCTCCCTACTTTACTGTGCGTGATTGCTAAAGAGATGGACCAATTCTGGGCTAAGGAGGGGCCATGGGTATTGTCCCTCCCCCACCACGGGATTGGTCGAATTCCGGACCAATTCCAAGCCAGGACTCAAAAGGTACAGATTCCTGGGGCACAATGGGGCTTGTAGTTCCCGAGGCTATCACAACACTTGAAAAACCACAAAAGAAACACAGACAGGCTGACAGACGTACCAACCAGTAGGCGAATAGACAGAATAACATATCAAATAATCTGTGTGTCAGTTCTTCTGTCTGTCTAGCTGTCCATGTCTCCATCTACATAGAGAGATCCAGTGGGTGTTCAATGGTTGTGGCCTACGGGACTATGTCTCCCAGCATGCTCCAGGGTTCACTCCTACTTATTTCCCGTGAAGAATTGTTCTTCAATTTGACCAATCCTCTACTGGGCAAGAGATGATGCCCATTTTCCTTTCATAGGATTGGTCTTGATATGGACCAATCCCATGCTAAGGAGGGACCATAGACATAGTCCATCCCCCAACACAGGATTGGTCCAATACAAGACCAATCAGAAGCCAGGACTCAAAGGGATGTGACCACTGCGTCACATTGGGAGTTGTAGTTCCCCAGGATGTCACAACACTTTAAAACACACAAATGACATACACACAGTGTGATCCATGCCAAAACAAGCAGGCAGATAGATACATAAACTACACCAACAGGAACACAAAGACATAGATAGATCGATAGATATATAAGTAGAAAGACAGACAGATCGACAGACATATAGATAGACAGATACATAGACAGAGAGACAGATAGGGACAGACAGATAGATGGATACAAAAATCAGGATATATAGACAAACAGATGCACATCCAATGAGACAGACTTATAAATACACAGAAAGGAAGGCAGATAGACAGAATGACAGAGAAACTAATATGTTTGTCAGTCTTTCTGTTCATTTGTGTATCTGTCTGTCGCTCTGTCCTGTCTTTTCGTCCATCAATCTGGCTCTGTCTGGTAGTCTTTTTCTCTTTCCTTCTATTTATATCAACCTAGTGATCTTTTTGTCTATCTCTCTCTTTTTGAATCTGTCCACCCAAGTCTATCTCTCTAGATATTTGACTGTTTATGTCTATGTATCGATCTGCTTGACTCTCTCTGTCTCTCTGTGTGTCTAACCCTCTGTGTTGCTATCCATCATTCTCTCTGTCTATTAATATATCGATACCTCAGTCTACCTTTCTGTCTAAATGTCATTATATCTAACTCTATCTCTATATCACTGTTTGTGTGTCTGTCTATCTATTTATCTATTTATCTATCAATCAATCAATCTCTCTATCTCATTCCATCTGTGTGTCTCTGTATATCTCTATCACTCTATCAACCTGTCCATTTATCATTCTGCATATTTGTTGATTTTCCTCTCTCTGTCTGTCTCTTTGTCTGTCTCTCTGTTTCTCTCTGTTTCTCTCTCTCTCTCTCTCTCTCTCTCTCTCTCTCTCTCTCTCTCTCTCTCTCTCTCTCTCTTTTTCTCTCTCTCTCTCTCTATTCCTCTCTCACAAATAGCTATCTATTTCTGTAGAGAAAAAACTGACAGACACACAGAAAAATAGATGCACAGAAAGAGAAGAACTAAGAGAAGCAAATAGATACATACATACATAGTAACGTACATAGAGATAACCAGAAGGGACTGGCTGGCAGACAGATGGATAGATACACATACAGACAGGCAGATAGATACATAGATAGCAGAAAGAGATACACAAAAAATATAGATATATTGATAGACAGCACACAGATAGACATATATAAAGATAGAGAGACAGAGAGAGTGAGAGACAGAGAGAGTGAGAGAGAGAGAGAGAGAGAGAGAGACAGAGACAGAGAGAGAGACAGAGAGAGAGAGAGAGACCGAACAAGGAACATATATATACAGACACATAGATAGATAGACAGAGTGTCAACATGGAATATAGAAACCTCAAACTTGTAGCAGAGTAAGATCAGATGTACCCCAAGGTTAGGACTAGCTTCTAAATTGAAGACTCAAAGTTTGTACTTGCTCCTTCTTTCTGTGAGAATCCACGAAAAGGAAACCATAGCCTAGCAGTTTCAGATTAAATAATGGAGCCACAAGTGAATGCCAATTCTACTTGATTGGGACAAAGCAGATGCTCAGGACCCTCTTTGTTTTAGGTTGTCTCCCAAGCCAGAACTCAAAAGGGTGGGACCCCTGGTGCACACTGGGAACTGTAGTTCCCAGGACATCAAAACACTTTAAAACACACAAATGACATACACACAGATTGATCTCTGCACAAAACAGGTAGGCAGATAGATACATAAACTACACCGCCAGGAACACAAAGATATAGATAGACAGACAGACAGACAGACAGACAGACAGACAGATAGACAGAGAGTCAGATAGTGTAAAAGCCTGATAGAGAGAAAGACAGATAGAGAGACACAGACAGACAGATACAAAAATCTGGATAAATAGACAAACAGTTGCACATCCAGTGAGACAGACTTGTAGATACACAGAAAAGAAGTCAGATAGAATGACAGAGAATTTAATCTGTTGGTCAGTCTGTCTGTTCATGTGATTGTCTGTCTGTTCCTCTGTCCTGTCTTTCTGTCCATCAGCATGTCTGTGTCTGGAAGTCTGTTTCTCTTTCCTTCTATTCATATCAACCTAGTGATCTTTCTGTTTCTTTCTCTCTCTTTGAATCTGTCCACCCAAGTCTATCTCTCTAGATAATTATTTGTTTCTGTCTATGTATCGATCTGCTTGACTCTCTCTGTCTCTCTGTGTCTGACTCTCTGTCTTGCTATCTCTCATTCTCTCTGTCTATTAATATATCGATACCTCAGTCTACCTTTCTGTCTATCTGTCATCATATCTAACTGTGTCTCTATATATCTATCTGTCTCTTTCTCTGACTCCCTCTCTCACTCTCTCTCTATCTATTTATCTATCTATCTATCTCATTCTATCTGTTTGTCTCTCTACATGTCTACCTCTATATGTCTCTCGGTCTATCAACCTATAAACTTGTACATTTATCATTTTGCATATTTGTTGCTTTCCCTCTCTCTGTCTCTCTGTCTGTCACTCTGTTTTTTTCTCTCTCTCTATTCCTCTCTCACAAATAGCTATCTATTTGTGTAGGGAAAAAAACTGACAGACACACAGACAAATAGATAGACAGAAAGACAAAGACTAAGAGAAGCAAATACATACATACATACATACATACATACATACATGCATAGAGATTACCAGAAGGGACTGGCTGGCAGACAGATGGATAGATACACATACAGACAGGCAGACAGATACATAGAAAGCACAAAGAGACACATGGAAAATATAGATATATTGATAGACAGACAGCACACAGATAGACAGATATAAAAACAAAGAGCAAGAGTGAGAGAGCGAGAGAGAGAGAGAGAGAGAGAGAGAGAGAGAGAGAGAGAGAGAGAGAGAGAGAGAGAGAGAGAGAGACCGAGCAAGGAACAGACATGGACAGAGGGACAATCACAAAGAAAGAATTACATATATAGACAGAGAGATAGATAAACAGAGTGTCAAAACGGAGTTTAGAAACCCCAACCTTGTGGCATAGTAAGATCAGATGAAACCCAAGGTTAGGACTAGTTTCTAAGTTGAAGACTCAATGTTTGTATTTGTTCTTTGTTTCTGTGAGAATCCACCCAGAAGGGAACCTCAGGCTAGCAGGTTCAGACTAAATAATGGAGCCTCAAGTGAATACCAATTCTACTTGAATGGGACTAAGCAGATGCTCAGGACCCTCTTTGTTTTAGGTAGTCTACTCTGTGGGATCAGAGATTTTTTCCCAAGTAAATCCCCACCTGATCAGGCACCATCTTTAGTCTCCACTGTCAGCAGCCCTTTCCCTTAGACCCTCAACTCAAGCTGTGATTCTTTTCCCAAGCTTCATTTATTGCTGTCAGTAGAGTTTGAACACTCCCTTTTTCTTTGTTGTTAAAGGAAAGTCAATAATCTTTCCCTGCCTGGGATTTTACCCAAAATGGTGGAGAAGGTCCCCAAATTGTTTTCTTCTTTGGAACTTGCCAATCTTGTGCTGTTGCCTTTCCCAGGGGTCAGTGACCAGACCAACCAGATTTCAGTCTTGGGACTCTGTAGTCTTGTGGCACCCAACTCTGTCTAGAGCTCTACTGTCACAGTAAACCCCTTTTCCCTGATGAGTCATTTTTCTGACTATTTAATATTTTCTGTTTTTACAAATCAACAGTAGTTAGATATATACATAGAGAGATACAGATACATAGAGAGATACATAAATAGATACATAAAAATATGGGCACATAAAAACACACAGAGAGATATATAGCCAGACCTGACTGATTGGCAGAGATACAGACAGACTCATAAGATACACAGGCAGGCAGGTAGACAGTTATATAGACTACATGTGCTACCTCTATAACCATCTATCTGCCCTCCTACCTATCTGAGTACCCATCTGCCAGTTGGCCTGCCTATCTGTCTTTCTGTTTGTCTGCCTCTATCTCTCTGGATTCTCACGGGATCAGGGAACAAGTACAAACATTGGGGACTCCAACCTACAAGGTCCTCCACAAACCCAGGCTTCACCAGATCCTTCTAGGACACAAGCTTGGGGTTTCTTGATTCCAGGTTGACAATAGGAAAACCAGGAAGGCCATTTATCTTTGACATACTCTCAGAGAGGGGATTGCGGAGATTGGTGTGAGAGCCAAAGTGTGTTCTAAAAATTTAACTCTGTCTTTGAAAGTAAGGATTCACGGTGGTGTCAATCAACAGAATAGGTTCTACATCTTACATTCCTTTAATTTTTACAGCTATTTAACAAATGACCAGATAAACAACAGACAATGAATGACGTGGGATTTTACTAGTCTGTGCTATGATCTTCATCACGTGTCAAACTGTAAGCAATTCTATTTCCTGCAAAAAACCTTACTGTGCCTGCATTAACGACCACCGTTGGCAAATACTGCTTTTCCTGATTGAATGTAGTGAATGTATTTACAGCATCAGCAATAAGAAGGGTCAACGGGAATCTAGAAACCTCAAACATGTGATTTGTGGGATGTGCTGAAACCCAGGTTTCAGGAGGAGCTTGTAGGTTGGAGACCTCAAAGATTGTACTTGTTCCCTGTTGCCATGGGACTCCACACTGAAGGGAATCCCAGGCGAACAGTTTCAGACTGAGTGGGGGACCCTCAGGTGAATGACAATCCTAGTTAGGTAGTCTCCTCTACGGTATCAAGACACCCTTTCCCAAGAATTCCACACCTGGCAGGGACCATTCTTCAGTATCCATTGTAAGTAGCCCCTCTCTTAGACCCTAGCCTTTTGCAAGGATTCCATTCCTAACTGTTGGCAAAGGAATGTCTGTTTAATTAGAAACCAAGTGGACAATCGCGTTTCCGTGCATACTGCAGCCAACACGCCAGTGGAACTGCTGCCAAGTTTATGTTCACATAAGTACATAGTTATATATATGGTATATGCCGGACCAGGTACCTGGGAATGTTTGAAAAAGTGTGGAACATCAATCAAATCTGGTTCCAAGGTAAGTCGGCCAAAATGGAGCCCGGTTCAACCTGAACACACGCTCCCCCACGGACTAACTTTTTTTGTCACAGAGTATTTGTACATGTGTTTGTGAGTGAAGAAGTATTTCTAGTAGAAGGAAGAGCAAGGATAGTATAGGTGACATGGGTAAATCGTTGGCTGAAAGCGTTGAATGGGAAGCTTGAATTGGAATGTGAGAGCCAGAGTGTTTTATAGAGGGTCAGGGTAAATGCTTTCAGCCTACTAAAATACAGAAAGTGTCTTCTTGATTTGAAATGTCTGGGGTTAAATTCTAACGAGTTATCAAATTTGATGTATGAAAATGCTTCTCCTAGAACCTGTAGAACTTAAGTTCTCCATTTCCTCTCAATGATCTTTGGGGTTTGGGCTATACTATAATCCCAATGGATTTCTTCTGAATGCAGGTGATAGAAATATTAGCAAATAATGTCTATCAAGTTGTGTTACAACAGTTCATTCCTCTGAAAAGCTAGAGACAAGGGCAGGAGCTGGCTATCTGCACAGGGGATCATTGAGCAGAAGGCCAAAGGAGGTCCAGAAACTCTTGACTTTATAGTCTAATCTTCTTCCCAAGTTTTGTAGGACAAATGTGTGAAATCGTGTACATCAAGTGCAGTGAATTTTGAGTATTGCCAATAAGATGCATTTTCTACTGGGTAATAATAACTTTGTTACTTCAGTGCAATCATTGCACATATTTGTCAAGCTGTTATTTGCTTCCAAAGAGCAAGAGATGATTTTTTCAGATTACTGTGTGTGTGTGTGTGTGTGTGTGTGTGTGTGTGTGTGTGTGTGTGTGTGTGTGTGTATGATTTCTGGAGTAAAGAAAGTTCATTTGAGGATGGGCAACTATGTATGTGACGGGTCATTCAATTGTCGTCAAAGGACAGGAAATACGGGGGAAAAGGTTTTGCTTTCAATGCTAAGGAAATCCTGAACATTTTTTAATTGAGGTACTAATGTCCTCTCTAGGAGCACCTTTAGCCATAAGCCAATGTGCTTTGAGGAAAGGCGAAGAGAAAGGCAAATTGGCCACGGAAAGCAAATTAGAGTAAAAAAAGAAAAAGAGAAGGAATAGTAGAGGTGTTACTATTTAGAGGAAATTGTGAACCTTTTCCTTAGTAACCCTAAGTTTTGTTTTTTGAGAGAAAATGTTACAGGTTTTAGTTTTTAAAAAAGGAAAAGCATCATCCACTATAACCTGATTTGGGGCATGTGGAAGGTCAATTTCCAGAGTGCAACCATTCCAATAGATAAGTTTTTGTTTGAAAAGACCAGAGAATAATGAGAACTAATTTTGATTTTGAAGTGGAGAGAACTGATGGTTTTATAAGCATTATTTCTGATGATCATTGGCACATGACAGCTAATAGAGAAAGGAATTCCCCACCTGGGAAACTCCTAAGATATTTCTAGAACGGCCTAGATTTTACCCCGCCCCCCCAGTTCTGGCGTGGGGGGGAAGAGATGAAAACCTATGAAAGTGAAGACTTACCTCAAGATGTTTCCTAGGAGCAAAAATCCTGGACCAGATTTTTCTCCTGCCCAGAATCTAAAGAACTGCTCAAAGAGACATCTTAGGAGAAATCTGAAGGAGTCCCCCAGATACGGTATTCAGGGAAGGATTGTGTCCTGTAATTTTCAATGACTTTAGAAATATTTCTACAGCAGAGGGAAAACTGGCGATTTGATTTCCCCTGAGAATTCTATTAACCTGACCCCAAGGCCCTTTTAGTACAGAACCTAGAAAAGACAGAGTTAGTCCCCAGACTGGTCTGAAAGAGGAAAGTTGAAAATAGGAGCATTTTACCTTATTAAGAGGATGGAAAGGAACATCAGTTCATTGGAGAAGTTGCAGCAAAGATTCCAGAGTCCTGGGTTGTCTCAAAGTCTCAAAGTAAGAAAGATAATCTTAGCATGGTGAGAGAGAATTGAGATCTAAGGGTAAATTCTTTGGAAAGGTCATGGGGAAAGGAAATGCTATGGAGGAAAATGGGTTAGGATATAGTCACAAGGGCCAATGGAAGGGCTGAGGATTGGCTCAACTAAATTTCTATCAAGTTCTACAGCTGACTGATCATCATTGCCAACTTATACTTGACATTCGTATTCCAAATTAGGGAGCTTTTATCCCCTGTTTTGAGGTATTTCCCACTTTTCTCCTGTTAGAGCAAATGTTCTCTCAATCTATGATAAAATCCTCAGAAAGGCAAGGCTTAGAATATGGGAATTATTATAAGGATCATTTTGGTCTACAGACTGGCATGATTATATTTTGTTCAGTAGGTAAAGGGGAGTGTAAACAGTTTTTCAATCCAGAGCATCCCAACGTCCCCAAAGATAGAGAGAGGATGTGTGTGTGTGTGCGTGTGTCTTTGTGTGTGTGTGTGCGCGCGAAACTTTTAAATTTTAAGTTCAAAATCGTTATGAAGGTGAAATTGTGGTAAAAGACTTGGGTTTTTCTGACTATTTGATAGCTCGGCATTATTTCCAAGTTAACAGGTTCAAGGATGTTACTTTTGAAAGAACAATTATAGAGAAATAAATAGTTTGCAAGATTCCGGCACTAGGAAGATGATTCCCCATTTTACCTACCACACTTAAAAAATTTAATTGCCAAGGCCGATACAGTACATGGAACGTTGCAACTTGCATTCTTGCTATTGGGTTTAGATAAACTCAGTACTGGGACCCTTTTTGTCATTTGAATATGCAGTACCTCTGCCAATCCCGAACAACTAATAGTTGACACTGCCTGATGTTTCAACGTTTGAACCAATCCAATAATGTGGTCACTCTGATGCCATGCATCAGTGAGAATGTGTCTCCTGTTTAAAATAGAGACTAGACAGATTGACTAACATGACGGCAAGGGAAAGTAATGAATGCTGCAGGGGATGTAGCCAAGTCAGTACATGAAGGGATTGCTGGTGGAGTGTTAAATTGATGCAAACATTCTGGAGGGCAATTTGGAATTCAGTCCAAAGAGCGCAAAAAGACTGTCTTCCTTTTGATCGAGCCATAGCACTACTGGATTTGTACCCCACAGACATAATAAGAAAAAAGTATTGGCTAAGAATATTGATACCTGCGCTCTTTGGAATCTCTAGAAATTGGAATAGGAGGGGATGTCCTTCCATTGGGGAATGGCTGAACAAACTGTGGTATCTCTTGGTGCTGGAATACTATGGTGCTAAAAGGAACAATAAACTGGAGGAATTCCACGGGAACTAGAAAGACCTCCAGGAATGGATGCAGAGTGAGAGGAGCAGAAGCAGGAGAACATTGTAGACTGAGAAGGATACACTGTGGTACAATGGAATGAAATGAACTTCTTCATTAGTGGCAATGCAGTGATCCTGAACCATCCAGAGGGATCTTCGAGAAAAAACACTATCCACATTTACAAGGAAAATGTGGGAGCAGAAACACCCAAGAAAATCAACTGCAAGATTACAGGGGTCCAGGGGGTTAGGGTTGGGGATATAGACTCTAAATGAACATTCTAGTACAAACATCAACAACATGGAAAGAGGTTCTCATCAAGGACACATGTCATACCCAGTGTAATTCCCCTCGAATACGGGAAGGGTAGAAAAAACATGATTCTTGTCACCAAAGAGGAATCATGTACTAAATTGACTAAATAATATCAAAAAGCAATAATAAAAGAAAATTGGTGAATAAAGAAATAAATAAAAGACCAGCTAGAAAACTTTGAGAATGATCAATTCTCCAGACTTGCTTTTGGTATCCAACTGTTTCAAGA
This sequence comes from Monodelphis domestica, assembly GCF_027887165.1. NCBI lineage: Eukaryota > Metazoa > Chordata > Mammalia > Didelphimorphia > Didelphidae > Monodelphis > Monodelphis domestica. The sequence continues at coordinate 16,495,135 of NC_077235.1, read as the reverse complement.
TTTTGCATTTCTTCCTTGGCTTCAGGTGTCAGATTTCTCCCTGAGGAGACAGCATCATTTTATTGAATGGACCCAGGATGATTGTTGTGGGGTTCAGAGATGCACCCCTGGAGCTCGGGAAGGATACCATTGGCAAGAATGCAAGACTCTGAAACTTAGATTCAAAATAAAAGAGACATTTTATTGATTTGGAAAGTCATGTTGAATGTGGTCAAGAGGCAGCCGAGGTGGAAGAGCATGGATGCAAAAGCTGTTCCTTGGGAGGATAGGCAGACAGCTTACCTCCATGCTGGGGTTCAGCTATCATTTGACAACAGTGAGGACAGGACCCAGAAACAAGGGGTTTGGGCAGGAGGTTTGCCCCAGGCCATGGGGCTGGTTCTTGGCATCTGCAGCATTAAGGAAGGGGTGTTTCTCTTTGGCCATCTCATTCAAAGGGGCAAGAAGAGTGAGTACAAGCAGTGAAAGGTGGGGTCTGCAGCTGAGGAACAGCTCAACTCTCCATAGTTTGTGCAATATCTTCACTAGATTGCATGGGATCCCAAAGGCGGTAACATTCTGTATCCTTTTGCCTCACTTTGTTTCATAGCCTGCCCGAAGAAATGCCATTGTTGTTTAGTAAATGCTCCTTTTTGGGAAAAGTCAGGACAACAGGTTAAGATCCCTGTAAGTAAGGCGCAGAGCTTAGCCTCTGAGATCCTGATTCCTTGCTTCCCTATTCATGAATCCAGCACCTCATGGAAGAGTCTGAGAAGTGTTTGGACCCATCATGAAGTCTGCAACAGCCACTCACCTCACTGGCCAAAGTGTACGTCTGCCACGCCCCCTCCAATCTTGAACCAAATACATCTGCTGAGCCATCTGAAAACCACAGGGGCATCATCATATGCTTTGCTTGCCTTCACCCACTTATTCCGATATGTTTGGGTGGAAACCTGAGAAGGAGAATCGGAAAGATCGAGTAATTGATAAGTTAGACAGAGTCATAGACCAATTGAAAGAGAGATTGACAGACACTGGAGATAGATTGATAAACAGATACATACATAGAAAGGTACATACATACATACGTATATAGAGATAGATACCCAGAGAGGACTGATGGGCAGACAGATAGACAGATTGACACATACATTAAAAAGAAGGCAGTAAAACAGAATAACAGATAAAGGAAGCTCTCTGTCTGTCAGTCCTCCTGTCGGTCTGTCACCTTCTCCACCTCTCAGTCTACATGCATAATGAGCTACAGATAGTGTGGCTTTTCTTGGGTTGTGGTCTGAGGAACTGCATCCCCCACTGTGCTCCAGGGGTGCCTCCCCCATATTTCCTTGGAGTGAATGGTCTTGAATTGGACCAATCATTCCCTGGGTGAGTAAGGATGCTCCCTATATTACTGTGCGTGATTGGCATTGAGATTGATCAATCCTGGACTAAGGAGAGGCCATGGGCATTGTTCATCCCCCACCACGGGATTGGTCCAATTCCGGACCAATCCCAAGCCACGACTCAAAGGGGAGGGACTCCAGGGGCACAATGGGGGTTGTAGTTCCCCAGGCTGTCACAACACTTGAAAACCCAAAAAAGAAACACAGAGAGGCTGAGAGATATACCAACAAATAGGCAAATAGACAGAATAATAGAACAAATAATCTATCAGTCCTTCTGTCTGTTATGCTGTCCATCTCAATGTCTACATAGATTCATAGAGAGAGATCTTGTGGGTTTTCAAGGATTGTGGTCTAGTGGACTACATCTCCCAGTGTGCTCTAGGGGTCTTTCCAACTTATTTCCGGAGAGGGATTGGTCTTGATTTGGACCAATGCTATGCTGGGAAAGGGATGATGCCCATTTTCCTTTCATGGGATTGGTCTTGAATTGGAGCAATCCCATGCTAAGGAGGGACCATGCACATTCACCCTCCCTCAACGTGGGATTGGTCCATTGCCAGACCAGCCCCAATCTAGGACTCAGAAGAGTGGGACCCGTGGGGCATACTGGGAGTTGTAGTTCCCCAGGATGTCACAACACTTTAAAAAACACAAAGGATCTACATATAGATTGATCCATGCAGAAACAGGCAGGCAGATAGATACCTAGACTACACCAATAGATACACAAAGATAAAGATTGACAGACAGACAGATAGATAGATAGATAGATAGATAGATAGATAGATAGATAGATAGATAGATAGAAAAATCTGGATAGATAGACAGTTGCACATCCAGTGAGATATACTTGTAGATACAAAGAAAGGAAGGCAGTCAGAAAGAATGACAGAGATATTAATCTGTCTGTCAGTATGTCTGCTCATGTGTCTGTCTGTCTGTTCCTCTGTCCTATCTTTTTATCCATTAGTTTGTGTGTGTCTGGAAGTCTATTTCTCTTTCCTTCTCTTCATATCAACTTAGTGATCTTTCCGTCTATCTCTCTCTCTTTGAATCTGTCTACCCAAGTCTATCTCTCTTGATATTTGACTTTTCATGTCTATGAATCGATCTGCTTGACTTTCTCTGCCTCTCTCTGTGCTGACCCTCTGTTTCACTATCTGTCATTCTCTCTGTTTATTAATCTTTCGATACTTCAGTCTACCTTTCTGTCCATCAGTGATATCTAACTATGTATATATCTGTCTGTGTCTATCTATCTATGTATATATGTATCTATCATCGATCTCATCCTATCTGTGTGTCTCTCTAAGTGTTTGCCTGTATATGTCTATCGGTCTATCGATGTATCAACTTGTCCATTTATCATTCTGCGTATCTATGGATTTCTCTCTCTCTCTCTCTCTCTCTCTCTCTCTCTATCACTTCATACCTCCCTTCCTCCCTCCCTCCCTCTCTCACAAATCACTATCTGCATAGAAAAAAATGACAGACACAGACAGACATAGAGAGGACAGAAAGACAAGAATGAGAGATAAGTCGGCAAAAATGGAGCCCGGTTCAACCTGACCACACGCTCCCCCATTGACTAACTTTTTTTCTCACAGAGTATTGGTACCTGTGTATGTGAGTGAAGCAGTATTTCTAGTAGAAGGAAGAGCGAGGATAGTATAGGTGACAAGCGTGAATGGTTGACTGAAAGTGTTAAATGGGAAGCTTCAGTTGGAGTGTGAGAGCCAGAGCTTTCTCTAGAGGGTCTGAGTAACTCCTTTAAGGCTATTAAAGTAGAGAAAGTTTCCTCATGAATTGAAATGTCAGGGCTTAAGGTCTAAAGAGTTATATCAAATTTAGATTATGAAAGAGCTTCCTCTAGAAGCTGAAGAATGTAAGTTCTCGGTATCATCTCAAGGCTCTCTGGGGTTTGGGCTATGCTGAAGGTCTAATGGATGTCCTCTGAATGCAGGTGATAGAAAAGTTAGCAAATAATGCCTTTCAAGTTGGGTTACAACAGTTCATTCCTCTGAAAAGCTAGAGAGGAGGGGAGGAGCTGGCCATCTGCTCAGGGGATTATGGAGCAGAAAGCCAAAGGAGGTCCAGAAATTCTTGACTTTACTGTCTAATCTTTACTTCCCAAGTTTTGCTAGGACTAATGTGTGAAATTGTTTATGTCAAGTGCACTGAATTTTGAGTATTGTCAATAAGATGCATTTTCTTCGAGGTATTAACTTGGTTATTTGAGTGAAGTCATTTCACATTTTTTGTCAAGCTGGTATTTGTTTTCAAAGAGTTAGTGTTGATTTTTTCAGATTACCGTATTTGTGTGTGTGTGTGTGTGTGTGTGTGTGTGTGTGTGTGTGTGTGTGTGATTTCTGGAGTAAAGACAGTTCATTTGAGGATGGGCAACTATGTACCTGATGGGTCTTTCAATTGTTGTCAAAGGACAGGAAATACAGGGGAAAAGGTTTTGCTTTCAATGTTAAGGAAACACTGAACATTTTTTAATTGAGCCACTAAATTCCTTTCTAGGAGCAGCTTCAGCCATAGGCCAAATTGCTTTGAGGCAAGGGGATAAGAAAGACAAATTGGCAGCCCAAAGGAAATTAGAGTAAAAAATGCAAAGGAGAAGGGAATCGTAGAGGTGTTCCTTGTTAGAGGTAATTTTGAACCTTTTCCTTAGTAACCCTACGTTTTGTTTGGAGAGAACGTATTATGGGTTTGAGTTTTTGAAGAAGGAAAAGAATTATCAACTATAACCTGATTTGGGGCATCTTGAAGGTCAATTTTTGAGTGCAACCATTCCAATAGATAAGTTTTTGTTTGAAAAGACCAGAGAATACTGAGAACTAATTTTCCTTTTGAAGTGGAGAGAACTAATGGTTTTGTTCACATAATTTCTGATGATCATTGGCACATGACTGCTAATAGAGAAAGGAATTCCCCACCTGGGAAACTCCTAAGATATTTCTAGGAACTCCCTGGATGTTACTCCCCCCAAATTCCCAGTTCTGGCGAGGGGCTGAAGAGATGAAACCCTATGAAACAGAAGACTCACCTCAAGACGTTTATTAGGAGCCAAAAACATGGACCAGATTTTCCTGCAGCCCAGAATCTGACGAACTGCTCAAGGAGACATCTTCAGGAGAAATCTGAAGGAGCCCCCACGATATGGAATCTGGAGAAGGATTGTTTCCTGTCATTTTCATTAATTTGAGAAACATTTCTACAGCAGAGGGAAAACTAGTTATTTGATCTCCCCTGAGAATTCTATTTACCTGGAGTCAAGGCCCTTTAACTAGAGAACCTAGAAAGGACTGAGTTAGTCCCAGACTGAGTTGAAGAAGGAAAGTTGAAAATAGGAGCATTTTACCTTGTTAAGAGGATGGAAAGGAACATCTGTCCATTGGAGAAGTTGCAGCAAAGATTCCACAGTGCTGGGTTGTCTCAAAGTCGAATCAGAAGAAGTTAGGAAAGAAATGACGAAGCCTAGAAAGAATTGGTAGTAAGAAAGATAATCTTAGCATGGCGAGAGAGATTTGCAATCTATAGGTGAATTCTATGGGAGGATCCTGGGGAAAAGAAATGCTATGGGGGGAAATGGGTTAGGATACAGTCACAAGGGCCAATGGAAGGACTGAGGAATGGCTTAGCTAAGTTTCTATCAAGTTCTACAGCTGACTGCTGATCATTACCAACTTATACCTGACATTTGTATTCAAATTAGGGAGCTTTTCTCCCTAATTTAAGTTACTTCCCATTTTTCCCCTGTTTGATCAAATGTTCTGTCATCCTATGATGAAATCCTCAGAAAGGCAAGGGCTAAGATATGGGGCTTATTTTAACAATCATTTTGGTCTACGGACTGGCATGATTATATTTGTTCAGGAGATAAAGGGGAATGAAAACAGTTTTTTATCCCGAACATCCCCACGTCCCCAAAGTTAGATTGGGAGGGTGTGTGTGGGTGTGTGGGTGTGTCTGTGTGCTTGTTTGAAACTTTTAAATATGAATTTCAACATTGATTTGAAGGTGAAATTGTGGTTAAAGATTTGAGTTTTTCTGACTATTTGATAGTTTGGCATTATTTCCACGTTAACGAGTTCAAGGATGTTACTTTTGCATGAACAATTATAGAGAAATACACAGTTTATAAGTTTCCAGCCCTAGGAAGAGGATTCTCCATTTTACCTAGCACATTTGCAAAATTAAATGGCCAAGACCGATGCTGTACATGGAATGTTGCAACTTGCATTCTTGCTATTGGGTTTAGACAGACATCAGTACTGGGACACCTTTTTGTCATTTGAGTAAGCAGTATCTCTGATAATCCCGAACAATTAATAGGTGACACTGCCTGCAGTTTAAGAGCTTGAATCTATCCAATAATGTGGTCACTCTTATGCCATGCATCAATGAGAATGTGCCTCCTATTGAAAATGGAGCCTAGCAGATTGGCTAACATGACAGAAAGGGAAAGTAATGAATGCTGGAAGGGATGTGCCAAAGTTAGGACAGGAAGGCATTGCAGGTGCATTTGGGGAATTGATTTAACGATTATGGAGGGCAATTTGGGACTCTGCCCAAAGGGAGCTAAAAGACTGTCTACCTTTTGATCCAACCATGGCACTACAGGGTTTGTACCCTAAAGAGATAATAAGAAAAAAGACTTAGACAAAATTGTTCATAGCTGAGCTCTTTGGAGTGGCCAAAAATTGGAAAAGGAGGGGATGCCCTTCCACTGGGGAATGGATGGACAAATTGTGGTATCTCTTGGTGCTGGAATATTATGGTGCTCAAAGGAATAATGAATTGGAGGAATTCCACAGGAACTGGAACGATCTCCAGGAATGGAACACTATCCACATTCACAAGGAAAACTGAGGGAGTAGAAAAACCCAAGAAAAACAACTGCTAGATTACAAGGGTCCAGGGGGTTAAGGCTGGGGATATAGACTCTAAATGAACATCCTAGTGCAAACATCAACAACGTGGAAAGAGCTTCTCATCAAGGACACATGTCATACCCAGTGGAATTGCCCCTCGGCTACGGGAAGGGTGTAAAGAATATAATTCTTATTACCAAGGAGGAAAAATATGCTAAATTGACTAAAAAAAATATGAAAAGCAATAAAATAGAAAATTGCTGATCCCGGCTAGAAAAGTTTGAGAAGGATCAAATCTCCAGACTTGATTTTGGTCTGCAGCTGTTTCAAGATTTTGCATTTCTTCCTTGGCCTCAGGTGTCAGTTTCCTCCCTGAGGAGTCTACATCACTTTGTTTGAATGGCACCCAGGAAGATGGTTGTGGGGTTCAGAGATGCACTCCTGGAGATGGGAGGGATACCACTGTCAAGAATGCAAGACTCTGAAACTTGGCTTCAAAAGAAAAGGGGACATTTTATTGATTTGGAAAGTCATTTTGAATGTGGTCAGGAGGCAGCCGAGGTGGAAGAGCATGGGTGCAAAAGCTGCTCCTTGGGAGGACAGCCAGACATCATGCCTCCATGCTGCGGTTTAGCTATCATTTGACAGCAGTGAGGACAGGACCCAGGAACAAGGGGTTTGGGGAGGAGGTTTGTCCCAGGCCATGGGGCTAGTTCTTGGCATCTGCAACATTAAGGAAGGGGTGTTTCTCTTTGGCATCTCATTAAAAGGGGAAAGAAGAGTGAGTAGAACCAGTGAAAGGTGGGGACTGCAGCTGAGGAACAGCTCAACTCTCCACAGTTTGTGCAGTATCCTCACTAGAGTGCATGGGACCTCAATGGGGGCTAACACTCTGTGTCCTTTTGCCTCACTTTGTTTCATAGCCTGCCCAAGGAAATGCCATTCTTGTTTAGTAAATGCTCCTTGTTGGGAAACGTCAGGACAACAAGTTAAGATCCCTGTAAGTAAGGTGCAGTGCTTAGCCTCTGAGATCTTGATTCCTTGCTTTCCTAATCAAGACTTTCATCAACTCATGGAAGAGACTGAGAAGAAGGGTTTGGACCCATCATCCCGTCTGCCACAGCCACTCACCTCACTGGCCAAAGTGGAGGTCTGCCACTCCCCCTCCAATCTTGAACCAAATACATCTTCTGAGCCATCTGAACCCAACTGGGGCACCATCACATGCTTTGCTTGTCTGGAATCAGTTATCCTGATTTTCTAGAGTGGACACCTGAGAAGTAGAATGGGAAAGATCACGTGACTTATAAATTAGATAGAGGGATAGACCAATGGACAGACAGATTGACAGACACTTGAGATCGATTGATAAAAAGATACATACATAGATAGGTACATACTTACATACCTATGTAGAGATAGAGACCCAGAGAGGACTGATGGGCAGATAGACACTTTGACTGACAGATCCATAGATAGGAAGGCACTAAGACAGAAAAGCAGAAAAACGAAAGTCTCTGTCTTTCAGTCCTCCTGTCTGTCTGTCCCCTTGTCCATCACTCAGTCTACATGGATATAGAGCTAGATATAGCTTTGCTCTTCTTAGATTGTGGCCTGAGGAACTGCATTCCCCAGTGTGCTCCAGGGGTCCCTCCCCCATTTTCCTGGTTGGGATTGGTCTTGAATTGGACTAATCCTAGGCTGGGGGACGAATGATGCTCCCTACTTTACTGTGCTGATTGCTAAAGAGATGGACCAATTCTGGGCTAAGGAGGGGTCATGGGTATTGTCCGTCCCCCACAAAGGGATTGGTCGAATTCAGGACCAATTCCAAGCCAGGACTCAAAAGGTAGAGATTCCTGGGGCACAATGGGGCTTGTAGTTCCCGAGGCTGTCACTACACTTGAAAACCCACAAAAGAAACACAGACAGGCTGACAGACGTACCAACCACTAGGCGAATAGACAGAATAACATATCAAATAATCTGTGTGTCAGTTCTTCTGTCTGTCTAGCTGTCCATGTCTCTGTCTACATAGAGAGATCCAGTGGGTGTTCAGTGGTTGTGGCCTACGGGACTATATCTCCCAGCATGCTCCAGGGTTCCCTCCTTCTTATTTCCCATGAAGAATTGGTCTTGAATTTGACCAATCCTCTGCTGGGCAGGAGATGATGCCCATTTTCCTTTCATAGGATTGGTCTTGATATGGACCAATCCCATGCTAAGGAGGGACCATAGACATAGTCCATCCCCCAACACAGGATTGGTCCAATACAAGACCAATCAGAAGCCAGGACTCAAAGGGCTGTGACCACTAGGTCACATTGGGAGTTGTAGTTCCCCAGGATGTCACAACACTTTAAAACACACAAATGACATACACACAGTGTGATCCATGCAAAAACAAGCAGGCAGATAGATACATAAACTACACCGATAGGAACACAAAGACATAGATAGATCGATAGATATATAAGTAGAAAGACAGACAGATCGACAGACATATAGATAGACAGATACATAGAGAGACAGAGAGACAGATAGAGACAGATAGACAGATACAAAAATCAGGATATATAGACAAACAGATGCACATCCAGTGAGACAGACTTGTAGATACACAGAAAGGAAGGCAGATAGACAGAATGACAGAGAAACTAATCTGCCTGTCAGTCTTTCTGTTCATTTGTGTATCTGTCTGTCGCTCTGTCCTGTCTTTTCGTCCATCAATCTGGCTCTGTCTGGTAGTCTTTTTCTCTTTCCTTCTATTCATATCAACCTAGTGATCTTTTTGTCTATCTCTCTCTTTTTGAATCTGTCCACCCAAGTCTATCTCTCTAGATATTTGACTGTTTATGTCTATGTATCGATCTGCTTGACTCTCTCTGTCTCTCTATGTGTGTCTAACCCTCTGTGTTGCTATCCATCATTCTCTCTGTCTATTAATATATCGATACCTCAGTCTACCTCTCTGTCTAAATGTCATTATATCTAACTCTATCTCTACATCACTGTTTGTGTGTCTGTCTATCTATTTATCTATTTATCTATCAATCAATCAATCTATCTATCTCATTCCATCTGTGTGTCTCTGTATATCTCTATCACTCTATCAACCTGTCCATTTATCAATCTGCATATTTGTTGCTTTTCTTGTCTCTGTCTGTCTCTCTGTTTCTCTCTCTCTCTCTCTCTCTATTCCTCTCTCACAAATAGCTATCTATTTGTATAGAGAAAAAACTGACAGACACACAGACAAATAGATGCACAGAAAGAGAAGAACTAAGAGAAGCAAATAGATACATACATACATAGTAACATACATAGAGATAACCAGAAGGGACTGGCTGGCAGACAGATGGATAGATACACATACAGACAGGCAGATAGATACATAGACATCACAAGGAGATACACAGAAAATATAGATATATTGATAGACAGCACACAGATAGACATATATAAAGAGAGAGAGAGAGAGAGAGAGAGAGAGAGAGAGAGAGAGAGAGAGAGAGAGAGAGAGAGAGAGAGAGAGAGACCGAACAAGGAACAGACATGGACTGAAGGACAATCACAGAGAAAGAAATACATATATATATACAGACACATAGACAGATAGACAGAGTGTCAACATGGAATATAGAAACCTCAAACTTGTAGCAGAGTAAGATCAGATGTACCCCAAAGTTAGGACTAGCTTCTAAATTGAAGACTCAAAGTTTGTACTTGCTCCTTGTTTCTGTGAGAATCCACGCAGAAGGAAACCATAGCCTAGCAATTGCAGATTAAATAATGGAGCCACAAGTGAATGCCAATTCTACTTGATTGGGACAAAGCAGATGCTCAGGACCCTCTTTGTTTTAGGTTGTCTCACCTGTGGGACCAGAGATCTTTTCCAAATAAATCCCCACCTGATCAGGGATCATCTTTAGTCTCCACTGTCAGCAGCCCTTTCCCTTAGATCCTCTCCTCAAGCTGTGATTCTTTTCCCAAGCTTCATTGGATGCTGTCAGTAGAGTTGGAACACTCCCATTTTCTTTGTAGCTTGAGCAAAGTCAATCATCTTTCCCTGTCCCTGGATTTCCCCCAAATGGTAGAGAAATTCCCCAAATTCATTTTTTCTTTGGAACTGTCCAGTCTGGTGCTATTTCCTTTCCCAGGGATCAATGTTCAGAGCCACCAGAGTTCAGTCCTGGGACTCTGTGTAGCCTTGTGGCACCCAACTCTATCTAGAGAGCTACTGTCACACTGACCCCCTTTTCCTTGACTAAAGAGTCATTTTTCTGACTATTTAATAGTTTTCTCTTTTTACACGTCAACAGTACTTAGATAGATACATATAGAGATATATAAATGGATATATAAAAACATACATAGAGATATATAGCCAGATCTGACTGATTGGCATAGATACATACAAAGTCATAAAATACAGTCAGGCAGGCAGATAGTTATATTGACTATACAGACAGAAACACTAAGACATAAATAGATAGACAGACAGACAGACAGACAGACAGACAGACAGACAGACAGATAGATAGATAGATAGATAGATAGATAGATAGATAGATTCATACATACATCCATAAACACATGGACAATTAGATATAGGCAGATGAGATGTGCAGACAGAGGGACAGGCTGATAGACACACAGACAGGCAGGCAGATAGAAAAATGATAGACAAAATAGTCCATCTGTAACTCTTTCTGTATCTCTGTGGATCCATCTGTGTGTCTCTTAGTTCGATTTTTTCTTATTCTGTATATATATCAATCTATTGATCTAGAGGTATCTGTCTATCTGTATTGCTATCTGTCTATCCCTGTCTGTCTGTCTATCCATCTGCCTGACTTTCTGTGTCTCTCTCAGTCTGTCTGTCCATTCTATCTTCCCTCTGTCTGTCCTTCCATCTATCTGTCTCTGTCCATTTGTTTCACTCTTCGATATTCTCATGGTCTATTAATCTTTCAATATCTCTGACTATCTCTCATTCTGTTTGTGTTTCTATGTCTTTTTATTCTATCTTCCTATCTATTTATCTCTCTATCTGTCGGCCTGTCTGTCTATCTCTCTCTGTCTGTGTCTATGTGTCTCTATATCCATCTATCTGCCCTCCTACCTATCTGACTACCCATCTGCCCGTCGGCCTGCCTATCTGTCTTTCTGTTTGTCTGTCTCTATCCCTCTGGATTCTCACGGGTTCAGGGAACAAGTACAAACTTTGGAGTCTCCAATCTAAAAGCTCTTCCGCAAACCCAGGCTACACCAGATCCATCTAGGCCACAAGGTTGGGGTTTTTTGATTCCAGGTTGACAATAGGAAAACCCGGATGGCCATTGACCTTTGACATTCCCTCAGACATGGGAATGGGGAGATTGCTGTGAGAGCAAAAGTGTGTTCTACAACTTTAACTTTTCTTTGCAAGTTAGGATTCACGGTGGTGTCAATCAAGAGAACACTTTCTGCATATTGCTTTCCCTTAATTTTTGCAGCTGTTCAATACATAACCAGATAAACAACAGACAAAGAATCACATGGGATTTTACAAGTCTATGCCATGATCTTCATCATGTGTCAAGTTGCAAGGAATTCTGTTTCCTGCAAAAGCCATACTGTACCTGCATTAACAGGCCACCATTGGCAAATACAGCTTCTACTCTTTCCTGATTTGATGCAGTGAATGTATTCACAGCATCAGCAATAAGGTGTGTCAAAATAGAATCGAGAAACCCCAAATTTGTGGCCTAGTGGGATCTGGTGAAGCCCAGGTTTCAGGAGGACCTTTTAGGTTGGAGACCTCAAAGTTTGTACTTGTTCCCTGTTCCCATGGGAATCCACCCTGAAGGGAATCCCAGGCAAGCAGTTTCAGACTGAGTGGGGAACCCTCAGGTGAATGACAATCCTAGTTAGGTAGTCTCCCCTCTTGTATCAAAAGACTCCCAAGAAGATCCACACCTGGCGGGGACCATTCTTCAGTATCCACTGTAAGCAGCCCCTCTCTTAGACCCTAGCCTTTGGCTAGGATTCCTTTCCTAAGCTTGATTGTATCCTGTCAGGGAATTCCTTTGTAGCTATAGCAATGTCACTCATCTTTCCCGGCTTCTGGATTTCCCCCAAGTCGTAGGGAGGTTCCCCAAATTCTTTCCATCCTTGCACTAGTCATCTAGACTGGTGGCCCTCCTAGGGATAACAACCCCAGAGTCCAGGGTTCATGCCCTGTAAAAGTCGTGGCACCAGACTATAAGAAAAGAATACAATATGGGATTTAACCCTATCCTGATACAAGACTTGGTTTTTCAGACTATTTTGACATGGGCACTGTACCCCCAGAAACCCAGGGGAACGATTATCAGGGAAACTCCATTGCCCTTGCACCTTGTGACTCTTAACCTAGAAACACCCAATGACCTCACCCAGGGTCCTGAGATGTTTACCCTCTTTTGTCCTCTAGATTTAAGGTGGAAAAAGAAATGAATCTTTATGCCTCCAGGCAGAAACCAGTCAGATGACCACCCCACCCCACCAAATGCATGAGGGACCAACACTCACTATGGTCTTGACCACACCAGGACCTAGCATCTAAAGAGTATATAAACCCCAGAGCTGATGTGATCTGTGGAACAGCCTTTCCATTCATGCTGTCCTCCCAGGGAACTGCTCCCCACCTTGCTGTTCTAACTTGCTATCCTCCTGGCCACTCTCAACATTACTTTCCAAATTAATAAATCTCTTTTTGTTTTTAAGCTAAGTTTGGAGTCATTGCATGCTTGCAAAACGTATCCTTCCCGAACCCAAAAGGGTAACCTTCCATGACCATAAAAATTTGAGATTTCTGTGTTATTTCTACATTAACAATTGATGAGCCAGCCAGGATGTTTAAGTTATGGCTACCTAAACCTCCAGCCAGTTTGACCACCAGACTTGAGGTACACACAGGAACCTATAGAGTACAGTCAGGAATCAACTGGGTGGATTCTGTTAGGCAAGCCAACCTTTCAGAAAGTGAACCTCTCTTTAATCAGGAACCAACTGGGCAATCACATTTCCGTGAAAGCCCCAGCCTACTCCCCAGAGGGACTGCTACGAAGTTTATGTTATATATATATATATATATATATATATATATGTATGTATATGTATATATATGTTGGACCAGGTACCTGGGAATGTTAGAAAGGGTGTGGAATATCCCCGAAATCTGGTTCCAAGGTATGTCGGTCAAAACGGTGCCTGGGTCAACCTGAACACAGGCTCCACTATTGACTAACGTTTCTGTGTGTGACTGAGTGTTGGTACCTGTGTATGTGAGTGAAGCAGTATTTCTAGTAGAAGGAAAAGGGAGGATAGAATTGGTGACATGTGTGAATGGTTGGCTGAAAGCATTGAATGGGAAGCTTGAATTGGAGTGTGAGAGCCACAGTGTTCTAAAGAGGGTCTGGGTAACTGCTGTAAGGCTACTAAAATAGAGAAAGTTTCTTCATGAATTGAAATGTCAGGGCTTAAGGTCTAAAGAGCTGGGAAATTTGATTTATGAAAGAGCTTCTCCTAGCAAACAATGTCTAACAAATTGTGTTACAACCGTTTATTCCTCCCCAAAGCTAGAGACAAGGGCAGGAGCTGGGCATCTGCACTGGGGATTATGGAGCAGAAGACCAAAGGAAGACCAGAAATTCTTGACTTTACAGTCTAAACTTTTCTTCCCAAGTTTTGCTAGGACTAATGTGTGAAATCGTGTATATCAAGTGCAGTGAATATTGAGTATTACCAATAAGATGCATTTTCTACTGGGTAATAACTTTGTTATTTCATATTTTTGTCAAGCTGTTATTTGTTTTCTAAGAGCAACTGTTGATTTTTTCATATAACCCTGTTTCTGCGAGTGTGTGTTTGTGTGTGATATTAGAGGAGTAAAGAAAGTCCATTTGAGGATTAGCAACCATTGACCTGACTGGTCTTTCAATTGTTGTCAAAGGACAAGAAATACTGGGAGAAATGCTTTGCTTTCAATGCTAGGGAAATGGTGAACATTTTTTAAGTGAGCCACAAATTTCCTCTCTAGGAGCAGCTTTAGCTAATTTAGGAAATTAGAGTAAAAAAAGTAAAAGGGAAGGGAATAGTAGAGGTGTTCCTACTTAGAGGAAATTTTGAACCTTTTCCTTAGTAACCCTAAGTTTTGTTTTTGGAGAGAAAATGTTACAGGTTTGAGTTTTTGAAAAAGGAAAAGCATCATCAACTATAACCTGATTTGGGGAATTTTGAAGGTCAGTTTCCAGACTGTAACCATTCTAATAGATGAGTTTTTGTTTGAAAAGACCAGAGAATACTGAGAACTAATTTTCCTTTTGAAGTGGAGAGAACTGATGGCTTTGTGCACATTATTTCTGATGATCATTGGCACATGACTGCTAATAGACAAAGGAATTCCCCACCTGGGAAACTCCTAAGATATTTCTAGGAACGCCCTGGATGTTACTCCCCCCAAATTCCCAGTTCTGGCGAGGGGCTGAAGAGATGAAACCCTATGAAACAGAAGACTCACCTCAAGACTTTTATTAGGAGCCAAAAACATGGACCAGATTTTCCTGCAGCCCAGAATCTGACGAACTGCTCAAGGAGACATCTTTAGGAGAAATCTGAAGGAGCCCCCAAGATACGGAATCTGGAGAAGGATTGTGTCCTGTCATTTTCATTAATTTGAGAAACATTTCTACAGCAGAGGGAAAACTGGCTATTTGATTTCCCCTGAGAATTCTATTTACCTGGAGCCAAGGCTCTTTAACTAGAGAACCTAGAAAGGACTGAGTTAGTCCCAGACTGGTCTGAAGGAGGAAAGTTGAAAATAGAGCATTTTACCTTGTTAAGAGGATGGAAAGGAACATCAGTTCATTGGAGAAGTTGCAGCAAAGATTCCAGAGTGCTGAGTTGTCTCAAAGTCGAATCAGAAGACGTTAGGAATGAAATGACGAAGCCTAGAAAGAATTGGTAGTAAGAAAGATAATCTTAGCATGGCGAGAGAGATTTGCAATCTATAGGTGAATTCTATGGGAGGATCGTGGGGAAAGGAAATGCTATGGAGGAAAATGGGTTAGGATACAGTCACAAGGGCCAATGGAAGGACTGAGGATTGGCTCAGCTAAGTGTCTGTCAAGCTCTACAGCTGACTACTGATCATTACCAACTTATACCTGACATTCTTTTTCCAAATTAGGCAGGTTTTCTCCCCCATTTTAAGTTATTTGTCACCTTTATCTTGTTAAAACAAATATTCTGTCATCCTATGATGAAATCCTCAGAAAGGGAAGACTTAGAATATGGGGATTAATTTAGCAATTATTTTGATCTACAGACTTGCATGATTATATTTTTTCAGGAGCTAAAGGGGGATGAAAACAGTTTTCCAATCCCTCGCTTCCCAACCTCCCCAAAGTTTGGATGGTAGGGTGTGTCTGCTTGTGTGTGTGCATGTGTGCTTGTGTGTGTGCGTGTGTGCTTGTGTCTGCTTGTGTGTGTGCGTGTGTCGCATTTTTAATCTGGAGACATTTTAAGCTAGTTTCAATTTTTAAACTTTTATATTTGAATTTCAAATTAGTTTTGAAGGTGAAATTATGGGTAAAGACTGGGGTTCTTTTTACTATTTGAAAGTTCATTATTTCCAAGTGATTTCTGAAAGAACAATTTAAAAAAGTCTACCTTTCTGTTTGTCATTATATCTAACTGTATCTCTATATATCTGTCTGTTTCTATCTATTTATGTATGTATGTATGTATGTATCTCATTATATCTGTGTGTCTCTATATGTCTGCCTGTATATGTCTATCGATCTATGAACTTGTCCATTTATCATTCTGCATATCTGTGACTTTCTCTCTCTCTCTCTCGCTCTCTCTGTCTCTCTCACAAATAGCTATCTATCTGCGTAGAGAAAAAACTGACAGACACAGACATACATAGAGATGGACAGAAAGACAGAGAATGAGAGAAGTAAATACATACATATATACATACATACATAGAGATAACAAGAAGGGACTGGCTGGCAGACAGATTGATAGATACACGTACAGACAGGCATAGATCCAAAGAGAACACAAAGAGAAACACAGATAATATAGATATATTGATAGACAGACAGCACAGAGGTAGAAAGATATAAGGAGAGAGAGAGAGAGACTAAGGAAGGAACAGACATAGACGGAATGACAATCACAAAGAAAAATTACATATACAGACAGACACATAGATATATAGACAGATAGAGTGTCAACATGGAATCTATAAACCCCAAACTTGTAGCATAGTATGATCAGATGTACCCCAAGGTTAGGACGAGCTTCTAAATTGAAGACTCAAAGTTTGTACTTGTTCCCTGTTTCTGTGAGAATCCACCCAGAAGGGAACCTCAGGGTAGCAGGTTCAGACTGAGTAATGGAGTCTCAAGTGAATGGCAATTCTACTTGAATGGGACTAAGCAGATGGTAAGGACCCCATTTATTTTATGTAATCTCCCCTGTGGGATCAGAGATCTTTTCCCAAGTAAATCCCCACCTGATCAGGGACCATCCTTTAGTCTCCACTGTTAGCAGCCCTTTCCCTTAGATCTCTCCTCAGCTGTGATTCTTTTCCCAAGCTTCATTGGATGCTGTCAGTAGAGTTGGAACACTCCCATTTTCTTTGTAGCTTCTGCAAAGTCAATCATCTTTCCCTGCCCCTGCATTTCCCCCAAATGGTGGAGAAGTTCCCCAAATTCTTTTCTTCTTTAAACTGTCCAATCTGGTGCTGTTGCCTTTCCCAGGGGTGAGTGTCCAGAGCAACCATAGTTCAATCCTTGGACTCTCCGTAGCCTTGTGGCTCCCAGCACTTTCTAGAGCCCTACTGTCACACTGACCCCCTTTTCCTTGATGAAAGGGTCATTTTTCTGACTAATAGTTTTCTGTTTTTACAAATCAACAATAGTTAGATAGATATATAGAGAGATACATGAAGAGATACTGAAAAACACACAGAGAGATATATAGCCAGACCTGACTGATTGGCAGAGATACAGACAGACTCATAAGATACACAGACAGGCAGGTAGATAGTTATATAGACTACACAGAGAGAAGCACTAAGACATAGAAAGAAAGAAAGATAGATAGATAGATAGATAGATAGATAGATAGATAGATGATAGATAGATTAGATAGATACATAGATTCGTAAATAGATCCATAAACATATGGACACATAGATATTGCCAGATGGGTTTTGCAGACAGAAGGACAGGCTCATAGACATACAGACAAGCAGGCAGATAGACAAAATGACAGAGAAACTAGTTCATGTTGACATGGGCACTGTACCCCAGAAACCCAGGCGAACTATTGTCAAGGGAACTACCTTCTTGTTTTTCTGACTCTGAGACTAAAAACACCCAATGACCCCACCTAGGGTACTGAGATGACTATCTTCCTTTGATCGTCCTCTAGATGGTCAGAAAGATGCACCTTCAGAACACACCTCGATCCTATCGGACATCTGTTTGTCCCCTAAAATGAAGGAATCTTTATGTCCCCAGGCAGACCCCAGTACGATCACCCCACCTCATGCCTGAGTGACTAATTGTTGGGAAGGATGTATAAAATCCCCAGAACCGATGTCATCGGGGGGAACATCCTTTCCTTTCATGCTGTCCTCCCAGGGAACTGCTCCCCATCTTGCTGTTCTACCTTGCTATCCTCCTGGCTACTCTCAACATTACTTTCTAAATTAATAAATTTCTTTTTTGTTTTTCAGCTAAGTTTTGGAGTCATTGCATGCTTGCAAAAGGCATCCTTCCTGAATCCAAAAGGGTATCCTTCCATGCCCATAACAATGTGTCAGTCCTTCTGTATATCTGTCGATCCATCTCTCTGTGTCTGTCAGTCCATTATTCTCTAATTATGTCTATATATCAATGTATTGAATTACCTGTATCTATCTATCTGTATTGCTATCTCTCTATCCATGTCTGGCTGTCTATCCATCTACCTGAATTTCTGTGTATCTCAGTCTGTCTCTCCATTCCATCTTCCCTCAGTCTGTCCTTCCATCTATCTGTCTCTGTCTGTCCCTTTGTTTTACTCTCTGATATTCTGATGTTCTATTTATCTTCCAATGTCTCTGACTATCTCTCATTCTGTCTGTTTGTGTTTCTATGTCTTTTTGTTTTATCTTCCTATCTATTTATCCCTCGATTTGTCTCTCCACCTGTCTATCTCTCTGTCTGTATCTGACTATGTGTCTCTCTATGTTCTATCTCTATATCCATCTATCTGCCCTCCTACCTGAGTACCCATCTGCCCGTTGGCCTGCCTATCTGTCTTTCTGTTTGTCTGTCTCTATCTCTCTGGATTCTCACGGGATCAGGGAACAAGTACAAACTTTGGGGTCTCCAACTTACAAGCTCCTCCGCAAACCCAGGCTACACCAGATCCGTCTAGCCCACAAGTTTGGGGTTTCTAGATTCCACGTTGACAATAGGAAAACCGGGAAGGCCATTGACCTTTGACATTCCCTCAGACACGGGAATGGGGAGATTGCTGTGAGAGCAAAAGTGTGTTCACACATTTTAAGTTTCTCTTTTCAAGATAGGAATCCCGGTGTTCTCAATGAAGAGAATACATTCTGCATCTTGCATTCCTTTAATTTTTAGAGCTGTTCAACAAATAACCAGATAAACAACATACAGAGAATCACATGGGATTTTACTAGTCTGTGCTATGATCTTCATCACGTGGCAAACTGTAAGCAATTCTGTTTCCTGCAAAAAACCATACTGTGCCTGTATTAATGGCCACCGTTGGCAAGTATAGCTCCTGCTTTTCCTAATTGAATGCAGTGAATGTATTCACAGCATCAACAACAAGGTGTGTCAACATGGAATCTAGAAAGCCCAAACTTGTGGCCTAGTGAGATCTGGCGAAGCTGAGGTTTCAGGGGGAGCTTGTAAGGGGGAGACCCCAAAGATTATACTTGTTCCCTGTTCCCCAGGGAATCCATTCTGAAGGGAATCCCAGGCGAGCACTTTCAGACTGAGTGGGGGACCCTCAGGTGAATGACAATCCTAGTTAGGTATTCTCCCCTCTTGTATGTCAGTGAAGCAGTTCTTCTAGTAGAAAGAAGAGCGAGGATAGTATAGATGACATGCGTAAATGGTTGGCTGAAAGCGTTGAATTGGAAGCTCGAGTTGGAGTGTGAGAGCCATTCTTGTTTAGTAAATGCTCCTTGTCTGGAAATGTCAGGACAACAGGTTAAGATCCCGGTAAGTAAGGCACAGAGCTTAGCCTCTGAGATCTTGATTCCTTGATTTCCTATTCAAGACTTCCAGCACCTCAAGGATCAGTCTGATCAGAAGGGTTTGGACCCATCATCCAGTCTGCCACAGCCACTCACCTCACTGGCCAAAGTGGAGGTCTGCCACTCCCCCTCCAATCTTGAACCAAATACATCTTCTGAGCCACCTGAACATCACAGGGACACCATCATATGCTTTGTTTGCCAGCAACCAATTATTCCGATATTCTTGCGTGGACACTTGAGAAGAATGGGAAAGATCACGTGATTGATGAGATAGATAGAGGGATAGACCAACTGACAGACTGATTGACAGACACTGGATATCGACTGATAAACAGATACATACATTGATAGGTACATACATACATACATATATAGAGATAGATACCCAGAGAGGACTGATGGGCAGACAGATAGACAGACTGACAGGTACATAGACAGGGAGGCAGTATGACAGAATAACAGATAAACGAAGATCTCTGTTTGTCGGTCCTCCTGTCTCTTCGTCCCCTTGTACATCTCTCAGTCTACATGGATATAGAGGTGGAGATAGTGTGGCTTTTCTTCGGTTGTGGTCTGATCAACTGCATCCCCCAGTGTGCTCCAGGGGTCCCTCCCCCATATTTCATGGGAGGGATTGGTCTTGAATTGGACCAATCCTAGGCTGGGTGAGGAATGAAGTTCCCTACTTTTCTGGGTGTTATTCATCTGGAAATGGACCAATCCTGGACTAAGGAGGGGCATGGGCATTGTCTCTCCCTCAACACGGGATTGGTAGAATTCCGGACCAATCCCAAGCCATGACTTATAGGCGATGGACTCCAGGAGCACACTGGGGGTTGAAGATCCCCAGGCTGCCACAACACTTGAAAACCCAGGAAAGAAACACAGACAGGCTGACAGATGTACCAACCAGTAGGCGAATAGATAGAATAACAGATCAAATAATCTGTCTGTCAGTCCTTTTGTCTATCCATTTGTCCATCTCTCCGTCTACATAGATTTATAGAGAGAGATCCTGTGAGTTTTCAAGAGTTGTGGCTTGGGGACTATATCTCCCAGCTTGCTCCAGCTGTCCCTACCCCTTATTTCTGGTGAGGGATTGGTTTTGAATTTGACCAATGCTTTGCTGGGCAATGGATGATGCCCATTATTCTTTCATGGGATTGGTCTTGAAATGGACCAATCCCATCCTAAGGAGGTACCATGGACATTGACCTCCCCCCGAACCTGGGATTGGTCCATTGCCAGACCAATCCTAATCCAGGACTCAAAGGGTTAGGACACCTTGTGGACATTGGAAATTGTAGTTCCCCAGGATGTCACAACACTAAAACACACAAAGTACCTACTCATAGATTGATCCATGCACAAACAGGCAGGCAGATAGATACATAGACTACACTGACAGATACACGAAAATATAGATAGATAGATAGATAGATAGATAGATAGATAGACAGACAGACAGACAGACAGATAAATAGAGAGACAGACAGGTAGACTGATACAAAAATCTGGATAGATAGACAGTTGCACATACAGTGATAAAGACTTGTAGATACAGAGAAAAGAACGCATATAGTAAGAATGATAGAGAAACTAATCTGTCTGTCAGTCTGTCTGTTCATGTGTCTGTCTGTCTGTTCCTCTGACCTGGGTTAGGATACAGTCACAAGGGCCAATGGAAGGACTGAGGATTGGCTCAGATAAGTGTCTATCAAGCTCTACAGCTGACTGCTGATCATTCCCAACTGACATTCTTTTTCCAAATTAGGGAGCTTTTCTAACACATTTTAAGTTATTTGTCACCTTTATCTTGTTAAAACAAATATTCTGTCATCCTATGATGAAATCCTCAGAAAGGGAAGACTTAGAATATGGGGATTAATTTAGCAATCATTTTGATCTACAGACTTGCATGATTATATTTTTTCAGGAGTTAAAGGGAATGAAAGCAGTTTTGCAATCCCTCGCTTCCCAACCTCCCCAAAGTTAGGATGGTAGGGTGTGTGTATGTGTGTGTGTGTGTGTCTCATTTTTAATCTGGAGACATTTTGAGCTAAGTTCAATTTTGAAACCTTTATATTTGAATTTCAAATTAGTTTTGAAGGTGAAATTATGGGTAAAGGCTCGGGTTCTTCTGACTATTTGAAAGTTCACCATTATTTCCAAGTTATTTCCAAAAGAACAATTAAAAAAAGTCTACCTTTCTGTCTATCTGTCATTATATCTAACTGTATCGCTATATATCTGTCTGTGTCTATCTATTTATGTATGTATGTATGTATGTATGTATCTATCTATCTATCTATCTCATTCTATCTGTGTGTCTCTCTATATGTCTGACTGTATATGAATATCGATCAATGAACTTGTCCATTTATCATTCTGCATATCTGTGACTTTCTCTCTCTCCCTCCCTCTCTTTCTGTCTCTCTAACAAAAAGCTATCTATCTGCGTAGAGAAAAAACGGGCAGACACAGACATACATAGAGATGGACCAAAAGACAGAAAATGAGAGAAGCAAATACATACATATATACATATAGATAACCAGAAGGGACTGGCTGGCAGACAGATGGATAGATGCACATATAGACAGGCAGATAGATCCAGAGATCACAAAGAGACACACAGAAAATATAGATATATTGATAGACAGACAGCACACAGATAAAAAGATATAAAGAGAGAGAGAGAGAGAGAGAGAGACTAAGGAAGGAACAGACATAGATGGAAGGACAATCACAAAGAAAAATTACACATATAGAAGGACACATAGATATATAGACAGATAGAGTGTCAACACGGAATCTATGAACCCCAAAGTTATAGCATAGTAAGATCAGATGTACCCCAAGATTAGGACTACTTTCTAAATTGAAGACTCAAAGTTTGTACTTGTTCCCTCTTTCTGTAAGAATCCACCCAGAAGGGAACCTCAGGTTAGCAGGATCAGACAGAGTAATGGAGCCTCAAGTGAATGCCAATTCTACTGGAATGGGAATAAGCAGATGCTAAGGACCCTCTTCGTTTTAGGTAGTCTCCCCTGTGGGATCAGAGATCTTTTCCCAAGTAAATCCCCACCTCATCAGGGACCATCATTTAGTCTCCACTGTCAGCAGCCCTTTCCCTTACACCCTCTCCTCAAGCTGTGATTCTTTTCCCAAGCTTCATTGAATGCTGTCAGTAGAGTTTGAACACTCCCATTTTCTTTGTAGCTAGAGCAAAGTCAATCATCTTTCCCTGCCCCTGGATTTCTCCCAAAAGGCAGAGAAGTTCCCCAAATTCTTTTCTTCTTTGGAACTGTCCAATCTGGTGCTGTTGCCTTTCCCAGGGGTCAGTGTCCAGAGCAACCAGACTTCAATACTTGGACTCTGTGTAGCCTTGTGGCACCCAGCTCATCTAGAGCTCTACTGTCACACTGACCCCCTTTTCCTTGATGAAAGAGTCATTTTTCTGACTAATGGCTTTTGGTTTTTACAAATCAATAGTAGTTAGATAGATACATAGAGAGATACATAAAGAGATACATAAAAGCACACAAAGAGATATACAGCCAGACCTGACTGATTGGCAGAGATACAGACAAACTCACAAGATACACAGACAGGCAGGTAGATAGTTATATAGACTATACAGACAGAAACACTAAGACATAAATAGATAGATAGACAGACAGACAGACAGACAGACAGACAGACAGACAGGCAGACAGACAGACAGACAGACAGATAGATAGATAGATAGATAGATAGATAGATAGATAGATAGATAGATAGATAGATATAGAGAGAGGGTTGTGGCCTAGGGGACTACATCTTCCAGCGTGCTCCAGGTGTCTCTCCCCCTTATTTCCAGTGAGAGATTGGTTCTGAATTGGACCAATCCTATGCTGGGCAAGGGATGATGCTTATTATTTCCTTTCATAGGATTGGTCTTGAAATAGACCAATCCCATGCTAAGGAGGGACCATGGACAATGACCCTTCCCCAATGCAGGATTGGTCCATTGCTAGACCAATACCAATCGAGGACTCAAAGGGGTGGGACGCCTTGAGCACACTGGGTATTGTAGTTCCCCAGGATGTCACAACACTTTAAAACACACAAAGGACATACACATAGATTGATCCATGCAGAAATAAGCAGGCAGATAGATAGATAGACTACACCGATAGATACACATAGAGATAGATAGATAGATAGATAGATAGATAGATAGATAGATAGATAGATAGATAGATAAATGTATGCATACATACATACACAGAAGGGACTGGCTGTCAGACAGATGGATGAAGTTCCCAAAATTCTTTTCTTCTTTAAACTGTCCAATCTGGTGCTATTGCCTTATCCAGGGGTCAGTGTCCAGAGCAACCAGAGTTCAGTCCTGGGACTCTGTGTAGCATTGTGTCACCCAGTTCTGTGTAGAGCCTTACTCTCACACTGACCCTCCTTTCCTTGACTAAAGAGTGAGTTCTCTGACTATTTAATAGTTTTGTGTTTTTATAAGTCAACAGTAGTTAGATTCATAGAGAGATACATAAATGGATACATAAAAACACACAGAGATATACAGCCAAACCGGACTGATGGGCAGAGATAGAGACAGACTCATTAAATACAAAGACAGGCAGAAAGATAGTTATATAGACTATACAGACAGAAACACTAAGACATAGATACATAGTTAGTTAGATAGATAGATAGATAGATAGATAGATAGATAGATAGATAGATAGATAGATAGATTTGTACATGCATCCATAAAGACATGGAAACATAGATATAGCCAGGTGTGACATGCAGACAGAAGGACAGGCTGATAGACACACAGACAGGCAGGCAGATAGACAAAATGACAGAGAGACTAGTCAATATGTCAGTCTTTCTGTATGTCTGTCAATCCGTCTGTCTCTGTCTGTCAGTCTGTCTATATATCAATCTATAGATCTAACTGTATCAATCTATCTATCTATCTATCTATATTGCAGTCTATCCGTATCTGTTTCTCTATCCATCTGCCTGACTTTCTGTGTATCCCTGTCTGTCTGTCTCTCCATTCTATCTTCCCTCGGTCTGTCCTTCCATCTATCTGTCTCTGTCTGTCTTTGTTTTACTCTCTGATATTCTCATGTTCTATTAATCTTTCAATGTCTCTGACTATCTCTCATTCTGTCTGTTTGTGTTTCTATGTCTTTTTGTTTTATCTTCCTATCTATTTATCTCTCGATCTGTCTGTCTGCCTGCCTGTCTATCTCTCTTTCTGTGTTTGACTATGTGTCTCTCTATGTGCTATCTCTATATCCATCCATTTGACCACCTATCTATCTGAGTACCCATCTGCCAGTCGGACTGCCTATCTGTCTTTCTGTTTGTCTGTCTCTATCTCTCTGGATTCCCATGGGATCAGGTAACAAGTACAAACTTTGGGGTCTCCAACCTACAAGCTCCTCCACAAACCAGAACCATCTAGGCCACAAGTTTGGGCTTTCTGGATTCCAGTTTGACGATAGGAAAGCCGGGAAGGCCATTGACTTTTGACATTCCCTCAGACAGGGGAATAGGGAGATTGCTGTGACAGCAAAAGTGTGTTCAAACATTTTAACTTTGACTTTTCAAGATAGGAATCACAGTGGTGTCAATGAAGAAAACACATTCTGCATCTTGCTTTCCTTTAATTTTTAGAGCTGTTCAATAAATAACCAGATAAACAACATACAGTGAATCACACGGGATTTTAATAGTTTGTGCTATGATATTCATCATGTGTCAAACTGCAAGGAATTCTGTTTCTTAAAAAAACCATACTGTGCCTGCATTAATGGCCACCATTGGCAAGTATAGCTCCAGCTTTTCCTAAATGAATGAAGTGAATGTATTCACAGCAGAAGCAATAAGGTATGTCAACATGGAATCTAGAAACCCCAAACCTGGGGCCTAGTGGACTCTGGTGAACCCTAGGTTTAAGAGGAGCTTGTAGGTTGGAGACCCCAAAGATTGTACTTGTTCCCTGTTCTCATGGGAATCTACACTGAAGGGAATCCCAGGCATACAGTTTCAGACTTAGTGGGGGATCCTCAGCTGAATACCAGTCCTACTTAAGTAGTCTCCCCTACTGTATCAAGAGACCCTTTTCCAAGAAGATCCACACCTGGCAGGGACCATTCTTCAGTATCCATTGTAAGCAGCCCCCTCTCTTAGACCCTAGCCTTTGGCTAGGATTCCTTTCCTAGGCTTGATTGTATCGTGTCAGTGATTTCCTTTGTAGCTACACCATTGTCACTGATCTTTCCCTGCTCCTGGATTTCCCCCATGTGGTAGAGAGGTTCCCCAAATTCTTTTGTTCCTTGGAGTTGTCACCTAGCCTGGTGGCCTGCCCAGGGATAACATCCTCAGAGTCCAGGGTTTATGCCCTGTAAAAGTTGTGGCACCAGGCTCTCAGTAAAGAATTCAATACGGGACTTACCCCTATCTTCATTCAATACTTGGTTTTTCAGACTATTTGAGAGTTCTGTGTTATTTTCAAGATAACAAATGGCAAGCCAGCCCGGATGCCCTAGTTATGGCTGCCTAAACCTATAGCCAGATTGACAACCAGAAGTGACGTATACACAAGAAGACATTGAGCTCAGTCAGGAATCTGCTGGGTGGGTTCGTTTAGGTAATTCAAACTCACGGGAAAGGAAACTCTATTAATCAGGAACCAAGGAGACAGTCTCATTTCCAAACATTCTACAGCCTACATCCCAATGGGAATGCTGCCAAGTTCTTGTTCACATATGGACATAGTCATATATACATGATATATGATGGACCACTTACCTGGAATGTTAGAAAGTGTGTGGAGCATCAATCAAATCTGGTTCCAAGGTAAGTCGGCCAAAATGGAGCCCGGGACAACCTGACCACAAGCTCCACCATTTATTAAGTTTTGTGTGTGATTGAGTGTTGGTACCTGTGTATGTGAGTGAAGCAGTATTTCTAGGAGAAGGAAGAGCGAGGATAGTATAGGTGACATGTGTGAATGGTTGGCTGAAAGCATTGAATGGGAAGCTTGAGTTGGAGTGTGAGAGTCAGAGTGTTCGCTAGAGGGTCTGTGTAATGGCTTTAAGGCTATTAAAACAGAGAAAGTGTCTTCTTGAATTGAAATGTCAGGGGTTAAATTCAAACGAGTTATCAGATTTGGTTTATGAAAGAGCTTCTCCTAGAAGCTGAAGAACTTAAGCCCTCCATTTCTTCTCAATGTTCTGTGGGGTTTGGGCTACACTGTATGTCTAGTGGATTTCCTTTAAATGTAGGTGATAGAAACGTTAGCAAATAATGTCTATTAAGCAGTCTTACAACAGTTCATTCCTCCGAAAAGCTAGAGAAAAGGGCAGGAGCTGGCCATCTGCACAGGGGATTATGGAACAGAAAGCCAAAAGAGGACCAGAAATTCTTGACTTTTTAGTCTAATCTATTCTTCCCAAGTTTAGCTAGGACTAATGTGTGAAATCGTATATATCAACCTCAGTGAATATTGAGTATTGCCAATGAGAAGCATTTTAATCGAGGTATTAACTTCGTTATTTGAATGCAGACATTACACATTTTTTGTCAAGTTGGTATTTGTTTTCAAATGGCAGGAGTGGTTTTTTCACATTACCGTGTCTGTGTGTGTGTGTGTGTGTGTGTGTGTGTGTGTGTGTGTGTGTGTGTGAGATCTCTGGAGTAAAGAAAGTTCATTTGAGGATGGGCAAATACGGTCCTTACTGTCTTTCAATCGTTGTCAAAGGACACAAAATATGGGGGGAAAGTCTTTGATTTAAATGCTTAGGAATCCCTGAACAGTTTTTAATTGAGCCTCAAATTTCCTCTCTAGGAGCAGCTTTAGCCATAGACCAAAGTGCTTTGAGGCAAGGAGAAGAGAAAGACAAATTGGCAGCCCAAAGGAAATTAGAGTAAAAAATGAAAAAAGGGAAGGGAATAGTAGAGGTGTTCCTAGTTAGAGGAAATTTTGATCCTCTTCCTTAGTAACCCTAAGTTTTGTTTTTGGAGAGAAAATGTTACCAGATTGAGTTTTTGAGAAAGGAAAAGCTTCATCTACAATAACCTGATTTGGGGCATTTTGAAGGTCAATTTCCAGAGTGCAACCATTTCAATAGATAAGTTTTTGTTTGAAAAGACCAGGGAATAAGGAGAACTAATTTTCCTTTCGAAGTGGAGAAAACTGATGGTTTTGTGTGCATTATTTCTGATGATCTTTGGCACATGACTACTAAAGAAAGAGACCTGGGAAATTCCTAAGACATTTCTATGAATGCCCTGGATTTTACCCCTCCCTCCCCCAGTTCTGGTATGGGGGTGAAGAGATAAAAACCTATGAAAGGGAAGATTTGCCTGAAGAGGTTTCATAGGAGCCAAAAGCCTAGACCAGAATTTACTGCAGCCCAGAAACTGAAGTATTATTCAAGGTGACATCTTTAAGAGATATACGAAGGAGTCCCCAACGTACGGAATCTGGAGAAGGATTGTTTCCTATCCTTTTCATTGACTTGAGAAATAATTCTACAGCAGAGGGAAAACTAGTTATTTGATCTCCCCTGAGAATTCTATTTACCTGGAGCCAAGGCCCATTAAGTAGAGAACCTAGAAAGGACAGACTTAGTCCCCATTTTGAGTTGAAGGAGGAAAGTTGAAAATAGGAGCACTTTACCTCGTTAGGAGGATGGAACGGAACATCTGTCCATTGGAGAAGTCACAGCAAAGATTCCAGAGTGCTGGGTGAAGACGTTAGGAAAGAAATGATGGAGCCTAGAAGGAATTGGTAGTAAGAAAGATAATCTTAGCATGGCGAGAGAGAATTGAGATCTATAGGTGAATTCTTTGGAAAGATCATGGGGAAAAGAAATGCTATGGAGGAAAATGGGTTAGGATACAGTCACAAGGGCCAATGGAAGGGCTGAGGAATGGCTTAGCTAAGTTTCTATCAAGTTCTACAGCTGACTGCTGATCTTTACCAACTTATACCTGACATTTGTATTCAAATTAGGGAGCTTTTCTCCCCTATTGTAAGTTACTTCCCACTTTTCTCCTGTTTGATCAAATGTTCTGTCATCCTATGATGAAATCCTCAGAAAGGCAAGGGCTAAGATATGGGGCTTATTTTAACAATCATTTTGGTCTACGGACTGGCATGATTATATTTGTTCAGGAGATAAAGGGGAATGAAAACAGTTTTTTATCCCGAACATCCCCACGTCCCCAAAATTAGATTGGGAGGGTGTGTATGTGTGTGTGTGGGGGGGGGGGGGTAGTGGGTGTGGGTATGGGTGTGTATGCGTGTGTCTGTGTGCTTGTTTGAAACTTTTAAATATGAATTTCAACATTGATTTGAAGGTGAAATTGTGGTTAAAGTTTTGAGTTTTTCTGACTATTTGATAGTTTGGCATTATTTCCAAGTTAACGAGTTCAAGGATGTTACTTTTGAATGAACAATTATAGAGAAATTCACAGTTTGAAAGATTCCAGCTCTAGGAAGAGGATTCTCCATTTTACCTAGCACATTTGCAAAATTAAATGGCCAAGACTGATGCTGTACATGGAATGTTGCAACTTGCATTCTTGCTATTGGGTTTAGACAGACATCAATATTTTAAAACACAAATGACATACACAGAGATTGAGAGATGCACAAACAGGCAGGCAGATAGATACATAAACTACACCGATAGGAACACAAAGGCATAGATAGATCGATAGATACATCGATAGATACATTGATTGATAGATAGATAGATAGATAGAAAGATAGATAGATAGATAGATACATAGATACATAGATAGATACATAGATACATAGATACATAGAGATAAGCAGAAGAGACTGGCTGGCAGACAGATAGATAGATATACATACAGACAGGCAGAGAGATACATAGAGGGCAGAAAGAGTCACCCAGAAAATATAGAAATATTGGTAGACAGAGAGCACACAGATAGACAGATATAAAAGAGAGAGAAAGAGAGAGAGAGAGAGAGAGAGAGAGAGAGAGAGAGAGAGAGAGAGAGAGAGAGAGAGAGAGAGAGACCAAGCAAAGAACAGACATGGACAGAAGGACAATCATAAAGAAAGAATTACATATATAGACAGAGAGATAGATATACAAACAGAGTGTAAACATGGAATCTGGAAAATTCAAACGTGTAGCATAGTAAGATCAGAAGTACCCCAAGGTTAGGACTAGCTTCTAAATTGAAGACTCAAAGTTTGTACTTGTTCCCTGTTTCTGTGAGAATCCACCCAGAAGGGAACCTCAGGGTAGCAGGTTCAGACTGAGTAATGGAGTCTCAAGTGATTGCTAATACTACTTGCATGGGACTAAGCAGATGGTAAGGACCCCATTTATTTTAGGTAGTCTCCCCTGTGGGGTCAGAGATGTTTCCCCAAGTAAATCCCCACCTGATCAGGGACCATCCTTTAGTCTCCACTGTCAGCAGCCCTTTCCCTTACACCCTCTCCTCAAGCTATGATTCTTTTCCCAAGCTTCATTGGATGCTGTCAGTAGAGTTTGAACACTCCCATTTTCTTTGTAGCTTGAGCAAAGTCAATCATCTTTCCCTGCCCCTGGATTTCCCCCAAATGGTGGAGAAGTTCCCCAAATTCTTTTCTTCTTTAAACTGTCCAATCTGGTGCTATTGCCTTTCCCAGGGGTCAGTGTCCAGAGCCACCAGAGTTCAGTCCTGGCACTCTCCGTAGCCTTGTGGCGCCCAGCTCTGTCTAGAGCCCTACTGTCACACTGACCCGCTTTTCCTTGACTAAAGAGTTAGTTTATTGACTATTTAATACTTTTGTGTTTTTACAAGTCAACAATAGTTAGATACATAGAGAGATACACAGATACATAGAGAGATACATAAACAGATACATAAAAACACACAAAATGATATATAGCCAGACCTGACTGACTGGCAGAAATACAGACAGATTCATAAGCTACACAGACAGTCAGATAGATAGATAGATTCGTATATACATCCATAAAGACATGGAAACATAGATATAGCCAGATGGTACTTATAGACAGAAGGACAGGCTGATAGACACACAGACAGGCAGGCAGATAGACAAAAAGGCAGAGAAACTAGTCCATCTCTTAGTCCTTCTGTATGTCTGTCGATCCACCTATCTGTGTCTCTCAGTCTGTTTTTCTCTCATTCTCTCTCTATATCAATCTATTGATCTAGCTGTATCTATCTATCTTTATTGCTATCTGTCTATCCCTGTCTACCTGTCTATCCATCTGCCTGAATTTCTGTGTCTCTCTCAGTTTGTCTGTCTCACCATTCCATCTTCCCTTGATCTATCCTTCCATCTAGCTGTCTCTGTCTGTCCCTTTGTATCACTCTCAGATATTCTGATGTTTTTTAATCTTTCAATGTCTCTGTCATTCTGTCTGTGTTTCTATGTCTTTTCGTTCTATCGTCCTATCTATTTATCTCGATCTGTCTGCCTGCCTGCCTGTCTATCTCTC
Organism: Monodelphis domestica; assembly: GCF_027887165.1. Lineage (NCBI taxonomy): Eukaryota > Metazoa > Chordata > Mammalia > Didelphimorphia > Didelphidae > Monodelphis > Monodelphis domestica. Next base: position 16,464,021 of record NC_077235.1, on the reverse strand, counting down.
TGTCTCTGTATGACTATGTGTCTCTCTATGTGCTATCTCTATATCCATCTATCTGCAATCCTACCTATCTGACTACTCATCTGCCAGTCATCCTGCCCATCTGTCTTTCGGTTTGTCTGTCTCTATCTCTCTGGATTCTCACGGGATCAGGAAACAGGTACAAACTTTGGTGTCTCCAACCCACAAGCTCCTCCGGAAACCCAGGCTACTCCAGATCCCTCTAGGCCACAAGTCTGAGGCTTCTTGATTCCAGGTTGACAATAGGAACACCTGGAAGTCCATTGACCTTTGATATATCCTCAGAGAGGGGATTGGAGAGATTGGTGTGAGAGCAAAAGTTTGTTCTAAAATTTTAACTCTGTCTTTGCAAGATAGGATAGGATTCACGGTGGTGGCAATCAAGAGAACACGTTATGCATCTTACATTCCTGTAATTTTTACAGCTGTGTAACAAATAACCAGATAAATAACAGACAATGAATCATATGGCATTTTATTAGTCTGTGCTATGATCTTCATTATGTGTCAAACTGCAAGCAATTCTTTTTCCTACAAAAAACCATACTTTGCCTCCATTAACGGCCACCATTGCCAAATACAGCTAGTGCGTCTCTTGATTTAATGCAGTGAATGTATTCACAGCATCAGCAATAAGGTGTGTCAACATGGAATCTTGAAACCACAAACTTGGGGCCTAGTGGGATCTGGTGACTCCCAGGTTTCAGGAAGAGCTTGTAGGTTGGAGACTCCAAAGATTGTACTTGTTCCCTGTTCCCATGGGAACCCACCCTGAAGGGAATCCCAGGTGAACAGGTACAGACTGAGTGGGGGACCCACAGGTGAATGACAATCCTCGTTAGGTATTCTCCCCTACTGTATCAAGAGACCTTTTCCCAAGAAGATCCACACCAGGCAGATACCATTTTTCAGTATCCTTTGTAAGCAGCCCCCTCTCTTGTCCCTAAACTTTGGCTAAGATACCTTTCCTAAGTTTCACTGTATCTTGTCAGTGATTTCCTTTGTAGATACAGCATTGTCACTCATCTTTCCCTGCTCCTGGATTTCATCCATATGGTAGAGAGGTTCCCCCAAATTCTTTTGTTCCTAGGAGTTCTCACCTAGCCTGGTGGCCCTCTCAGGGATAACATCCCCAGAATCCAGGGTTTATGCCTTGTATACAATGTGGGATTTATCCTTATGCTGATTCAAGACTTGGTTTTCAGACTATTTGAGAGTTCTGTGTTATTTCCAAGTCAACAAAGGGCGAGCCAGCCCGAATGCCCAAGTTTTGGCTGCCTAAACCTCTAGCCAGTTTGACCATCAGATATGAGGTACACGCAAGAATCCATTGAGTACAGTCAGGAATCAGCTGTGTGGTTTCGGATAGGTAAGCCAAACTCTCGGCAAAGGAACCTCTCTTTAATCAGGCAACAACTAGGCAATCGCATTAAGTGCATGCCCCAGCTTATACCCTAGTGGGCTTGCTGCCAAGTAAATGTTCACATCTGGACATAATTATACATGTGATATATGAAGGACCAGGTACCTGGGAATTTTAGAAGGAGTGTTCAACATCAATCGAAACTGTTTCCAAGGTACATTGGCCAAAATGGAGCCTAGTTCAATCTTACCAGAAGCTCCACCATTGACTAAGTTTTGTGTGTGACTGAGTGTTGGTAACTGTGTAGGTGAGTGAAGCAGTATTTCCTGTAGAAGGAAGAGCGACGATAGTATAGGTGACATGCATGTATGTTTGGCTGAAAGCGTTGAATGGGAAGCTTGAGTTGGAGTGTGAGAGCCAGAGTGTTCACTACTTTGTCTGAGTAACTGCTTTAAGGCTACTATAATAGAGAAAGTTTCTGCATGAATTTAAACGTCAGGGCTTAGGGTCTAAAGAGTTATCAAATTTGATGTATGAAAGAGCTTCTCAAGGAAGCTGAAGAAATTGAGTTCTCCGTTTCTTCTCAATGTTCCGTGCGGTTTGGGCTATACCGTATGTCTAATGGATTTCTTCTACATGCAGGTGATAGAAAAGTTAGCAAATAATTTCTATCAAGTTGTGTTACAACAGTTCTTTCCTCTGAAAAGCTAGAGACAAGGGCAGGACCTGGCCATCTGCGCAGGGGATTATGAAACAGAAGGCCAAAGGAGGTCCTGAAGTTCTTGACTTTACAGTCTGATCTTTTCTTCCCAAGTTTAGCTAGGACTAATGTGTGAAATCGTGTATATCAAGTGCAGTAAATATTGAGTACTGCCAATAAGATGCATTGTCCTCGAGGTATTAAGTTGGTTATTTGTATGCAGTCATTTCACATTTTTATCAAGCTGGTATTTGTTTTCAAAGAGTTAGGGTTAATTTTTTCAGATTACCGTGCATGTGTGTGTGTGTGTGTGTGTGTGTGTGTGTGTGTGTGTGTGTGTCAGGGTGAGGGTGAGTGATTTGTGGAGTAAAAAAAATTTCATTTCCGGAAGGGTAACTACGGACCTTACTGGTCCTTCAACTGCTGTTAAAGAACACGAAATATGGGGGGGAAAATGTTGTTTTAAAAGCCAATGAAACTGAATATTTTTTAATTGAGCCACAAACTTCCTCTCTAGGATCAGCTTTAGTCATAGGCGAACGTCCTTTGACGCAAGGTGAAGAGAAAGGCAAATTGGCAGCCCAAAGGAAATTGGAGTAAAAAAAGAAAAAGAGAATGAATAGTAGAGGTGTTCCTAGTTAGAGGTAATTGTGAACCTTTTCCTTCAGAACCCTAAATGTTGTTTTTGGAGAGGAAATGTTAGGAGTTTGAGTTTTTGAAAAAAGAAAAGCATCATCAACTATTACCTGATTTGGGGCATTTTGTAGGTCAATTTTCCGAGTGCAACCATTCCAATAGATAAATTTTTGCTTGAAAAGACCAGGGAATAAGGAGAACTAATTTTCCTTTTGAAGTAGAAAGAACTAATGGTTTTGTGTGCATTATTTCTGATGATCATTGGCACATGACCTCAAATAGAGAAAGGAATTCCCCACCTGGGAAACTCCTAAGACATTTCTAGTAACACCCTGGATTTCCCCCACACACACACAGTTCTGGAAGAGGGGTGAAGATATGAAAACCTATGAAAGTGAAGATGTCCCTCAGGATGTTTCTTAGGACGCAAAATCCTGGACCAGGTTTTCCTGCAGGCCAGAATCTGAAGAACTCCTCAAGGAGACATCTTTAGGAGAAATCCAAAGGAGATCCCACGATACGGAATCCAGAGAAGGATTGTGTCCTGTCATTTTAATTGATGTGAGAAATACTTCTGCAGCAGAGGGAAGAACTGCTTATTTGGTTTCCCCTGAGAATTCTATTTACCTGGAGCCAAGGCTCTTTAACTAGAGAACCTAGAAAGGACTGAGTTAGTCCCCAGACTGAGTTGAAGAAGGAAAGTTGAAAATAGGAGCATTTTACCTTGTTAAGAGGATGGAAAGGAACATCTGTCCATTGGAGAAGTTGCAGCAAAGATTCCAGAGTGCTGGGTTGTCTCAAAGTCGAATCAGAAGACGTTAGGAAAGAAATGATGGAGCCTAGAAGGTATTGGTAGTAAGAAAGATAATCTTAGCATGGCGAGAGAGAATTGAGATCTATAGGTGAATTCTATGGGACGATCGTGGGGAAAAGAAATGCTATGGGGGAAAATGGGTTAGGATACAGTCACAAGGGCCAATGGAAGGACTGAGGATTGGCTCAGCTAAGTGTCTGTCAAGCTGTACAGCTGACTGCTGATCATTACCAACTTATACCTGACATTCTTTTTCCAAATTAGGGAGCTTTTCTCCCCCATTTTAAGTTATTTCTCACTTTTCTCTTGTTAAAACAAATATTCTGTCATCCTATGATGAAATCCTCAGAGAGGCAAGACTTCGAATAAGGGGATTAATTTAGCAATCATTTTGATCTACAGACTTGCATGATTAATTATTTTCAGGAGTTAAAGAGGAATGAAAGCAGTTTTCCAATCCCTCGCTTCTGAACCTCCCCAAAGTTAGGTTGGGAGGGGGTGTGCGTGTGCGCGCGTGTGTGTGTATGAGTATCACATTTCTAATCTGGAGAATTTTTGAGCTAATTTCAATTTTGAAACTTACGTATTTGAAGTTCAAACTTGTTTTGAAGGTGAAATTATGGGTAAGGACTTGGGTTCTTCTGACGATTTGAAAGTTCAGCATTATTTCCAAGTTACTTTTGAAAGAACAGTTAGAGAAATTCACAGTTTAGGAGATTCCGGCACTAGGAAGAGGATTCTCCATTTTGCCTAGCACATTTACAAAATTTAATGGCCAAGACTGATAGTCTAAATGGAACATTTCAACTTGCATTCCTGGTATAGGGTTTAGACTAACATCAGTACTGGGAACTCTTTTTGTCATATGAGTAAGCAGTACCTCTGCAATTCCGAACAACTAATAGGTGACACTGCCTGGTGTTTCAAAGTTTGAATCTATCCAATAATGTGGTCACTCTGATGCCATGTATAAATGAGAATGTGTCTCCTCTTGAAAATGGAGGCTACACAGATTGGCTAATATTACAGGAAGGGAATATAATGAATGCTTGAGGGGATGAGGCAAAGTCAGGACATGAAAGCATTGCTGGAGGAGTGGGGAATTGATCCAACCATATGGAGAGCAATTTGGGACTCTGCCCAAAGGGCGCTAAAAGACTGTCTACCTTTTGATCCAACAATGGCACTGCAGGGTTTGTAACCCAAAGAGATAATAAGAAAAAAGACTTGGACAAGAATGTTCATAGCTGGGCTCTTTGGGGTAGCCAAAAATTGGAAAAGGAGGAGATGCCCTTCCATTGGGGAATGGGTGAACAAACTGGTATCTCCTGGTGCTGGAATACTATGGTGCTCAAAGGAATAATTAACCGGAGGAATTCCACGGGAACTGAAAGGACCTCCAGGATGGATGCAGTGAGAGGAGCAGAACAAGGAGAACATTGTACACAGAGATGGATACAATGTGCTGCAATAGAATGGAATAGAATACTACATTAATGTCATTCTATGCCCATATGTATGAGAAAGAACATTATCCACATTCACAAGGAAAACTGTGAGAGTAAAAACATCCAAGAAAAACAACTGCTAGATTACAAGGGTCCAGGGGGTTAAGGCTGGGGATATAGACTCTAAATGAACATCCTAGTGCAAACATCAGCAACATGGAAAGAGGTTCTCATCAAGGACACATGTCATACCCAGTGGAATCGCCCCTCAGCTTGGGGAAGGGTGGAAAGAATATGATTCTTGTCACCGAGGAGGAATAATGGGCTAAAATGACTGAATAAAAAATGAAAAGCAATAAAAAAGACAAGTGCTGAATAAAGAAATAAATAAAAGACAGGAAGATAGACAAAACGACAGAGAAACTAGTCCATCTGTCAGTTCTTTTGTATGTCTGTCGATCCATCTTTCTGTGTCTCTCAATCTGTTTTTCTCTAATTCTGTCTATATATTAATCTTTTGATCTAGCTGTATCTATCTATCTGTATTGCCATCTGTCTATCCCTGTCTGTCTGACAATCCATCTGTCTGAATTTCTGTGTCTCTCTGTCTATCACTCCGTTCCACCTTCCCTCAGTCTGTCCTTCCATCTATCTGTCTCTGTCTGTCCCTTTGTTTCACTCTCTGATATTCTGTTGTTCTACTAATCTTTCAATGTCTCTATCTCCCATTCTGTCTGTTTGGGGTTCTATGTCTTTTTCTTCTATCTTCCTATCTATTTACCTCTCTATCTGTCTCTCCCCCTGTCCATCTCTGTCTATGTCTGACTATGTGTCTCTCTATGTGCTATCTCTATATCCGTCTATCTGCCCTGCTACCTATCTGACTACCCACCTGCTAGTCTGCCTGCCTATCTGTCTTTCTGTTTGTCTGTCTCTATCTCTCTGGATTCTCACGGGATCAGGGAACAAGTACAAACTTTGGGGTCTCCAACCTACAAGCTCCTCCGGAAACCCAGGCTACACCAGATACGTCTAGGCCACAAGTTTAGGGTTTCTTGATTCCAGGTTGACAAGAGGGAAACCGGGAATGCCATTGACCTTTGACGAAGCTCTCTGTCTGTCAGTCCTCCTGTCTGTCGGTCCCCTTGGTCATCTCTCAGTCTATATGGATATAGAGCTAGAGATAGAATGTGTTTTGTAGCCTTGTGCCCTGAGGAACTGCACACTGCAGTGTTCTCCAGCAGTCCCTCCATCTCATTTCCTGGGAGGGATTGGTCTTGAATTGGACCGAGGCAGGGATAGGGATATTCCTCGCTACTGTTGTGTGTGATTGGCTTATAAATGGATCAATCCTGGGCTCAGGAGAGGCCATTCGCTTTGTCCCTCTCCTAACTCGGGATTGGTCGAATTCGGGAGCACTCCAAGGCAGGACTCAAAGGGGTGGGACTCCTGGAGCACACTGGGGGTTGTAGTTCCACAGGCGGTCACAACATTTGAAAACCCTCAAAAGATAGACGGACAGACCGATACATGCACCAAACAGCAGGCAGATAGACAGAATATCATAGCAACTAATCTGTCTGTCAGTCCTTCTGTCTGTCCAGTTGTCCATCTCTCCGTTTTCATAGATACATAGAGATAGTATGGCTTTTCGAGTGCTGTGGCTTGGGGAACTACATCTCCCAGCGTGCTCCAGGGGTCCTAACTCCTTATTTCCGGCGAGGGATTTGTCTTGAATTGGACCAGTTCTATGCTAGTGGAGGGAATGATGTCCAATATTTCCTTTACTGGGATTGGACTTGAAAAGTATTAATTCCGTGCTAAGGAGGGGTCATGGCCATTGTCCCTCCTCTATCTCGGGATTGGTCCAATTGAAGAACAATCACAAGCCAGGACTCAAATGGGTGGTCCTGCTGGTGCACACTGGGGGTTGTAGTTTGCCACGCTTCAACACCTTAAAACCCACAAAAGTCCGACACACAGGCTGAGACATGCACAAACAGGCAGGCTGATAGATACTGTCAATGTGGGATTTAGGAATCCCAATCTTGTGGCCACTGGTATCTGATGAACCCCAATTTTAGATTTAGCCTGTAGATTGGAGACTCCAAAAGCTTGTCCTTGTTCCCTGTTCCCAAGAGAAATCTACCCTGAAGGGAAATGATGAGCCTGGGTGAGATAAGCATATGCTAAGCACATTCTTTGTTTTAGGTAGCTTCCCCTATTGTATTAGAACCTTTCTCAGGAAGGCCAGACCTGGGCATGAACCATCCTTTAGTAACTATTGTAAGCATCCCCCTTCTCTTGCACCCTAGCTTCTGGCTATGATTCTTTTCCCTAGCTCCATTGTATCTTGTCACTGTAGTTTGAACACTCCCATTTTCTTTGTAGCCATAGTGATGTCAGTCATCTTTCCCTGCCCCTCCTTTTCCCAAATGGTATATAGGTTCCCCAAATGCTTGTGTTCCTCCGAGTTGTCATCTAGCGTTGTGGAGCTCCCTGGGATAAGATCCCCAGAGTCCAGGGTTTGCACCCTGAAAAGCTTGTGCTCCGACTCTGAGTAAAGGGCCAAATTGGACTTATTCCTATCCTGAGTAAAGACTTGGGTTTTCTGACTATTTAATAGTTCCATGTTAGTTCCAAGTTAACAATACATAGACTACACCGACAGAAATACAACAAGATAGATAGATAGATAGATAGATAGATAGATAGATAGATAGATAGATAGACAGACAGACAAAAAGATAGAGACAGATAAAAATATGGATAGATAGGTAGATTGACAGTTGCACATACAGTGAGACAGACTTTTAGATACACAGAAAGGAAAACAGATAGACAAAATGACAGAGAAACTAGTCCATCTGTCAGTCTTTCTGTATATCTGTCGATCCTTCTCTCTGTGTCTGTCACTCTGTTTCTCTATAATTCTTTTTATATATCAGTCTACTGATCTATCTCTATTGCTATCTGTCTATCCCCTTCTGTCTGTCTATCCATCTGCCTGATTTTCTGTGTCTCTCTCAGTCTGTCTGTCTCTCCATTCCATCTTCCCTCGGTCTGTCCTTCCATCTATCTCTCTCTGTCTTTCGTGTTGTTTCACTCCCCGATATTCAATGTCTCTGACTATCTCTCATTTTGTTTGTGTTTCTATGTCTTTTGATTCTATCTTCCTATTTGTCTCTCTGTCTGTCTGTCTCCATGCCTTTCTTATCTCTCTGTCTGTGTCTATGTGTCTCTCTATGTGCTATCTTTATATCCATCTATCTGCCCTCCTACCTATCTGACTACCCATCTGCCAGTCAGCCTGCCTATCTGTCTTTCTGTTTGTCTGTCTCTATCCCTCTGGATTCTCACGGGATCAGGGAACAAGTACAAACTTTGGGGTCTCCAACTTACAAGCTCCTCCGGAAACCCAGGCTACACCAGACCCGTCTAGGCCACAAGTGTGGGGCTTCTAGATTCCAGGTTGACAACAGGAACACCGGGAAGTCCATTGACCTTTGACATTTCCTCAGAGAGGGGAATGGGGAGATTGTTGTGAGAGAAAAAGTGTGTTCTAAAATTTTAACTCAGTCTTTGCAAGATAGGATTCATGGTGGTGTGAATCCACAGAACATGTTCTACATCTTACATTCCTGTAATTTTTACTGCTCTTTAACAAATAACCAGATAAACAACAGAAAAGGAATCACATGGGATTTTACAAGTCTGTGCTATTATCTTCATCATGTGTCAAACTGTAAGCAATTGTGTTTCCAGTAAAAAACCATAGTGTGCCTGCATTAAGGGCCACTATTGGCAAATACAGCTCCTACTTTTCCTCACTGAATGCAGTGAATGTATTCACAGCATCAGCAATTAGGTGTGTCAACATGGAATCTAGAAACCACATACTTGGGGCCTAATGGGATCTGGTGAAGCCAGAAGGAGGAGCTTGTAGGTTGGAGACCCCAAAAATTGTACTTGTTCCCTGTTCCCATGGGAATCCACCCTGAAGGGAATCCCAGGTGAGCAGTTTCAGACTGAGTGGGCAACCCTTAGGTGAATGACAATCCTAGTTAGGTACTCTCCCCTATTGTATGAAGAGACCCTTTCCCAAGAAGATCCATACCTGGCAGGGACCATTCTTCAGTATCCACTGTAAGCAGCCCCCTCTCTTACAACCTAGCCTTTGGCTAGGATTCCTTTCCTAAGCTTGATTGTATACTGTCAGTGATGTCCTTTGTAGATACAGTAATGACAATCATCTTTCCCAGCTCCTGGATTTCCTCCATGTGGTTCCCCCAATTTTTTTTTACTTGGAGTTATCACCTAACCTGGTGGCTCTCCCAGGGATAATATCCACAGAGTGAAGGGTTTATGCCCTGGAAAAGTTGTGGCGCCAGACTCTGAGTAAAGGATATAATATGGGATTTATCCCTATCCTGATTCAAGACTGGGTTTCTCAGAGTATTTGAGAGTTCTGTGCCATTTCCATGTCAACAAATGGCAAGACAGCCCGGATGGCCAACTTATGGCTGCCTAAACCTCCAGCTAGTTTGACCACCAGATGTGAGGTACCCAGAAGAAATCATTGACCTCAGTCAGGAATAAGCTGGGAGGGTTCAGTTAGTTAAGCTAAACTCTGGACAAAGGAACCTCTCTTTAATTAGGAAGCAAGTGGGCAATCGCTTTTCCATGCATGCCCGAGCCTATATCCCAGGGGGACTGCTGCCAAGGTCATATTCATACATGTACATAGTTATATATATGATATATGATGGACCAGGTACCTGGGAATGTTAGAAAAAGTGTGGAACATCAATCAAATCTGTTTCCAAGGATAGTCGGCCAAAATGGAGCCCAGTCCAACCTGACCACAAGCTCCACTATTGACTAAGTTTTGTGTGTGACTGAGTGTTGGAACCTGTGTATGTGAGTGAAGTAGTATTTCTAGTAGAAGGAAGAGGGAGGATAGTATAGGTGACATGCATGTATGTTTGGCTGAAAGCGATGAATGGGAAGCTTGAGTTAGAGTGTGAGAGCCAGAGTGTTCACTACTGCGTCTGAGTAACTGCTTTAAGGCTATTAAAATAGAGAAAGTTTCCTCATGAATTGAAATGTCAGGGCTTAAGGTCTAAAGAGTTATCCAATTTAGTTTATGAAAGAGCTTCCTCTAGAAGCTGAAGAATGTAAGTTCTCGGTATCATCTCAAGGCTCTCTGGGGTTTGGGCTATGCTGAAGGTCTAATGGATGTCCTCTGAATGCAGGTGATAGAAAAGTTAGCAAATAATGCCTTTCAAGTTGGGTTACAACAGTTCATTCCTCTGAAAAGCTAGAGAGGAGGGGAGGAGCTGGCCATCTGCGCAGGGGATTATGGAGCTGAAAGCCAAAGGAGGTCCAGAAATTCTTGACTTTACTGTCTAATCTTTTCTTCCCAAGTTGTGCTAGGACTAATGTGTGAAATCGTGTATATCAAGTATAGGAAATTTTGATTATTGCCAATAAGATGCATTTCCTTCGAGGTATTAACTCGGTTATTTGAGTGCAGTCATTTCACATTTTTGTCAAGCTGGTATTTGTTTTTAAAGAGCTGGAGTGGTTTTTTTTTTCAGTTTACTCTGTGTGTGTGTGTGTGTGTGTGTGTGTGTGTGTGTGTGTGTGATTTCTGGAGTAAAGAATGTTCATTTGAGGATGGGCAACTACAGACCTGACTAGTCTTTAAATTGTTGTCAAAGGACATGAAATACGGGGGGAAATGCTTTGCTTTTAATGATGAGGAAACCCTGAACATTTTTTATATGAGCCACAAATTTTCTCTCTAGGAGTAGCTTTAGCCATAGGCCAAAGTGCTTTGAGGCAAGGAGAAGAGAAAGGCAAATTGGCAGCCCAAAGGAAATTAGAGTAAAAAATGAAAAAAGGGAAGGGAATAGTAGAGGTGTTCCTAGTTAGAGGAAATTTTGAACCTCTTCCTTAGTAACCCTAAGTTTTGGTTTTGGAGAGAAAATGTTACCAGTTTGAGTTTTTGAGAAAGGAAAAGCTTCATCTACAATAACCTGATTTGGGGCATTTTGAAGGTCAATTTCCAGAGTGCAACCATTTCAATAGATAAGTTTTTGTTTGAAAAGACCAGGGAATAAGGAGAACTAATTTTCCTTTTGAAGTGGAGAAAACTGATGGTTTTGTGTGCATTATTTCTGATGATCTTTGGCACATGACTACTAGAGAAAGAGACCTGGGAAATTCCTAAGACAGTTCTATGAATGCCCTGGATTTTACCCCTCCCTCCCCCAGTTCTGGTATGGGGGTGAAGAGATAAAAACCTATGAAAGGGAAGATTTGCCTGAAGAGGTTTCATAGGAGCCAAAAGCCTAGACCAGAATTTACTGCAGCCCAGAATCTGAAGTATTACTCAAGGTGACATCTTTAAGAGATATACGAAGGAGTCCCCAACGTACGGAATCTGGAGAAGGATTGTTTCCTATCCTTTTCATTGACTTGAGAAATAATTCTACAGCAGAGGGAAAATTGGCCATTTATTTCTCCTGAGAATTCTATTTACCTGGAGCCAAGGCCCATTAAGTAGAGAACCTAGAAAGGACAGACTTAGTCCCCATTCTGAGTTGAAGGAGGAAAGTTGAAAATAGGAGCACTTTACCTCTTTAAGAGGATGGAAAGGAACATCTGTCCATTGGAGAAGTCGCAGCAAAGATTCCAGAGTGCTGGGTTGTCTCAAAGTCGAATCAGAAGACGTTAGGAAAGAAATGATGGAGCCTAGAAGGAATTGGTAGTAAGAAAGATAATCTTAGCATGGCGAGAGAGAATTGAGATCTATAGGTGAATTCTTTGGAAAGATCATGGGGAAAAGAAATGCTATGGAGGAAAATGGGTTAGGATACAATCACAAGGGCCAATGGAAGGGCTGAGGAATGGCTTAGCTAAGTTTCTATCAAGTTCTACAGCTGACTGCTGATCATTACCAACTTATACCTGACATTTGTATCCAAATTAGGGAGCTTTTCTCCCTAATTTATTTCCCACTTTTCTCCTGTTTGATCAAATGTTCTGTCATCCTATGATGAAATCCTCAGAAAGGCAAGGGCTAAGATATGGGGCTTATTTTAACAATCATTTTGGTCTACGGACTGGCATGATTATATTTGTTCAGGAGATAAAGGGGAATGAAAACGGTTTTTTATCCCGAACATCCCCACGTCCCCAAAGTTAGATTGGGAGGGTGTGTGTGGGTGTGTGGGTGTGTCTGTGTGCTTGTTTGAAACTTTTAAATATGAATTTCAACATTGATTTGAAGGTGAAATTGTGGTTAAAGATTTGAGTTTTTCTGACTATTTGATAGTTTGGCGTTATTTCCAAGTTAACGAGTTCAAGGATGTTACTTTTGCATGAATAATTATAGAGAAATTCACAGTTTATGAGATTCCAGCCCTAGGAAGAGGATTCTCCATTTTACCTGGCACATTTGCAAAATTAAATGGCCAAGACCGATGATGTACATGGAATGTGGCAACTTGCATTCTTGCTATTGGGTTTAGACAGACATCAGTACTGGGACCCCTTTTTGTCATTTGAGTAAGCAGTACCTCTGATAATCCCGAACAATTAATAGGTGACACTGCCTGCAGTTTCAGAGTTTGAATCTATCCAATAATGTGGTCACTCTTATGCCATGCATCAATGAGAATGTGCCTCCTATTGAAAATGGAGCCTAGCAGATTGGCTAACATGACAGAAAGGGAAATTAATGAATGCTGGAAGGGATGTGCCAAAGTTAGGACAGGAAGGCATTGCAGGTGCATTGGAGAATTGATTTAACGATTATGGAGGGCAATTTGGGACTCTGCCCAAGGGGAGCTAAAATACTGTCTACCTTTTGATCCAACCATGGCACTACAGGGTTTGTACCCTAAAGAGATAATAAGAAAAAAGACTTAGACAAAATTGTTCATAGCTGAGCTCTTTGGAGCGGCCAAAAATTGGAAAAGGAGGGGATGCCCTTCCACCGGGGAATGGATGAACAAATTGTGGTATCTCTTGGTGCTGGAATACTATGGTGCTCAATGGAATAATGAATTGGAGGAATTCCACAGGAACTGGAACGATCTCCAGGAATGGAACACTATGCACATTCACGAGGAAAACTGTGGGAGTAGAAAAACCCAAGAAAAACAACTGCTAGATTACGGGTCCAGGGGGTTAAGGCTGGGGATATAGACTCTAAATGAACATTCTCGTGCAAACATCAACAACGTGGAAAGAGCTTCTCAACAAGGATACATGTCATACCCAGTGGAATCGCCCCTCAGCTTGGGGAAGAGTGTAAAGAATATAATTCTTGTCACCAAGGAGGAAAAATATGCTAAATTGACTAAAAAAATATGAAAAGCAATAAAATAGAAAATTGCTGATCCCGGCAAGAAAAGTTTGAGAATGATCAATTATCAAGACTTGGTTTTGGTCTCCAGCCGTTTCAAGATTTTGCATTTCTTCCTTGGCCTCAGGTGTCAGTTTCCTCCCTGAGGAGTCTACATCATTTTCTTTGAATGGGACCCAGGATGATGGTTGTGGGGTTCAGAGATGCACCCCTGGAGATCGGGAGGGATACCATTGGCAAGAATGCAAGACTCTGAAACTTGGCTTCAAAAAAAAAGAGACATTTTATTGATTTGGAAAGTCATGTTGAATGTAGTCAGGAGGCAGCCGAGGTGGAAGAGCATGGGTGCAAAAGCTGCTCCTTGGGAGGACAGCCAGACATCATGCCTCCATGCTGCGGTTTAGCTATCTTTTGACAGCAGTGAGGACAGGACCCAGGAACAAGGGGTTTGGGGAGGAGGTTTGTCCCAGGCCATGGGGCTAGTTCTTTCCATCTGCAACATTAAGGAAGGGGTGTTTCTCTTTGGCATCTCATTAAAAGGGTAAAGAAGAGTGAGTAGAACCAGTGAAAGGTGGGGACTGCAGCTGAGGAACAGCTCATCTCTCCACAGTTTGTGCAGTATCCTCACTAGAGTGCATGGGATCTCAATGGCGGCTAACATTCGGTGTCCTTTTGCCTCACTTTGTTTCATAGCCTACCCAAGGAAATGCCATTCTTGTTTAGTAAATGCTCCTTGTTGGGAAACGTCAGGACAACAGGGTAAGATCCCTGTAAGTAAGGTGCAGTGCTTAGCCTCTGAGATCTTGATTCCTTGCTTTCCTATTCAAGACTTTCATCAACTCATGGAAGAGACTGAGAAGAAGGGTTTGGACCCATCATCCCGTCTGCCACAGCCACTCACCTCACTGGCCAAAGTGGAGGTCTGCCACTCCCCCTCCAATCTTGAACCAAATACATCTTCTGAGCCATCTGAACCCATCTGGGGCACGAACACATGCTTTACTTGCCTGCAGCCACTGATCCTGATTTTCTAGACTGGACACCTGAGAAGTAGAATGGGAAAGATGGAGTGACTTATAAATTAGATAGAGGGATAGACCAATGGACAGACAGATTGACAGACACTTGAGATCGATTGATAAAAAGATACATACATAGATAGGTACATACATACATACCTATGTAGAGATAGAGACCCAGAGAGGACTGATGGGCAGACAGACACATTGACTGACAGATCCATAGATAGGAAGGCAGTAAGACAGAAAAGCAGAAAAAAGAAAGTCTCTGTCATTCAGTCCTCCTGTCTGTCTGTCCCCTTGTCCATCACTCAGTCTACATGGATATAGAGCTAGATATAGTTTTGCTCTTCTTAGATTGTGGCCTGAGGAACTGCATTTCCCAGTGTGCTCCAGGGGTCCCTCCCCCATCTTTCCTGGTTGGGATTGGTCTTGAATTGCACTAATCCTAGGCTGGGTGACGAATGATGCTCCCTACTTTACTGTCACTGATTGCTAAAGAGATGGACCAATTCTGGGCTAAGGAGGGGCCATGAGTATTGTCCCTCCCCCACCACGGGATTGGTCGAATTCCGGACCAATCCCAAGCCAGGACTCAAAAGGTACAGATCCCTGGGGCACAATGGGGCTTGTAGTTCCCGAGGCTATCACAACACTTGAAAAACCACAAAAGAAACACAGACAGGCTGACAAACGTACCAACCAGTAGGAGAATAGACAGAATAACATATCAAATAATCTATGTGTCAGTTCTTCTGTCTGTCTAGCTGTCCATGTCTCCGTCTACATAGAGACATCCAGTGCCTGTTCAGTGGTTGTGTCCTACGGGACTATATCACCCAGCATGCTCCAGGGTTCCCTCCTTCTTATTTCCCGTGAAAATTGGTCTTGAATTCAACCAATCCTCTGCTGGGCAAGAGATGATGCCCATTTTCCTTTCATAGGATTGGTCTTGATATGGACCAATCCCATGCTAAGGAGGGACCATAGACATAGTCCATCCCCCAACACAGGATTGGTCCAATACAAGACCAATCAGAAGCCAGGACTCAAAGGGATGTGACCACTAGGTAACATTGGGAGTTGTAGTTCCCCAGGATGTCACAACACTTTAAAACACACAAATGACATACACACAGTGTGATCCATGCCAAAACAAGCAGGAAGAGAGATACATAAACTACACCAACAGGAACACAAAGACATAGATAGATCGATAGATATATAAGTAGAAAGACAGACAGATCGACAGACATATAGATAGACAGATACATAGAGAGACAGAGAGACAGATAGAGACAGAGAGATAGATACAAAAATCAGGATATATAGACAAACAGATGCACATCCAGTGAGACAGACTTGTAGATACACAGAAAGGAAGGCAGATAGACAGAATGACAGAGAAACTAATCTGTCTGTCAGTCTTTCTGTTCATTTGTGTATCTGTCTGTCGCTCTGTCCTGTCTTTTCGTCCATCAATCTGGCTCTGTCTGGTAGTCTTTTTCTCTTTCCTTCCATTCATATCAACCTAGTGATCTTTCTGTCTATCTCTCTCTCTTTGAATGTGTCCACCCAAGTCTATCTCTCTAGATATTTGACTGTTTATGTCTATGTATCGATCTGCTTGACTCTCTCTGTCTCTCTATGTGTGTCTAACCCTCTGTGTTGCTATCCATCATTCTCTCTGTCTATTAATATATCGATACCTCAGTCTACCTCTCTGTCTAAATGTCATTATATCTAACTCTATCTCTACATCACTGTTTGTGTGTCTGTCTATCTATTTATCTATTCATCTATCAATCAATCAATCTATCTATCTCATTCCATCTGTGTGTCTCTGTATATCTCTATCACTCTATCAACCTGTCCATTTATCATTCTGCATATTTGTTGCTTTTCCTCTCTCTCTTTTTCTCTCTGTCTGTCTCTCTGTTTCTCTCTCTCTCTCTCTATTCCTCTCTCACAAATAGCTATCTATTTCTGTAGAGAAAAAACTGACAGACACACAGAAAAATAGATGCACAGAAAGAGAAGAACTAAGAGAAGCAAATAGATACATACATACATAGTAACATACATAGAGATAACCAGAAGGGACTGGCTGGCAGACAGATGGATAGATACACATACAGACAGGCAGATAGATACATAGATAGCAGAAAGAGATACACAGAAAATATAGATATATTGATAGACAGCACACAGATAGACATATATAAAGAGAGAGAGACAGAGAGAGAGCGAGAGAGTGAGAGAGAGAGAGAAACCGAACAAGGAACAGACATGGACTTAAGGACAATCACAGAGAAAGAAATACATATATATACAGACACATAGATAGACAGAGTATCAACATGGAATATAGAAACCTCAAACTTGTAGCAGAGTAAGATCAGATGTAGCCCAAAGTTAGGACTAGCTTCTAAATTGAAGACTCAAAGTTTGTACTTGCTCCTTCTTTCTGTGAGAATCCACGAAGAAGGAAACCATAGCCTAGCAGTTTCAGATTAAATAATGGAGCCACAAGTGAATGCCAATTCTACTTGATTGGGACAAAGCAGATGCTTAGGACCCTCTTTGTTTTAGGTGGTCTCCCCTGTGGGACCAGAGATCTTTTCCAAAGTAAATCCCCACCTGATCAGGGATCATCTTTAGTCTCCACTGTCAGCAGCCCTTTCCCTTAGATCCTCTCCTCAAGCTGTGATTCTTTCCCCAAGCTTCAGTGGATGTTGTCAGTCGAGTTTGAACACTCCCATTTTCTTTGTAGCTTGAGCAAAGTCAATCATCTTTCCCTGTCCTTGGGTTTCCCCAAAATGGTGGAGAGGTTCCCCAAATTCTTTCCTTCTTTAAACTGTCCAATCTGGTGCTATTGCCTTTCGCAGGGGTCAGTGTCCAGAGCCACCAGAGTTCAGTCCTGGGACTCTGTGGAGCCTTGTGGCTCCTACCTCTGTCTAGAGCACTACAGTCACATTGCCCCCCATTTCCTTGACTAAAGAGTGAGTTCTCTGACGATTTAGTAGTTTTGTGTTTGTACAAGTCAGCAGTAGTTAGATACATAGAGAGATACACAGATGCATAGATACATAAATAGACACTTAAGAGCACACAAAGACACCCTTGTCCATCTCTCAGTCTACATGGATATAGAGTTAGAGATAGCTTTGCTCTTCTTAGGTTGTGGCCTGAGGGACTGCATCCCCCACTGTGCTCCAGTGGTTCCTCCCCCATGTTTCCTGATTTGGATTGGTCTTCAATTGGACCAATCCTAGGCTGGGTGAGGAATGATGCTCCCTACCTTACTGTGCTTGATTGCAAATAAGATGGACCAATTCTGGGCTAAGGAGGAACCATTGGCATTTCCCGCCCCCACCACGGGATTGGTCCAATTTTGGACCAGTCTCAAGACAGGACTCAAAAGGGTCGGATTCCTGGGGCACAATGGGGCTTGTAGTTCCCCAGGCTGTCACAACACTTGAAAACCCACAAAAGAAACCCAGACAGGCTGACAGATGTACCAACCAGTAGGCGAATAGACAGAATGACAGATCCAATAATCTGTCTGTCTGTCCTTCTGTCTGTCTAGCTGTCCATCTCTCCATCTAAATAGATTCATAGAGAGAGATCAGGTGGGTTTTCAATGGTTGTGGCCTACGGGACTACTCCTCCCAGTGTGCTAGAGTGGTCCCTTGGTCTTGAATTTGACCAATCCTCTGCTGGACAAGAGATGATGCCCATTTTTCTTTCATGGGATTGTTCTTGATATGGACCAATCCCATGCAAAGGAGGGACCTTAGACATAGTCTATCCCCCAACACAGGATTAGTCCAATGCAAGACCAATCCCAAGCCAGGACTCAAAAGGGACAGATTCCTGGGGTACAATAAGAGTTGTAGTTCCCCAGGATGTCACACCACTTTAAAACACACCAAGAACATACACACAGACTGATCCATGCACAAAAAGCAGGCAGATAGACACATAGACTACATCCACAGATACACATAGACAAAGATAGACAGACAGATAGACAGACAGGCAGATAGACAGATAGGTAGATAGATAGATAGATAGATAGATAGATAGATAGATAGATAGATAGATAGATAGATTCGAATATACATCCATAAACACATGGACACATAGATATAACCAGGTGGGACTTCTAGACAGAAGGACAGGGTGATAGACACACAGACAGGCAGGCAGAAAGACAAAATGACCGAGAAACTAGTTCATCTGTCAGACTTTCTGTATGTCTGTCGATCCATCTGTCTGTGTCTGTCAGTCTGTTTTTCCCTAATTCTGTCTATACATCAATGTATTGATCTAGCTGCATCTATCTATCTGTATTGCTATCTGTCTATCCCTTGTCTCCATCTGCATGACTTTACAGGTCTCTCTCAGTCTGTCTGTCTCTGAAAGCAATTCTGTTTCCTGCAAAAAAAACTATACTTTGCCTGCATTAATAGGCCACTATTGGCAAATACAGCTCCTGCTTTTCCTCATTGAATGCAGTGAATGTATTCACAGCATCAGCAATAAAGTGTGTCAACATGGAATCGAGAAACCCCAAACTTGTGACCTAGTGGGATCTGGTGAAGCCTAGATTCCAGGAGGAGCTTGTAGGTTGGAGACCTCAAAGATTGTACTTGTTCCCTGTTGCCATGGGAATCCATCCTGAAGGGAATCCCAGGTGTGTAGTTTCAGACTGAGGGGGGACTGTCATGTGAATGACAGTCCTAGTTAAGTAGTCTCCCCTATCTCTTCAAAAGTATCTTTCACAAGAATATCCACACCTGGCAGGGACCATTCTTCAGTATCCACTGTAAGCATCCCCCTCTCTTAGACCCTAGCCTTTGGCTAGGGTTCCTTTCCTAAGCTTGATTGTATCCTGTCAGGGATTTCCTTTGTAGCTACAGCCTTGTCACTCATCCTACCCTGTTCCTAGATTTCCCGAAAATGGTAGAGAGGGTCCCCAAATTCTTTTGTTCCTTGGAGTTGTCACCTAGCCTAGTGGCCCGCCCAGGGATAACATCCCCAGAGTCCAGGGTTTATGCCCTATAAAAATTGCGTCGCCACCCTCTGAGAAAAGAATACACTATGAGATTTATCCCAATCCTGATTCAAGATGTGATTTTTCAGACTATTTCACAGATCTGTGGTATTTCCAAGTTAAGAAATGGCGAGCCAGTTAGGATGCCCGAGTTACGGCTGCCTAAACCTCCAGTTAGTTTGACCATTAGATGTGAGGTACATACAAGAACCCATTGAGTTCAGTCAGGAATCAGCTGGGTGGGTTTGGTTAGGTCAACCAAACTCTCGGCAAAGGAACCTCTTTTATTTCAGGAACCAAATGGTCAATTGCATTTCGGTGCATTCCCCAGCCTACATCCCAGTGGGACACCTTCCAAGTTCGTACTCATATAAGGACATAGTTACACATATGATATATGATGGACCACATACCTGGGAATGTTGGAAAGTGTGTAGAACATTAATCAAATCTGGTTCCAAGGTAAGTTGACCAAAATGGTGCCCAATTCAACCTGACCACAAGCACCACAATTGACTAAGTTTTGTGTGTGACTGACTGTTGGTATCTGTGTATGTGAGTGAAGTAGTATTTCTAGTAGAAGAAAGAGCGAGGATAGTATAGGTGACATGCATGTATGTTTGGCTGAAAGCGATGAATGGGAAGCTTGAGTTGGAGTGTGAGAGCCAGAGTGTTCACTACTGCGTCTGAGTAACTGCTTTAAGGCTACTATATTAGAGAAAGTTTCTGCATGAATTTAAACGTCAGGGCTTAGGGTCTAAAGAGTTATCAAATTTGATGTATGAAAGAGCTTCTCAAGGAAGCTGAAGAACTTCAGTTCTCCGTTTCTTCTCAATGTTCCGTGCGGTTTCGGCTATACCGTATGTCTAATGGATTTCTTCTACATGCAGGTGATAGAAACATTAGCAAATAATTTCTATCAAGATGTATTACAACAGTTCATTCCTCTGAAAATCTAGAGACAAGGGCAGGAGCTGGTCATCTGTACTGGGGATTATAGAGCAGAAGACGAAAGGAAGACCAGAAATTCTTGACTTTACAGTCTAATGTTTTCTTCCCAAGTTTTGGTAGGAGTAATGTGTGAAATCCTGCATATCAAGTGCAGTGAATATTGAGTATTGCTAAAAAGCTGCATTGTCCTCGACGTATTAACATGGTTATTTGAATGCAGTCATTTCACATTTTTATCAAGCTGGTATTTGTTTTCAAAGAGTTAGGGCTAATTTTTTTCAGATTACCGTGTGTGTGTGTGTGTGTGTGTGTGTGTGTGTGTGTGTGTGTGTAAAACTTTTAAATTTCAATTTCAAAATTGTTTTAAAGGTGAAATTGTGGTTGAAGACTTGGGTTTTTATGACTAATTGATAGCTCGGCATTATTTCCAAGTTAACAGGTTCAAGGATGTTACTTTTGAAAGAACAATTATACAGAAATTCACAGTTTGAAAGATTCCAGCACTAGGAAGAGGATTCTCCATTTTACCTAGCACATTTTTAAAATTTAATGGCCAAGACCATTACAGTGAATGGAACGTTGCAACTTGCATTCTTGCTATCGGGTTTAGACGAACATCAGTACTGGGACCCCTTTTTGTCATTTGAGTAAGCAGTACCTCTGCCAATCCCGAACAACTAATAGGTGACTCTGCCTGGTGTTTCAAAGTTTGAATCTATCCAATAATGTCGTCACTCTGATGCAAAGTAACAATGAGAATGTGTCTCCTCTTGAAAATGGAGGCTACACAGATTGGCTAACATGACAGCATAATGAATGTTTCAGGGGATGAGGCAAAGTCGGGACATGAAGGCATTGTTGCTGGAGTGGTGAATTGATCCAACCATTCTGGAGGGCTATTTGGAACTCTGTCCAGAGGGCGCTACAAAATGGTCTGCCTTTTGATCCAGCCATAGCACTGCAGGGTTTCTACCACATACCCATAATAAGGACAAAGGCTTGACCAAGAATATTGATAACTGCTCCCTTTGGAGTGGCCAAAAATTGGGAAAGGAGGGGATACCCTTCAACTGGGGAATGGCTGAACAAATTGGGGTACCTCTGGGTGCTGAAATAGTATAGGGCTCAAAGGAATAATAAACTGGTGGAATTCCACAGGAACTGGAAAGACCTCCAGGAATGGATGCAGAGTGAGAGAAGTAGACCCAGGAGAACATTGTACATAGAGATGGATACACTGTGGTACAATGGAATGGAATGGAATGGACTTCTTCATTAGTGTCAATGCAATCATCCTAAATCACCCGGCAGAATCGATGAGAAACAACACTATCCACATTCACAAGGAAAACTGCAGGAGTAGAAACACCCAAGAAAAACAACTGCTAGATTACAAGGGTCCAGGGGTTAAAGGCTGGGGATATAGACTCTAAATGAATCCTAGTGCAAACATAAACAACAAGAAAAGAGGTTCTCCTGAAGGACACATGTCATACCCAGTGGAATTCCCCTCGACTACGGGAAGGGTAGGGCAGGGGAAGGTTTTAAAGAATATGATTCTTGTCACCGAAGAGAAATACTGTGCTTAATTGACTAAATAAAATCTGAAAAGCAATAAAAGAAGACAATTTCTGAATAAAGAAATCAATAAAAGGCTGGCTAGAACAGTTTGAGAAGGATCAATTCTCCAGACTTAGTTTCTGGTCTCCAGCTGTTTCAAGATTTTGCATTTCTTCCTTGGCCTCAGGTGTCAGTTTTCTCCCTGAGGAGACGACATCATTTTGTTGAATGGCACCTGGAATGATTGTTGTGGGGTTCATAGATGCTCCACTGGAGCTCGGAGTTATACCATTGGCAAGAATGCAAGACTCTGAAACATGGCTTCAAAAGAAAAAGAGACATTTTATTGATTTGGAAGATCATGTTGACTGTGGTCAGGAGGCAGCCGAGGTGGAAGAGCATGGGTGCAAAAGCTGCTCCTTGGGAGGACAGCCAGACATCATGCCTCCATGCTGCGGTTTAGCTATCATTTGACAGCAGTGAGGACAGGACCCAGAAACAAGGGGTTTGGGGAGGAGGCTTGTCCCAGGCCATGGAGCTAGTTCTTGGCATCTACAACATTAAGGAAGGGGTGTTTCTCTTTGGCATCTCAGTAAAATGGGAAAGAAGAGTGAGTAGAACCAGTGAAAGGTGGGGACTGCAGCTGAGGAACAGCTCATCTCTCCACAGTTTGTGCACTATCCTCACTAGAGTGCATGGGATCTCAATGGCGGCTAACATTCGGCGTCCTTTTGCCTCACTTTGTTTCATAGCCTGCACAACGAAATGCCATTCTTGTTTAGTAAATGCCCCTTGTTGGGAAACGTCAGGACAACAGGGTAAGATCCCTGTAAGTAAGGTGCCGTGCTTAGCCTCTGAGATCTTGATTCCTTGCTTTCCTATTCAAGACTTTCATCAACTCATGGAAGAGACTGAGAAGAAGGGTTTGGACCCATCATCCCGTCTGCCACAGCCACTCACCTCACTGGCCAAAGTGGAGGTCTGCCACTCCCCCTCCAATCTTGAACCAAATACATCTTCTGAGCCATCTGAACCCAACTGGGACACCATCACATGCTTTGCTTGCCTGCAACCACTTGTTCCGATTTTCTAGGGTGGACACCTGAGAAGAAGAATGGGAAAGATCGACTGATTGATGAATTAGATAGAGGGACAGACCAATGGACAGACAGATTGACAGACACTGGAGATCTATTGATTAACAGATACATACATAGACAGGAACATACATACATACTTATATGGAGACAGATACCCAGAGAGGACTGATGGGCAGACAGATAGACAGACTGAGAGATACATAGACAGAATGGCAGTAAGACAGAATAACAGATAAACGAAGTTCTCTGTCAATCAGTCCTCTTGTCTGTCGGTCCAGTTTTCTATCTCTCAGTCTATATGGATATAGAGCTAGAGATAGTGTGGCTTTTCCTGGGTTGTGGACTGAGGAACTGCTTCCCCCAGTTTGCTCAATGGGTCACTCCCAAACCTTTCCTGGGCAGGATTGGTCTTGAATTGGTCCATTCCTAGTCTGGGTAATAAATGATGTTCCCTACATTCCTGTGTTTGATTGGTCTTTATGTGGACCAATCCTGGGCTAAGGAGGGGCCAAGGGCATTGTCCCGCCCCCACCACAGGATTTGTCCAATTCTGGACCAATCCTAAGCCAGGACTCAAAGGGGAGTGATTCCTGGGGCACAATGGGGGTTGTAGTTCCCATGGCTTTCAAAATACTTGAAAACCTACAAAAGAGACAGAGAGATTGATAGATGGACCAACCAGTAGGCAAGTAGACAGAATAACAGATCAAATACTCTGTCTGTCAGTCCTTCTCTCGGTCCAGCTGTCCATCTCTCATTCTACATAGATTCATACAGAGATCCTGTGGGTTTTTGTAGCAGTCCAGACCATAGGCATTATTGAGAGACAAGGAATGTGAGTGAGCTCATGGCCATCCTGTGCAGGGCAATAAATTTTATTGCCAGCGTGGCTGAAGTTTAGGCGCGAAACCTGGCTTTCCTTTGTCTCACTCTCCCGGGGATAATAACCCCACCTTCACCTTGTCATAAGTTGCATTATCCAATGGGAATACCCCAGGTAACTCATCCATATGTATTGAGGTATCATATAACTGTTCAATATGTATTGAGCTGTCAAGACTATAAATAAACGAGCCCCAGCAAGCTCCCCCCACTTGAAGAGCATTCCCAGCCTTGGCAAGGGGCATCTTCTCCCCTGCCTGTCTCTGTCTCTCTCTCTCTTCTCTGTCTTTCTCACTAAGGCCTGGCCAAAGGCCAGGCCTGCCTTACTTCCTCTCTTTCTCCTAATGCTACCTAGCATTATCTACCTCCTTCAGTTTCTGATCTCCTTTCCATCTGAGCTAGCATTATCCTCTGACCAATATGGTGTTAAATCGAGATCATTGGGTGGTTTTAGCCTGAATAGTCACACTCAGTGGTCGGAGCTTAGCTGTGGCTCATACAAATAATATTTGTCTACTGACTCGGTTATTCACATCTCTAAAGTCGGCTCGTTCACGCCCTTCGCGGGATCAATACTTCTACTCTATCTCTATCCTCTCTTTCACCCCTTGCAGCCTCTCGCAGGCCGGGAGGCTACATACTGGCGCCAACGTGGCTAGGACTCACACCTGCCACTTTCTTGTGGCATTCTACCTTTATTTCTCACAGCAGTAGGGAGGGCGCGCCCCGAGACGCGAAGGATTTCTCAGGCTAGGCGGAACGAAGCCAGAGAACAAGCCCTTCGAGTCTGGCCAACGGAAGGTGAGTTGTTCTCAGAGATGGGTTTGACTATTTCCTCCCATGCAGGTTATATACGACTCCTCATGTCGTTAATTGAACAAGGAGGTAGGAAGGTCTCTAAAGCGCAGATCAAAGCCTTGCTACAAGTAATTCAAAAGGCTTTCCCAGCCTTCCCATCTATGGGGACGCTAGAAGTTGCTCAATGGGACCTTATAGGACAATCCTTAAAGGACTATCAAAAAGAAGGTAACAGAGTCAGGAAAACGGTATTTAACACCTGGTCAATTATCAGAACTATTCTAGAGGATTTAGCTATTAGAACCTCCAATGCAGGGGAGAAGGAATCTCCACAGACTCAGGAATTTAAAAAGCAGGATCTCAAATGCACTGCTCCTGAGGAGACTGATGGGGGAAGGGAAGGAGAGTGTTCAGGATGGTCTGGGGATCCTCCAGAGGCCCCAGGCTATAATTCAAAGGAGAGTAAAACAAAAGAGTCATTTACAACTCCAAGGCTGTATCCTTCTCTAAACACTCTGACCCCTCCCCCTCCCACCCCTCCCCCAGACTACGGGTTGGCTTCACGAGCCTCTCTCGTGGCCACCCCACCCCCACCTTGCTCGCCTGAAGTTTCTAAGCCTGATTCACTCAGGAATGAGCTGATCTCGCCTACTCAAAAAGGCAAGGAGGGCATTTCTGCTTTCCCAGTCAGGTATATAGAGGACCGTGAGGATGCCAACAGACGCATTGCTCAGCACAAGCCCATAGACTGTAAGGTCTTGAAAATGCTCAGAAGCAGCGTATTGAAAAACGGGGCAATCGCTCCATTCACATTAGCGCTCCTCAGTAATCTGACCCAACAGACACTCACACCGGCTGACTGGTACCTGGCAGCCGAGTCCGCCCTCAGCGGAGGTGACTATCTGACCTGGAAGCTGAAATTCCATGATCTATGTTCCCTGCAGGCCTCCGAGAACAGGCAGGCAGGAATCAACGTGCCCTTTGAACAATTGGTAGGGCAAGGAGAATTCGAACCAATTGCTAGGCAAATCGCAGCCACAGAGCAGGTTTTTAACCAGATAGCCAGCGCTGCCACTAAGGCATGGAGAGCCCTACCCGGGAAGGATTCAGAGAGCCTGTACACAGAGATCATCCAAAAGCAAAACGAATCTTTTGCTGACTTTGTGGATAGGCTCAGTACAGAAGTCCGCAGACATATCCCTCATGAAGATGCAGCTAAGGTTCTCATTAGGGACCTTGCTTTTTTAAATGCTAATGAACAGGCCAGGAGAGCTTTAGCTCCCATTAAAGCTACAGGGACCCTGACAGATTTTTTAAGAGCATGCCAAGACATAGGCATGGGTGAGACACGAACTATTTTAACAGTACAAGAGCAGCCAAGAATGCTTAGAGGGCTATGCCATGCGTGCGGCAGGAGAGGTCACTATCGTAGAGCATGTCCAAATAAAAGAACAGGAAAGACTCCAGATATCTGCCCCAAATGCGGAAAGGGCAGGCATTGGGCTTCTGAGTGCAGAGCTGGCAATAAGCGAAGTCTTCCCAACACAGGGTCTAACACCCAGTTAAACTAGACTTCAGGCCAGCCTTGAGCCCAGGAGTAAATCAGGGCAGAACCATGAGGTGTTCTTTTCGATTCCCTATAATTGCAGCCGAAAGCATAGTACTAAAAGAGAAGTCAGAACCGACTTGGATTCCAGCTAGCTTTCGTTTTCCAGTACCTCAAGGTGCAAAAGGGTTGATACTAGGCAACCCTGACCTCATTGCAAAAGGTTTAGAAATCTTTCCTACATTGTTTCAGGATGAGGAGACAAATGGGCTCCACATCCTGGCTGCTGCAAAGCCAGCATTTTGCATTTCAAAGGACACCAATCTAGCTTACTTGACCATATTCCCTGAAGCTGATTTCTCTCTAAAGAGCAAGCTTCAAAAAAGCAGCCTTGACTCCACAGCCCATGGATTGTTTTGGTCTCAAAAAGTGACTCAGGATAGGATGGTAATGTCTTTGTTTGTAGAAGACAGGGTTATCTCTGGCATCCTGGATTCTGGAGCAGACATCTCGGTGATCTCTGCTACGGATTGGCCAGAATCATGGGAAGTCATTGAACCTCACCAAAAGTTAATAGGCATAGGCACTCCTGAGCACATTCTACAATCAGCGAATTCTTTATCGTGGTCTGATAGTGAAGGACATAGAGGTATATTTAAACCTTATGTGCTAGATATTGCCCAATCTCTTTGGGGCAGAGAGGTGATGTCCGCAATGAACATAACATTGACCACATCGGACAAACTGCACACAGAATTTGTGGGTGCGGCAAGCATCGCCCCGCTATTCGCTGACCCTATCACGTGGTTAAATTCCAAACCCATTTGGATTAACCAATGGCCTATATCTAAGGAGAAATTAGTACATTTAGAGGCCATAATACAGGAACAATTGAGCTTAGGTCACATACGAGAATCAAACAGTCCCTGGAACACCCCGATTTTTCTAGTGCCAAAGAAGGCAGGGAAGTGGAGGCTAGTCCATGATCTTAGGAAGATCAATGAACAGCTAGTGGACATGGGGACGAGGCAACCGGGATTACCTTCCCCGGGTCCGATTCCCATAAACTGGAAGCTGATAGTTATAGATTTGAAGGATTGTTTTTTCAATATCCGCCTGTCCCCACAAGATTGTCACAGATTTGCATTCTCTGTACCCTCAATAAATTATGGTACTCCTTTCAAAAGATTCGAATGGCTGTGCCTTCCACAAGGGCTTCGTGTAAGCAGCTGTTTATGTCAGAAATATGTAGCTAATGCACTAGAAAAGGTTAGATACCAACACGCCAAATATCACATACTTCAATATGTAGATGACATTCTGTTAGCGGCGCCATCTAGTGGCGAGGTGGAGATATTGCTCTCAGACGCCACCAAAGCTTTAACAGCTGCAAATCTGGTGATCTCTAAGGAAAAGATTCAAACCACGCCCCCTTACAAGTACCTAGGAACACTAGTGTATGATCAAGAGATCCGACCACAGAAAATTGAGATTCGTAGAGATTCCCTGAATACATTGAACTACTTCCAGAAATTGTTAGGTGATATTAATTGGCTCAGACCTTTTCTAAAAATCTCTACAGGACAGTTGGAAAACCTGTATGCCACTTTAAAGGGTGATGCTGCTTTATCATCCCCTAGAACGCTGTCTCCCAAAGCGGAGGAGGAGTTAAAGGTAGTGGAAGAAGCGGTGTCAAAAGCCAGATTGTATAGAATTGATCCATCATTACCCTTAATAGCGTCTGTTCTACAGACAAGGTATACTCCCACAGGTGCTTTACATCAGGACCAACACATCATAGAATGGATTCATTTAGCCAATCAACAAACTAAATCCCTCACTAGCTATCTAGAACTTATCATTTTACTGATAACTCAGATCAGAAAAAGGGCAAGACAGTTAACTGGCGTAGATCCTAGTACAATTCATGTGCCTATAACAAGAGAGCAAGTTCAGAATTTATTTGCACAGTCTTTGCCATGGCAAATTGCTTTTGCAGATTATACAGGACAGATAGATAATCACATTCCTGCTAATAAGATACTGCAGTTTGTAAAATTGACTCCTATTATTTTTCCAAGAATGACATCCATGCATCCCCTTGTAGATGCTGTGAACGTTTTTACAGATGCATCAAAACATGGGAGAGCAGGAGCTGTAGTCCAGGATAGCACAATGTTATTAGACACTACTTATGGCTCTCCACAAAAAGCTGAATTAGCTGCAGTTCGCAGTGTGCTAAGGGATGTAGTACAACCTTGTAATATAATCTGTGATTCATTATATGTGGTTAATTTGGTTAATTCGCTGGAAACAGCAAAGATTAAACCTGTACCTGATGAAGAGTTATATCTCTTGTTCCGTACCACCCAGATGGTGATATGGCAAAGGCAGAACAAATTTTTTATAACACATATTCGTTCACATACTAACCTCCCTGGTCCTCTCTCGGAGGGAAACGCTAAGGTGGATACCTTAGTGGCATCTGCTTTTCAAGATGCAGTTAGATCACATTCTTTATTGCACCAAAATGCAAAATCTCTCAAATGCCAATTTGACATTACTAAAAGACAGGCACAGGAGATAATCCAGCAATGCAGCTCGTGTGCCCAGTTCTCCTCTACACCTCTTCCCCCAGGAGCTAATCCCCGAGGACTCAAAGCTAACCAGCTTTGGCAGATGGATGTGACTCAATATGCTCCTTTTGGAAGGTGGAAGTATGTGCATGTGACAATTGACACATACTCAAGGGTCATATGGGCCACGGCACAAACGGGAGAAAAAGTTTCTCATGTCATTGCACACTTGCTGGAAGCATTTGCGCATTTGGGCATTCCAAGTCAGATAAAAACTGACAATGGTACTGCATACACCAGCAAAAGGTTTGCAGAATTTTGCAAACTGTGGAATATAAACCACAAAACTGGAATTCCAGGTAACTCCACTGGTCAAGCAATAGTGGAGAGAGCTAACAGGACTCTCAAGAACCAGATACAAAAACAAAAAGGAGAGTACCTGACAATTTATGAAGGTGATATCTCTAAACCCAAACCTATTATCCCTAACAAACTGTTAAGGATGGTACTTTTAACTCTCAATCATTTCTCCATCCCAGAAGGGCTGAATGCTACACCTATGCAGACGCATTTTGAGCGTCATGATACAATGGACACGGTGCAGCAGCCCTGGGTTTTTTGGAGATTGCCAGGAGACAAAGATTACAGAGGTCCGAACAGACTAATAACGATGGGTCGAGGATATGCTTGTGTTTCCACAGATGATGGAGAGATCTGGACTCCCAGTAAGCATCTCAAACCGTGGAAGGGACCGCTTCCAGATGCAAGGGGAGCAGAGGAACAGGCTCACCAGTCTAGCACCGCACCGGCTGCCCGAGACCAGGACGAGAAGCAGACGAGCATCGCTGCTGTCTCCAGTCAGCTACCTGATGGTCAAGCGCAGGGCACCGGGATCGAAGGCAACACTGGTGAATGCACACACTCCGAACACTGACATTACATTTACTCTGATGACATTCACTATTTTGACTTTGCTGAACATCTGTCATGCTGAAGTCTACTGGTCCATCGTGCCCAAACCTCCTATTTTGAGAATGTTAACTTGGAGGGACAAGCCCCCTCTGGTATATGTTAACAACACGGACTGGCTACCACACCCTATTCTAGCCAAACGTGTTCCTCTAGAATCTGAAGGAGCTCTGTACAATTATACAGGATCTACTGTGTATCCTCCATTTTGTATGTCTTTTAGAAATTCGTTTATTGGTAATTCTTTCTGTGTACCACGCAGACATCAAGCGTGGATTGTCAAAAATGCCACTGACAACAGTTATGTAGGGGTTGGCATGGGTGTGATAGGAATGGGAGATGAGTTAGCACGTAAGACGTTCCAACCTAAACACCCGGCTAACAAGTACCTATGTCCAGATCAGATAGGTACGGTACAAAAGGAGTTGCCATGGACAGATTGCTCTGTCCGAGTTCCCAGAAAGGTTAAGATGCCGGCAACCACAGACTTTAACATCTACAATTGGGCACCCAGGTTACGTTGTGGTCGCTCTGAACAACTGACGCGATTAGGCAAATACACTGACTATGAGAAATGGCACATGCCATGTCAGAATTTTCAGAAAATTGAGGACTTACTAGAAGTAGACATGGCTGGTTCTAGACTTGCTATTGAAGCAGGTCCTATACAGAACACGCAGTGGAAGATAGTGGCTGCCACGCAGCCGATATACAAGTTTAAGGTCAAGGTGAAGAACTCAGGACTTGATCTTGAGTATGACAGTCACGTTAATGTCACTGCATGTGTTTTTGCTCCTTATGTAATGCTAGTAGGTAACAGCCTTCGAATTTTTAAAAATGACCAAGGTCTATATGAGATCAACTGCACAAAATGCCGCCTACATCAATGCCTTAGTCCTAAAAACCAAGATTCATATGTTGCTATCATGTATCATCCACCTTTAATGTGGGTACCTGTCGACTTGACAGAGACGTGGGCATCTGCGCCTACTGTGCACATCATTCAAAAGGCATTTAACATGGTTATACACAGGTCCAAGAGAATGGTCTTGGAGATTATAGGAGCCGTAGTCTCAGTAATTGCCATGATCACATCACTAACCACGGCAACATTGGCATTAACTTCCTCTATCCAGAACCATGAGTTCATACAGGAAGTGGTGTCTAACTCTTCCAAATTATGGCACACTCAGCAGAGTATTGACTTAGCTTATAGAGATGAGCTGGACAGTTTAAAAGATGCTGTGTTTTGGTTAGGTAAAGAGGTTGAAGCTTTACACACAAGGATTACTTATCCCTGTCATTACAATCAAACGGGTTATTGTATTACTCCGTTGCCATATGATAATGTGTCATATGAATGGCAACTGGTCGTTCAGCACATCAAGGGTGCTTGGGGAAGCCATAACAGCACCTTGGACATTATTAAATTGCAACAGCAGATCAACAAAATAGACCAAATTGTATATGAGAATGAAGCTGCAAACATAGCTGCAAATTGGGAAGCAACTTTATCTTCCCTAGATCCCCAAAATTGGTTTGGTAGAGCTAACTTAACCAGCATTGGTACTATCATTTTATTCATATTATTGGCTATGGGTTTGATTATACTTTGCAGCAGAAGCTGTAAAAACAGAGCCTACATTCAAGGCATACTGCCAGAATTGGCACGGTCTTATCACACTAGGCAATTGGTGCCTGAAAATGTTGAATTGAACACGACCGTTCCATGAAAGACCAGAGTATCATGATATTTTACATTCCAATCTTTGCTATATACTGAGAAGATGAAGGCATGTTTGCTATGTCACATGTCTGTCCCTCCTGAATTGTTCAGAGAGGATGTTTTTTTTTTTCTTTAAAGGGATCTCTCCCACCACACAATCAAAAAGAAAAGGGAGAGGAATCTTATATAGATCAGTATTTCTAAGAAATCTTACAGAGATCAGTATTTTGCTATAAGATCAGTATTTATATTTTAGAGGACACTTTTTAAAGTCACTTTTGATTGATCAACCTTGAATTTTTCTTGTACACTATTAAGGCCAGAACTTTGAGTATAAGGAAGGTACTGTTAATGCTCTGATCCAAATTATGAAGGTGCCAAGATTTCTAGAATTACAGTCACCTTACGGTCAGTAAACATGAGAACATGACAGAAATTGTTAATTTTCAGTTGACCATTCTGGAGAGTGATGTCTGATTGCATGCAACGGGAATCATAATGAATCTTTCATTATGGACCAGACAGCCTAAGCCACGGTGATGCATTTTCCATGTGAAATGGATGCTTGAGGTTGGGGAATGCAGAGACATAGTGCACTGACGCCCTCAGTCACTGGATGTCCTGGCATCGTCCTACCAACCAGTTTCTTAGGTGGCAGGCATCTGGCAGTGAGAGCGAATAGATCCCAAAGATGCAGAATCAGTTCAAGAGAAGGAAAGCATTTATCCTTCGGGTCCAGAGGAGGTCAGTTTTGCTAATCATGATGAGATCTGACAGCTTCTCATGGTTCTGACTGGTGAAGAGTGACGTGGTTAACTGAAGCACCTATCTTGTCAGACAGAGAACTTCTACCTCATGAAACCAGGATCAGTGTTATGGAAATTATTTTTTCTTTTTGACATTTTTATATCTTATATCATTATTTTGTTAAGCACTTAGATAGAAGGAAAGTTCACACTTGATTTTATATTTGAGTTTTATAATCTGGTTTGATTTTCTCACTTTGAATTATTATGATTGTGCACCAGTGTGTTTATATTTAGCGTGTGTTGAGTTACATTTTGATATTACTCTATTCATTTGTGTGTCAAACAAAAAGGGGGAGATGTAGCAGTCCAGACCATAGGCATTATTGAGAGACAAGGAATGTGAGTGAGCTCATGGCCATCCTGTGCAGGGCAATAAATTTTATTGCCAGCGTGGCTGAAGTTTAGGCGCGAAACCTGGCTTTCCTTTGTCTCACTCTCCCGGGGATAATAACCCCACCTTCACCTTGTCATAAGTTGCATTATCCAATGGGAATACCCCAGGTAACTCATCCATATGTATTGAGGTATCATATAACTGTTCAATATGTATTGAGCTGTCAAGACTATAAATAAACGAGCCCCAGCAAGCTCCCCCCACTTGAAGAGCATTCCCAGCCTTGGCAAGGGGCATCTTCTCCCCTGCCTGTCTCTGTCTCTCTCTCTCTTCTCTGTCTTTCTCACTAAGGCCTGGCCAAAGGCCAGGCCTGCCTTACTTCCTCTCTTTCTCCTAATGCTACCTAGCATTATCTACCTCCTTCAGTTTCTGATCTCCTTTCCATCTGAGCTAGCATTATCCTCTGACCAATATGGTGTTAAATCGAGATCATTGGGTGGTTTTAGCCTGAATAGTCACACTCAGTGGTCGGAGCTTAGCTGTGGCTCATACAAATAATATTTGTCTACTGACTCGGTTATTCACATCTCTAAAGTCGGCTCGTTCACGCCCTTCGCGGGATCAATACTTCTACTCTATCTCTATCCTCTCTTTCACCCCTTGCAGCCTCTCGCAGGCCGGGAGGCTACAGTTTTCAAGGGTTGTGGCCTAGGGGACTACATTACCCACTGTGCTCCAGAGGTCCCTAATACTTATTTCCAATGAGGGATTGGTCTTGAATTGGACTAATCCTATGCTGGACCACGGATGATGGCCAATATTTTCTTTCATGGGATTGGTCTTGAAATGGACCTATCCCATGCTAAAGAGGGACCATGGCCATGGTCCCTCCCCCAACAAGGGATTGGCCCAATGCAAAACCAATCCCTAGCCAGGACTCAAAGGGGTGGGACCCCTGGGTCACACTGGGAATTGTAGTTCCCCAGGATGTCACAATATTTTAAAACACAAATGACATACACAGAGATTGAGAGATGCACAAACAGGCAGGCAGATAGATACATAAAC
This sequence comes from Monodelphis domestica, assembly GCF_027887165.1. NCBI lineage: Eukaryota > Metazoa > Chordata > Mammalia > Didelphimorphia > Didelphidae > Monodelphis > Monodelphis domestica. The sequence continues at coordinate 16,430,268 of NC_077235.1, read as the reverse complement.
TACACCGATAGAAACACAAAGAGATAGATAGATAGATAGATAGATAGATAGATAGATAGATAGATAGATAGATAGATAGATAGATGAGAGACAGATACATACATAGATACATAGATACATAGATACATAGATTGGCAGATATAGACAGACAGTGAGATAGACAGATAGAGAGACACAGACAGACAGATACAAAAATCTGGATAAATAGACAGTTGCACCTCCAGTGAGACAGACTTGTAGATACACAGAAAAGAAGTCAGATAGACAGAATGACAAAGAAACTAATCTATCGGTCCATCTATCTGTTCATGTGTTTTTCTGTTCCTCTGTCCTGTCTTTTTGTCCATTAGTATGTCTGTGTCAGGAAGTCTGTTTATCCTTCTTTCTCTTTTTATCAACCTAATAATCTTTCTGTCTATCTCTCTCTCTTTGAATCTGTCTACCCAAGTCTATCTCTCTAGATATTTGTCTGTTTCTGTCTATGTATCGATCGCTTGATTTTCTCTGCCTCTCTATCTGTCATTCTCTGTCTATTAATCTATCGATACCTCAGTCTACCTTTCTGTCCATCCTTCATTATATCTAAGTGTGTCTCTATATATCTGTCTGTATAGGTCTGTCTATCTATCTATCTATCTATCTATCTATCTATCTATCTATCAATCTATCTATCTATTTACCTCATTCAAAATGCATGTCTCTCTATGTGTCTGCCTCTATATGTCTATTGGTCTATCGATCTATCAACTTGTCCATTTATCATTCTGCAAATATGTCGCTTTCATTCTCTGTCTCTTTAATTCTACCTCTCTCTTTATTTCTCTCTCTGTCTCTCTCTGTCTCTCTGTCTCTCTCTCTCTCTCTCTCCCTCTTCCTCCCTCCCTCCCTCTCTCACAAATAGCTATCTATTTTTGTAGAGAAAATAACCTGACAGACAGACAGACAGATAGATGGACAGAAACACAGAGACTTAGAGAAGAGAAGAGATAGATAGATAGATAGATAGATAGATAGATAGATAGATAGATAGACAGACGCACAGACAGACAGACAGACAGACGGATGGGATGGATGGATGGATAGATAGATAGATAGATAGATAGATAGATAGATAGATAGATAGATAGATAGATAGATAGCTGGATAGACAGATAGCTGGATAGACAGACAGAGAGAGAGAGAAAGAAACACAGAGAGACAGAGAGAAAGAGAGAGAAACGTACATACATCCATAAACACATGAACACATAGACATTGCTAGATGGGTCTTGCAGACTGAAGGACACGATGATAGACACACAGACAGACAGACAGACAGATAGACAAAATAACAGAGAAACTAGTCCATCTGTCAGTCTTTCTGTATGTCTTTTAATCGGTCTATCTGTGTCTGTCAGTCCTTATTTCTCTCATTCTGACTATATATCAATCTATAGATTTAACTATCTATCTATCTATATTGCTATCTGTCTATCCGTGTCTGTGTGTCCATCCATGTGCCTGACTTTCTGTGTCTCTCTCAGTCTGTCTGTCTCTACATTCTATCTTCCCTCGGTCTGTCCTTCCATCTATCTGTCTCTGTCTGTCCCTTTGTTTCATTCTCTGATATTCTCATGTTCTATTAATCTTTCAATCTCTCTGACTATCTCTCATTCTGTCTGTGTTTCTATATCTTTTCGTTCTTCCTATCTATTTATCTCTCTATCTGTCTGTCTCTCCCCCTGTCTATCTCTCTGTCTGTGTCTGACTATGTGTCTCTCCATGTGCTATCTCTATATCCTTCTATCTTCCCTCCTACCTATCTGACTACCCACCTGCCAGTCGGCCTGCCTATTTGTCTTTCTGTTTGTCTGTCTCTATCTCTCTGGATTCTCACGGGATCAGGGAACAAGTACAAACTTTGGGGTCTCCAACCTACAAGATCCTCCGGAAACCCAGGCTACACCATATCCCACTAGACCACAAGTTTGGGGCTTCTACATTCCAGGTTGACAAATGGAAAACCCGGAAGGCCATTGACCTTTGACGAAGCTCTCTGTCAGTCAGTCCTCTTGTCTGTCGGTCCAGTTTTCTATCTCTCAGTCTATATGGATATAGAGCTAGAGATAGTGTGGCTTTTCCTGGGTTGTGGACTGAGGAAGGGCATCCCCCAGTTTGCTCATTGGGTCACTCCCCCATCTTTCCTGGGCAGGATTGGTCTTGAATTGGTCCATTCCTAGTCTAGGTAATAAATGATGCTCCCTACATTCCTGTGTTTGATTGGTCTTTATGTGGACCAATCCTGGGCTAAGGAGGGGCCATGGGCATTGTCCCGCCCCCACCACAGGATTTGTCCAATTCTGGACCAATCCTAAGCCAGGACTCAAAGGGGAGTGATTCCTGGGGCACAATGGGGGTTGTAGTTCCCATGGCTTTCAAAATACTTGAAAACCTACAAAAGAGACAGACAGACTGATAGATGGACCAAGCAGTAGGCAAATAGACAGAATAACAGATCAAATACTCTGTCTGTCAGTCCTTCTCTCGGTCCAGCTGTCCATCTCTCATTCTCCATAGATTCATACAGAGATCCTGTGGGTTTTCAAGGGTTGTGGCCTAGGGGACTACATTACCCACCATGCTCCAGAGGTCCCTAACACTTATTGCCAATGAGGGATTGGTCTGGAATTGGACCAATCCTATGCTGGACCAGGGATGATGGCCATTATTTTCTTTCATGGGATTGGTCTTGAAATGGACCTATCCCATGCTAAGGAGGGACCATGGAAATGGTCCCTCCCCCAACAAGGGATTGGCCCAATGCAAAACCAATCCCAAGCCAGGACTCAAAGGGGTGGGACCCCTGGGTCACACTGGGAATTGTAGTTCCCCAGGATGTCACAATATTTTAAAACACAAATGACATACACAGAAATTGAGCCATGAACAAACAGGCAGGCAGATAGATACATAAACAACACGGAGGGATACACAAAGATATAGATAGATAGATAGATAGATAGATAGATAGATAGATAGATAGATAGATAGATAGATAGATAGATGAGAGACAGATACATACATAGATACATAGATACATAGATAGATACATAGTTAGGCAGATATAGACAGACAGAGAGATAGACAGATAGAGAGACACAGACAGACAGATACAAAAATCTGGATAGACAGTTGCACATTCAGTGAGACAGACTTTTAGATACACAGAAAAGAAGTCAGATAGACAGAATGACAGAGAAATTAATCTGTCGGTCAGTCTGTCTGTTCATGTGATTGTCTGTCTGTTCCTCTGTCCTGTCTTTTTGTCCATCAGTATGTCTGTGTCTGGACGTCTATTTCTCCTTCTTTCTCTTTTTATCAATCTAATAATCTTTCTGTCTATCTCTCTCTCTTTGAATCTGTCTACCCATGTCTATCTCTCTAGATATTTGTCTGTTTCTGTCTATGTATCGATCGCTTGATTTTCTCTGTCTCTCTATCTGTCATTCTCTGCCTAATAATCTATCGATACCTCAGTCTACCATTCTGTCCATCCTTCATTATATCTAACTGTGTCTCTATTTATCTGGCTGTATCTGTCTCTATGTATGTCTATCTATGTATGTATTCATCTCATTCTACCTGTGTGTATATGTGTCTGCCTCTATATGTCTTTTGGTGTATCGATCTATCAACTTGCCCATTTATCATTCTGCATATATGTGGCTTTCATTCTCTCTCTCTTTCATTCTCCCTCTCTCTTTATCTATCTATCTCTCTATTTCTTCCTCCCTCCCTCCCTCTCTTACAAATAGCTATCTATCTGTGTAGAGAAAAAAACCTAACAGACAGACAGACAGATAGATGGACAGAAAGACAGAGACTGAGAGAAGAGAATAGATAAACAGATAGATAGATAGATAGATAGATAGAAAGAAAGATACATACATACATACATACATAGAGATAAGCAGAAGAGACTGGCTGGCAGACAGATATACATACAGACAGGCAGAGAGATACATAGACAGCAGAAAGAGTCACCCAGAAAATATAGAAATATTGGTAGACAGACAGCACACAGATAGACAGATATAAAAGAGAGAGAAAAAGAGAGAGAGAGAAAGAGAGAGAGAGAGAGAGAGAGAGAGAGAGAGAGAGAGAGAGAGAGAGAGAGAGAGACCAAGCAAGGAACAGACATGGACAGAAGGACAATCATAAAGAAAGAATTACATATATAGACAGAGAGATAGATATACAAACAGAGTGTAAACATGGAATCTGGAAAATTCAAACGTGTAGCATAGTAAGATCAGGAAGTACCCCAAGGTTAGGAGTAGCTTCTAAATTGAAGACTCAAAGTTTGTACTTGTTCCCTGTTTCTGTGAGAATCCACCCAGAAGGGAACCTCAGGGTAGCAGTTTCAGACTGAGTAATGGAGTCTCAAGTGAATGGCAATTCTACTTGAATGGGACTAAGCAGATGGTAAGGACCCCATTTATTTTAGGTAGTCTCCCCTGTGGGGTCAGAGATGTTTCCCCAAGTAAATCCCCACCTGATCAGGGACCATCCTTTAGTCTCCACTGTCAGCAGCCCTTTCCCTTACACCCTCTCCTCAAGCGATGATTCTTTTCCCGAGCTTCATTGGATGCTGTCAGTAGAGTTGGAACACTCCCATTTTCTTTGTAGCTTGAGCAAAGTCAATAATCTTTCCCTGCCCCTGGATTTCCCCCAAATGGTGGAGAAGTTCCCCAAATTCTTTTCTCCTTTAAACTGTCCAATCTGGTGCTATTGCCTTTCCCAGGGGTCAGTGTCCAGAGCCACCAGAGTTCAATCCTGGGACTCTCCGTAGCCTTGTGGCGCCCAGCTCTGTCTAGAGCTCTACAGTCACATTGACCCCCGTTTCCTTGATGAAAGAGTCACTTTTCTGACTATTTAATAGTTTTCTGTTTTTACAAGTCAATAGTAGTTAGATAGATACATAGAGATACATAAATAGATACATAAAAATATAGACACATAAAAACACACAGAGAAAGAGATATAACCAGACTTGACTGAATGGCAGAGATACAGACAACTCATTAGATACACAGACAGGCAGGTACATAATTATATAGACTACACAGAGAGAAGCACTAAGACATAGAGAGATAGATAGATATATAGATAGACAGACAGACAGACAGACAGAGAGAGGGAGAGAGAGAGAGAGATTCGTACATACATCCATAAACACATGGACACATAGATATTGCCAGATGGGTCTTGCAGACAGAAGGACAGGATGATAGACACACAGACAGACAGACAGATAGACAAAATAACAGAGAAACTAGTCCATCTGTCAGTCTTTCTGTATGTCTGTCGATCTGTCTGTCTGTGTCTGTCAGTCCTTTTTTCTCTCATTCTGACTATATATCAATCTATAGATCTAACTGTATCTATCTATCTATATTGCTATCTGTCTATCCGTGTCTGTGTGTCTATCCATGTGCCTGACTTTCTGTCTCTCTCTCAGTCTGTCTGTCTCTCCATTCTATCTTCCCTCGGTCTGTCCTTCCATCTATCTGTCTCTGTCTGTCCCTTTGTTTTACTCTCTGATATTCTGTTGTTCTATTAATCTTGCAATGTCTCTGACTATATCTCGTTCTGTCTGTTTGTTTTTCTATTTCTTTTTGTTCTATTTTCCTATCTATTTACCTCTCTGTCTGTCTGCCTGCCTGCCTGCCTGCCTGCCTGTCTATCTCTCTGTCTGTATCTGACTATGTGTCTCTCGATGTGCCATCTCTATATCCATCTACCTGCCCTGCTACCTATCTGACTACCCACCTGCCAGTCGGCCTGCCTATCTGTCTTTCTGTTTGTCTGTCTCTATCCCTCTGGATTCTCACAGGATCAGGGAACAAGTACAAAACTTTGGGATCTCCAACCTACAAGGTCCTCCGGAAACCCAGGCTACACCAGATACTTCTAGGCCACAAGTTTAGGGTTTCTTGATTCCAGGTTGACAATAGGGAAACTGGGAATGCCATTGACCTTTGACGAAGGTCTCTGTCTGTCAGTCCTCCTGTCTGTCGGTCCCCTTGGCCATCTCTCAGTCTATATGGATATAGAGCTAGAGATAGAATGTGTTTTGTAGCCTTGTGCCCTGAGGAACTGCACACTGCAGTGTTCTCGAGCAGTCCCTCCATCTCATTTCCTGGGAGGGATTGGTCTTGAATTGGACCGAGGCAGGGATAGGGATATTCCTCGCTACTGCTGTGTATGATTGGCTTATAAATGGATCAATCCTGGGCTCAGGAGAGGCCATTCGCTTTGTCCCTCTCCTAACTCGGGATTGGTCGAATTCGGGAGCACTCCAAGGCAGGACTCAAAGGGGTGGGACTCCTGGAGCACACTGGGGGTTGTAGTTCCCCAGGAGGTCACAACACTTGAAAACCCTCAAAAGATAGACAGACAGATGCACCAAACAGCACGCAGATAGACAGAATAACATAGCAACTAATCTCTCTGTCAGTCCTTCTGTCTGTCCAGTTGTCTATCTCTCCGTTTTCATAGATACATAGAGATAGTATGGCTTTTCAAGTATTGTGGCTTGGGAGACTGCATCTCCCAGCATGCTCCAGGGGCCCTTACTCCTTATTTCCGGGGAGGGATTTGTCTTGAATTGGACCAGTTCTATGCTAGTCGAGGGAATGATGTCCAATATTTCCTTTACTGGGATTGGTCTTGAAAAGTATTAATTCCGTGCTAAGGAGAGTTCATGGCCATTGTCCCTCCTCTATCATGGAATGGGTCCAATTCAAGACCAATCCCAAACAAGGACTCAAACGGATGGTCCTGCTGGTGCACACTGTGGGTTGTATTTACCCAGGCTTCAACAGGTTAAAAAGCACAAAAGTCAGACACACAGGCTGATAGATGGACAAACAGGCATGTCTCAATGCTGAGGTTTAGCTATCATTTAACAGAGGTGAGGACAGGGCACAGAAAGAAGGGGTTCGGGCAGGAGGTTTGCCCCAGGCCATGGGGCTAGTTCTTGATATCTGCAGCATTAAAGAAGGGGTGTTTCTCTTGGGCATCTCATTCAAAGGGGTAAGAAGCCTGAGTAGAAGCAGTGAAAGGTGGGGACTGCAGCTGAGTAACAGCTCATCTCTCCACAGTTTGTGCAGTATCCTCACTAGATTGCATGGAATCTCAATGGCGGTAAACATTCTGTGTCATTTTGACTCACTTTGTTTCATAGTCTGCCCGAGGAAATGCCATTTTTGTTTAGTAAATGCTCCTTGTTGGGAAACGTCAGGACAACAGGTTAAGATCCCTGTAAGTAAGGCGCAGAGCTTAGCCTCTGAGATCTTGATTCCTTGATTTCCTATTCAAGACTTCCAGCACCTCAGGGTCAGTCTGATCAGAAGGGTTTGGACGCATCATGCAGTCTGCCACAGCCACTCACCTCACTGGCCAAAGTGGAGGTCTGCCACTCCTCCTCCAATCTTGAACCAAATACATCTTCTGAGCCATCTGAACACAACCGGGTCACCATCACATGCTTTGCTTGCCAGCAACCACTTATTTTGATTTTCTAGGGTGGACAGCTGAGAAGGAGAATGGAAAAGATCGACTGATTGATAAATTAGATAGAGGGACAGACCAATGGACAGATTGACAAACACTGGAGATCGATTGATTAACAGATACATACATAGACAGGAACATACATACATACTTATATGGAGACAGATACCCAGAGAGGACTGATGGGCAGACAGATAGACAGACTGAGAGATACATAGACAGAATGGCAGTAAGACAGAATAACAGATAAAGGAAGTTCTCTGTCAGTCAGTCCTCTTGTCTGTCGGTCCAGTTTTCTATCTCTCAGTCTATATGGATATAGAGCTAGAGATAGTGTGGCTTTTCCTGGGTTGTGGACTGAGGAACTGCATCCCCCAGTTAGCTCAAAGAGTCCCTCCCCCATCTTTCCTGGGCAGGATTGGTCTTGAATTGGTCCATTCCTAGGCTGGGTTATAAATGAGGCTCCCTACTTTCCTTTGTGTGATTGGTCTTTAGGTGGACCAATCCTGGGCTAAGGAGGGGCCATGGGCATTGTCCCGCCCCCACCACAGGATTTGTCCAGTTCCGGACCAATCCTAAGCCAGGACTGAAAAGGGAGTGATTCCTGGGGCACAATGGGGGTTGTAGTTCCCCAGCCTTTCAGAATACTTGAAAACCCACAAAAGAGACAGAGAGATTGATAGATGGACCAACCAGTAGGCAAATAGACAGAGTAACAGATCAAATACTCTGTCTATCAGTCCTTCTCTCTGTCCAGATGTCCATCTCTCATTCTACATAGATTCATACAGAGATCCTGTGGGTTTTCAAGGGTTGTGGCCTAGGGGACTACATTACCCACTGTGCTCCAGAGGTCCCTAACACTTATTTCCAATGAGGGATTGGTCTTGAATTGGACTAATCCTAGGCTGGGTGACAAATGATGCTCCCTACTTTACTGTGCCTGATTGCTAAAGAGATGGACCAATTCTGGGCTAAGAAGGGACAATGGGTATTGTCCCTCCCCGACCACAGGATTGGTCGAATTCTGGACCAATCCCAAGCCAGGACTCAAAAGGTACAGATCCCTGGGGCACAATGGGGCTTGTAGTTCCCGAGGCTGTCACTACACTTCAAAACCCACAAAAGAAACACAGACAGGCTGACAGACATAAGAACCAGTAGGCGAATAGACAGAATAACACATCAAATAATCTGTGGGTCAGTCTAGCTGTCCATGTCTCCTTCTACATAGAGAGATCCGGTGGGTATTCAATGGTTGTGGCCTACGGGACTATATCTCCCAGCATACTACAAGGTTCCCTCCCTCTTATTTCCTGAGAAGGATTGGCCTTGAATTTGACCAGTCCCCTGCTGGGTAAGAGATGATGCCCATTTCCCTTTCATGGGATTGGTTTTGAGATGGACCAATCCCATGCTAAGGAGGGACCACAGACAAAGTCCATCCCCCAACACAGGATTGGTCCAATGCAAGACCAATCCCAAGCCAGGACTCAAAGGGATGTTACCACTAGGTCACATTGGGAGTTGTAGTTCCCCAGGATGTCACAACACTTTAAAACACACAAATGACATACACACAGTGTGATCCATGCAAAAACAAGCAGGCAGATAGATACATAAACTACACCGATAGGAACACAAAGACATAGATAGATCGATAGATCGATAGATACATCGATAGATCGTTAGATAGATAGACAGATAGACAGACAGACAGAGAGTGAGAGAGAGAGAGAAATACGCACATATATCCATAAACACATGGACACATAGATATTGCCCAATGGGTCTTGCAGACTGAAAGACAGGATGATAGACACACAGAAAGACAGACAGATAGACAAAATGACAGAGACACTAGTCCATATGTCAGTCTTTCTGTATGTCTGTCGATCTGTCTGTCTGTGTCTGTCAGTTCGTTTTTCTCTCATTCTGTCCATATATCAATCTATTGATCTAACTGTATCTATCTATCTATCTATCTATCTATCTTGCTATCTGTTTATCACTGTTGGCCTGTCTATCCATCTGCTTGACTTTCTGTGTACCTCTCAGTCTGTCTGTCTCTCCATTCCATCTTCCCTAGGTCTGTCCTTCCGTCTATCTGTCTCTGTCTGTCCCTCTGTTTTACTCTCTGATATTCTGATGTTCTATTAATCTTTCAGTGTCTCTGACTATCTCTCATTCTGTCTGTTTCTGTTTCTTTGACTCTTCATTCTATCTTCCTATCTATTTATCTCTCTATCTGTCTGTCTCTCCCCCTGTCTATCTCTGTCTGTGTCTGACTATGTGTCTCTCTATGTGCTATCTCTATATCCGTCTATCTTCCCTCCTACCTATCTGACTACCCACCTGCCAGTCTGCCTGCCTATTTGTCTTTCTGTTTGTCTGTCTCTATCTCTCTGGATTCTCACGGGATCAGGGAACAAGTACAAAACTTTGGGGTCTCCAAACTACAAGCTCCTCCGGAAACCCAGGCTACACCAATCCCACTGGGCCACAAGGTTGGGGCTTCTAGATTCCAGGTTGACAATAGGGAAACCGGGAATGCCATTGACCTTTGACGAAGGTCTCTGTCTGTCAGTCCTCCTGTCTGTCTGTCCCCTTGGCCATCTCTCAGTCTATATGGATATAGAGCTAGAGATAGAATGTGTTTTGTAGCCTTGTGCCCTGAGGAACTGCACACTGCAGTGTTCTCCAGCAGTCCCTCCATCTCATTTCCTGGGAGGGATTGGTCTTGAATTGGACCGAGGCAGGGATAGGGATATTCCTCGCTACTGTTGTGTGTGATTGGCTTATAAATGGATCAATCCTGGGCTCAGGAGAGGCCATTCGCTTTGTCCCTCTCGTAACTCGGGATTGGTCGAATTCGGGAGCACTCCAAGGCAGGACTCAAAGGGGTGGGACTCCTGGAGCACACTGGGGGTTGTAGTTCCCCAGGAGGTCACAACACTTGAAAACCCTCAAAAGATAGACAGACAGATGCACCAAACAGCACGCAGATAGACAGAATAACATAGCAACTAATCTCTCTGTCAGTCCTTCTGTCTGTCCAGTTGTCTATCTCTCCGTTTTCATAGATACATAGAGATAGTATGGCTTTTCAAGTATTGTGGCTTGGGAGACTGCATCTCCCAGCATGCTCCAGGGGCCCTTACTCCTTATTTCCGGGGAGGGATTTGTCTTGAATTGGACCAGTTCTATGCTAGTCGAGGGAATGATGTCCAATATTTCCTTTACTGGGATTGGTCTTGAAAAGTATTAATTCCGTGCTAAGGAGAGTTCATGGCCATTGTCCCTCCTCTATCATGGAATGGGTCCAATTCAAGACCAATCCCAAACAAGGACTCAAACGGATGGTCCTGCTGGTGCACACTGTGGGTTGTATTTACCCAGGCTTCAACAGGTTAAAAAGCACAAAAGTCAGACACACAGGCTGATAGATGGACAAACAGGCATGTCTCAATGCTGAGGTTTAGCTATCATTTAACAGAGGTGAGGACAGGGCACAGAAAGAAGGGGTTCGGGCAGGAGGTTTGCCCCAGGCCATGGGGCTAGTTCTTGATATCTGCAGCATTAAAGAAGGGGTGTTTCTCTTGGGCATCTCATTCAAAGGGGTAAGAAGCCTGAGTAGAAGCAGTGAAAGGTGGGGACTGCAGCTGAGTAACAGCTCATCTCTCCACAGTTTGTGCAGTATCCTCACTAGATTGCATGGAATCTCAATGGCGGTAAACATTCTGTGTCATTTTGACTCACTTTGTTTCATAGTCTGCCCGAGGAAATGCCATTTTTGTTTAGTAAATGCTCCTTGTTGGGAAACGTCAGGACAACAGGTTAAGATCCCTGTAAGTAAGGCGCAGAGCTTAGCCTCTGAGATCTTGATTCCTTGATTTCCTATTCAAGACTTCCAGCACCTCAGGGTCAGTCTGATCAGAAGGGTTTGGACGCATCATGCAGTCTGCCACAGCCACTCACCTCACTGGCCAAAGTGGAGGTCTGCCACTCCTCCTCCAATCTTGAACCAAATACATCTTCTGAGCCATCTGAACACAACCGGGTCACCATCACATGCTTTGCTTGCCAGCAACCACTTATTTTGATTTTCTAGGGTGGACAGCTGAGAAGGAGAATGGAAAAGATCGACTGATTGATAAATTAGATAGAGGGACAGACCAATGGACAGATTGACAAACACTGGAGATCGATTGATTAACAGATACATACATAGACAGGAACATACATACATACTTATATGGAGACAGATACCCAGAGAGGACTGATGGGCAGACAGATAGACAGACTGAGAGATACATAGACAGAATGGCAGTAAGACAGAATAACAGATAAAGGAAGTTCTCTGTCAGTCAGTCCTCTTGTCTGTCGGTCCAGTTTTCTATCTCTCAGTCTATATGGATATAGAGCTAGAGATAGTGTGGCTTTTCCTGGGTTGTGGACTGAGGAACTGCATCCCCCAGTTAGCTCAAAGAGTCCCTCCCCCATCTTTCCTGGGCAGGATTGGTCTTGAATTGGTCCATTCCTAGGCTGGGTTATAAATGAGGCTCCCTACTTTCCTTTGTGTGATTGGTCTTTAGGTGGACCAATCCTGGGCTAAGGAGGGGCCATGGGCATTGTCCCGCCCCCACCACAGGATTTGTCCAGTTCCGGACCAATCCTAAGCCAGGACTGAAAAGGGAGTGATTCCTGGGGCACAATGGGGGTTGTAGTTCCCCAGCCTTTCAGAATACTTGAAAACCCACAAAAGAGACAGAGAGATTGATAGATGGACCAACCAGTAGGCAAATAGACAGAGTAACAGATCAAATACTCTGTCTATCAGTCCTTCTCTCTGTCCAGATGTCCATCTCTCATTCTACATAGATTCATACAGAGATCCTGTGGGTTTTCAAGGGTTGTGGCCTAGGGGACTACATTACCCACTGTGCTCCAGAGGTCCCTAACACTTATTTCCAATGAGGGATTGGTCTTGAATTGGACTAATCCTAGGCTGGGTGACAAATGATGCTCCCTACTTTACTGTGCCTGATTGCTAAAGAGATGGACCAATTCTGGGCTAAGAAGGGACAATGGGTATTGTCCCTCCCCGACCACAGGATTGGTCGAATTCTGGACCAATCCCAAGCCAGGACTCAAAAGGTACAGATCCCTGGGGCACAATGGGGCTTGTAGTTCCCGAGGCTGTCACTACACTTCAAAACCCACAAAAGAAACACAGACAGGCTGACAGACATAAGAACCAGTAGGCGAATAGACAGAATAACACATCAAATAATCTGTGGGTCAGTCTAGCTGTCCATGTCTCCTTCTACATAGAGAGATCCGGTGGGTATTCAATGGTTGTGGCCTACGGGACTATATCTCCCAGCATACTACAAGGTTCCCTCCCTCTTATTTCCTGAGAAGGATTGGCCTTGAATTTGACCAGTCCCCTGCTGGGTAAGAGATGATGCCCATTTCCCTTTCATGGGATTGGTTTTGAGATGGACCAATCCCATGCTAAGGAGGGACCACAGACAAAGTCCATCCCCCAACACAGGATTGGTCCAATGCAAGACCAATCCCAAGCCAGGACTCAAAGGGATGTTACCACTAGGTCACATTGGGAGTTGTAGTTCCCCAGGATGTCACAACACTTTAAAACACACAAATGACATACACACAGTGTGATCCATGCAAAAACAAGCAGGCAGATAGATACATAAACTACACCGATAGGAACACAAAGACATAGATAGATCGATAGATCGATAGATACATCGATAGATCGTTAGATAGATAGACAGATAGACAGACAGACAGAGAGTGAGAGAGAGAGAGAAATACGCACATATATCCATAAACACATGGACACATAGATATTGCCCAATGGGTCTTGCAGACTGAAAGACAGGATGATAGACACACAGAAAGACAGACAGATAGACAAAATGACAGAGACACTAGTCCATATGTCAGTCTTTCTGTATGTCTGTCGATCTGTCTGTCTGTGTCTGTCAGTTCGTTTTTCTCTCATTCTGTCCATATATCAATCTATTGATCTAACTGTATCTATCTATCTATCTATCTATCTATCTTGCTATCTGTTTATCACTGTTGGCCTGTCTATCCATCTGCTTGACTTTCTGTGTACCTCTCAGTCTGTCTGTCTCTCCATTCCATCTTCCCTAGGTCTGTCCTTCCGTCTATCTGTCTCTGTCTGTCCCTCTGTTTTACTCTCTGATATTCTGATGTTCTATTAATCTTTCAGTGTCTCTGACTATCTCTCATTCTGTCTGTTTCTGTTTCTTTGACTCTTCATTCTATCTTCCTATCTATTTATCTCTCTATCTGTCTGTCTCTCCCCCTGTCTATCTCTGTCTGTGTCTGACTATGTGTCTCTCTATGTGCTATCTCTATATCCGTCTATCTTCCCTCCTACCTATCTGACTACCCACCTGCCAGTCTGCCTGCCTATTTGTCTTTCTGTTTGTCTGTCTCTATCTCTCTGGATTCTCACGGGATCAGGGAACAAGTACAAAACTTTGGGGTCTCCAAACTACAAGCTCCTCCGGAAACCCAGGCTACACCAATCCCACTGGGCCACAAGGTTGGGGCTTCTAGATTCCAGGTTGACAATAGGGAAACCGGGAATGCCATTGACCTTTGACGAAGGTCTCTGTCTGTCAGTCCTCCTGTCTGTCTGTCCCCTTGGCCATCTCTCAGTCTATATGGATATAGAGCTAGAGATAGAATGTGTTTTGTAGCCTTGTGCCCTGAGGAACTGCACACTGCAGTGTTCTCCAGCAGTCCCTCCATCTCATTTCCTGGGAGGGATTGGTCTTGAATTGGACCGAGGCAGGGATAGGGATATTCCTCGCTACTGTTGTGTGTGATTGGCTTATAAATGGATCAATCCTGGGCTCAGGAGAGGCCATTCGCTTTGTCCCTCTCGTAACTCGGGATTGGTCGAATTCGGGAGGAATCCCAAGGCAGGACTCAAAGGGGTGGGACTCCTGGAGCGCACTGGGGGTTGTAGTTCCCCAGGAGGTCACAACACTTGAAAACCCTCAAAAGATAGATGGACAGACCGATACATGCACTAAACAGCAGGCAGATAGACAGAATATCATAGCAACTAATCTGTCTGTCAGTCCTTCTGTCTGTCCAGTTGTCCATCTCTCCGTTTTCATAGAAACAGAGATAATATGGCTTTTCAAGGGTAGTGGCTTGGAGGACTGCATCTCCCAGCATGCTCCAGGGACTCAGGATGGACTCCAAAGAACAAAAGAACTTGGGGAGCCTATATACCACTCAAGGTGACCTGGGCGCTTTAGGATTAGAGGGACAGTTGATTGACTTTACAATGGTAAGAAAGGAAAATGAAGAGTTCCAGACAGGAATAATAGGAGGGGCTGGGGCCCTACAATGGACACAAAAGGGAAAGACTCAGCCTAGGGCTGGGTCACCTTGGTCATGGACCTTAGCCCAGGGGGAAGAAACCATTGGGACAAAAGGGATGCTTAATATTGGATGGAATTAGCTGTTCCCACCCAAACTACCAGGAAGTTCAGTCTGCTGAAGAGGGACCTTCCCTCAGGGGGAAACCTCTCCTGTGACAAGGTCAAAACCTGGGGTTTCTACACTCAAACTAAATAAACTGGGGCTCTCTAGATTTCTATGTTGACATGTGTGTGTGTGTGTGATTTCTGGAGTAAAGAAAGTTCATTTGAGCATGGGCAACTATGTACCTGACTGGTTTTTCAATTGTCAAAGGACACGAAATATGGGGGAAAAGGTTTTGCTTTCAATGCTAAAGAAACCCTGAACATTTTTTAATTGAGCCTCAAATTTCCTCTCTAGGAGCAGCTTTAGCCATAGGCCAAAGTGCTTTGAGGCAAGGAGAATAGAAAGGCAAATTGGCAGCCCAAAGGAAATTAGAGTAAAAAATGAAAAAAAGAAGGAATAGTAGAGGTGCTCCTAGTTAGAGGAAATTTTGAACCTTTTCCTTAGTAACCCTAAGTTTTGTTTTTGGAGCAAAAATGTTACCAGTTTGAGTTTTTGAAAAAGGAAAAGCATCATCCATTATAACCTGATTTGGGGCATTTTGAAGGTCAATTTCCAGAGTGCAACCATTTCAATAGATAAGGTTTTGTTTGAAAAGACCAGGGAATACTGAGAACTGATTTTCCTTTTGAAGTGGAGAGAACTAATGACTTTGTTCCCATTATTTCTGATGATCATTGGAACATGACTGCTAATAGACAAAGGAATTCCCCACCTGGGAAACTCCTAAGATATTTCTAGAATGCCCTAGATTTTATCCCCCCCCCCCAGTTCTGGCCTGGGGGTGAAGATATGAAAACCTATGAAAGGGAAGGTTTACCTCAAGATGTTTCCTGGGAGCAAAAATCCTGGAACAGATTTTTCTCCAGCCCAGAATCTAAAGAAGTGCTCAAGGAGACATCTTAGGAGACATCTGAAGGAGTCCCCCAGATACGGTATCCGGTGAAGGACTGTGTCCTGCATTTTCAATAACTTTAGAAATATTTCTACAGCAGAGGGAAAACTGGCCATTTGATCTCCCCTGAGAATTCTATTTACCTGGAGCCAAGGCCCTATAAGTAGAGAACCTAGAAAGGACTGAGTTAGTCCCCAGACTTGGTTGAAGAAGGAAAGTTGAAAATAGGAGCATTTTTCCTTGTTAAGAGAATGGAAAGGAACATCTGTCCATTGGAGAAGTCACAGCAAAGATTCCAGAGTGCTGGGTTGTCTCAAAGTCGAATCAGAAGACGTTAGGAAAGAAATGATGGAGCCTAGAAGGAATTGGTAGTAAGAAAGATAATCTTAGCATGGCGAGAGAGAATTGAGATCTATAGGTGAATTCTATGGAAAGATCGTGGGGAAAAGAAATGCTATGGAGGAAAATGGGTTAGGATACAGTCACAAGGGCCAATGGAAGGGCTTGGGATTGGCTCAGCTAAGTGTCTATCAAGATCTATAGCTGACTGCTGGTCATTACCAACTTCTACCTGGTATTAATATTCCAAATTAGGGAGCTTTTCTCCCCCATTTGAAGTTACTTCCCACTTTTCTCTTGTTAGATCAAATGTTCTGTCATCCTATGATGAAATCCTCATAAAGGCAAGGCCTAGAATATGGGGATTAATTTAACAATCATTTTGGTCTACAGACTGGCATGATTATATTTTGTTCAGTAGTTAAAGGGGAATGAAAACGGTTTTCCAATCCCTCGCTCCCCAACCTCCCAAAAGTTAGGTTGGCAGCGTGTGTGTGTGTGTGTGTGTGTGTGTGTGTGTGTGTGTGTGAGTGTGTTTCATTTTTAATCTCGAGAATTTTTGAGCTAATTTCAATTTTGAAACTTTTATATTTAAATTTCAAATTTGTTTTGAAGATGAAATTATGGGTAAAGCCTTGGGTTCTCCTGACTATTTGAATGTTCAACATTATTTCCAAGTTACTTTTGAAAAAACAATGGTAGAAAAATTCACAGTTTATGAGATTCTGGCACTAGGAAGAGGATTCTCCATTTTAACTAGCATATTTACAAAATTTAATGGCCAAGACCGATAGTCTACACAGAACATTGCAACTTGCATTCCTGCTATTGGGTTTAGACGAACATCAGTACTGGGACCCCTTTTTGTCATTTGAGTAAGCAGTACCTCTGCCAATCCCGAACAACTAATAGGTGACTCTGCCTGGTGTTTCAAAGTGTGAATCTATCCAATAATGTGGTCACTGTGATGCAAGGTATCAATAATAATGTGTCTCCTCTTGAAAATGGAGGCTACACAGATTGGCTAATATTACAGCAGGGGAAGGATTGCATATTGGAGGGGCTGAACACAAAGGGGAGGGACTATAGGGGCACAATGGGGGTTGTAGTTCCCCAAGTTGACACAACACTTCAAAACCAAGGAAAGAGACACAGAAAGGCTGACAGATGTCCCAACCAGTAGCAGAATACACAGAATAACAGATCAAATAATCTGTCTGTCAGTACTTCTGCCTGTCCAGCTGTCCATCTCTCCGTCAACATAGATTCATAGAGTGAGATCTTGTGGGTTTTCAAGAGTTGTGGCTTGGGGACTATATCTCCCAGCATGCTCCTGGGGTCCCTACCCCTTATTACCGGTGAGGGATTGTTCTTGAATTTGAGGAATGCTATTCTGGGCAAGGGATGATGCACATTTTCCTTTCATGGGATTGGTTTTAAAATGGAACAATACTAAGGAGGGACCATGGACATTGACCCTCCCCAAACAGGGGATTGGTCCATTGCGAGACCAATCCCAATGCGGGACTCCACACAAACGACATACACATTGATTGACCATTGCACAAACAGGTAGGCAGATAGATACACAGACTACGTTGACAGATACATAAAGATAAAGAGAGAGAGAGAGAGAGAGAGAGAGAGAGAGAGAGAGAGAGAGAGAGAGAGAGAGAGAGAGAGAGAGAGAGAGAGAAATACATACATACATCCATAAACACATGAACACATAGATATAGCCAGGTGGGATATGCAGACAGAAGGACAGTCTGATAGAACATAGACAGGCAGGCAGATAGACAAAATGACAGAGAAACTAGTCCATCTGTCAGTCTTTCTGAATGTCTGACAGTCCCTTTCTCTATCATTCTTTTTATATTTCAGTCTATTGATCTATCTCTATTGCTATCTGTCTATCCCTGTCTGTCTATCCATCTGCCTGACATTCTGTGTCTCTCTCAGTCTGTCTGTCTCTACATTCCATCTTCCCTAGGTCTGTCCTTCCATCTATCTGTCTCTGTCTGTCCGTTTGTTTCTCTCTCCAATATTCTGTTGTTCTATTAATCTTTCAATGTCTCTGAGTATATCTCATTCTGTCTGTTTCTGATTCTATGTCTTTTTGTTCTATCTTCCTATCTATTTATCTCTCGATCTGTCTGCCTGCCTGTCTATCTCTCTGTCTGTATCTGACTATGTGTCTCTCTATGTGCCATCTCTATATCCGTCTATCTGCCCTCCTACCTATCTGACTACCCATCTGCCAGTCGGCCTGCCTATCTGTCTTTCTGTTTGTCTGTCTCTATCTCTCTGGATTCCCATGGGATCAGGGAACAAGTAGAAAACTTTGGGGTCTCCAACCTATAAGATCCTCCATAAACCCAGGCTACACCAGATCCCACTATGCCACAAGTTTGGGGCTTCTTGATTACAGGCTGACAATAGGAACACCGGGAGGGCTATTAACCTCTGACATTACCTCAGAGAAGGGAATAGAGAGATTGGTGTGAGAGCAAAAGTGTGTTCTAAAATTTTAACCTTGTCTTTGCAAGATAGGATTCACGGTGGTGTCAATCAACAGAATAGGTTCTGCATCTTGCATTCCTTTTAATTTTTACAGCTGTTTAACAAATAACCAGATAAACAACAGACAAGGAATCACATAGGAATTTACTAGTCTGTACTATGATCTTCAAAACTTCAAGGAATTCTGTATTCTGCAAAAAACAATACTGTGCCTGCATTAATAGGCCACCATTGGCAAATACAGTTTCTGGTTTTTCCTGATTTGATGCAGTGAATGTATTCACAGCATCAGCAATAAGGTGTGTCAACATGGAATCTAGAAAGCCCAAACTTGGGGCCTAGTGGGATCTGGTGAAGCCTAGGATTCAGGAGTAGCTTGTAGGTTGGAGACCCCAAAGATTGTACCTGTTCCCTGTTCCCATGGAAATCCACCCTGAGGGAATCCCAGGTGAGCAGTTTCAGACTGAGTGGGGGACCCTCAGGTGAATAACAATCCTAGTTAGGTACTCTCCCCTATTGTATCAAGAGATGCTTTCCCAAGAAAATCCACACTTGGCAGGGACCATTTTTCAGTACCCACTGTAACCACCCCCCTCTCTTAGACCCTTGCCTTTGGCTAAGATTCCTTTCCTAAGCTTCATTGTATCCTGTCAGTGATTTTCTTTGTAGATGCAGCAATGTCTCTCATCTTTCCCTGCTCCTCGATTTCTTCCATATGGTAGAGAGGTTGCCCAAATTCTTTTTTTTTTAAATTTTATAGTAGTTTATTTGATCATTTCCATGCATTATTCATTAAAGACAAAGATCATTTTCTTTTCTTCCTCCCCACCCCCCGTATCCGACGCGTGATTCCACTGGGTATCACATGTGTTCTTGATTCGAACCCATTGCCATGATGTTAATATTTGCATTACAGTGTTTGTTTAGAGTCTCTCCTCTGTCATGTCCCCTCAACAGCTGTAGTCAGGCAGTTGCTTTTCCTCGGTGTTTCTACTCCCACAGTTTGTTCTCTGCTTATGGATAGTGTTTTTTCTCCTAGATCCCTGCAGATTGTTCAGGGACATTACACCGCCACTAATGGAGAAGTCCATTACGTTCGATTATACCACAGTGTATTAGTCTCTGTGTACAATGTTCCCCTGGTTTTGCTCCTCTCACTCTGCATCTTTTTCTGGAGGTCGTTCCAGTCTCCATGGAATTCCTCCACTTTATTATTCCTTTTAGCACAATAGTATTCCATCACCAACATATACCACAATTTGTTCAGCCATTCCCCAATTGATGGGCATCCACTCGTTTTCCAATTTTTGGCCATCACAAAGAGCGCAGCTATGAATATTCTTGTACAAGTCTTTTTCATTATTATCTCTTTGGGGTACAGACCCAGCAGTGCTATGGCTGGATCAAAGGGTAGACATTCTTTTATCGCCCTTTGGGCATAGTTTCAAATTGCCCTCCAGAATGGCTGGATCAGTTCACAACTCCACCATCAATGAATTAATGTCCCTACTTTGCCACATCCCCTCCAGCATTCATTACTTTCCATAGCTGTCATGTTAGCCAATCTGCTAGGTGGGAGGTGATACCTCAGAGTTGTTTTGATTTGCATCTCTCTGATTATAAGAGATTTAGAACACTTCTTCATGTGCTTATTAATAGCTTTGATTTCTTTATCTGAATACTGCCTATCCATGTCCCTTGCCCATTTATCAATTGGGGAATGGCTTGATTTTTTGTACAATTGATTTAGCTCTTTATAAATTTGAGTAATTAAACCTTTGTCAGAGGTTTTTATGAAGATTATTTCCCAATTTGTTGTTTTCCTTCTGATTTTAGTTACATTGGTTTTGTTTGTACAAAAGCTTTTTAATTTGATGTAGTCGAAATTATTTATTTTACATTTTGTGATTCTTTCTATGTCTTGCTTGGTTTTAAAGTCTTTCCCCTCTGTAAACCTCAAAATTCCTTAGACTTATAAATGTTGGAAATTTCACCATTGGGATATTTCATACTTGGAAAATTTCTTACTGATAGTCTATTGGAATGGGAACCCCATTGGCATGGGAGGTTCCTTCTCTTCCCTTTTTCAGATTACTTTAGGACAGAAACCTTTTGCTGAACAATGGAAAGGACTTTGACCTATGCTTAAGCATAGAACAGGAATTTCTTTGAATCATGATTGATTTTAGAATTGATACAATGGAGATACTTGGAATAAATCTCCACCCTATTCAGTCCTAACAGGATTGAGTAAGGGCTGCAGCCTAGATCAAAGATTTAATCATTTGAAAATATGACCTTCAACAGACATGTGCAAAAGCCAGAAACCTCTGGGCGGTCCTGGGTTAAGCTAGAGCCTCCATTGGCACAGGGAAATTGATGAACAGTGATTGGTAGATGGGAGAACTGAGAGGAGGAACTTGGATGGTTTCCTTAAAGACAGGAGGGTCTGGAGACTTGAGGTAGTGGAGGAGTTTGCAGTGGACTCGGAGAAGCTTGCGCTGAAGGAAGCTGAAGGTGGGGGCCTCTGAGACTGTTTCTCCATTTTGGTCACGTGAGTGATAGGGACTGATCTCTTTTCTTTGCCTCAGCTATCTAAGGGCTTGGGCTTTTGGCCCAGCCTAAACAGAAGGGGTATTTAAGCCCTATTCCCTTCTCTCCCTTTTTCTTTCTCTCTATCTCTAATTCCTTTCTTGCTCCTATTGTAATTAAACTCCAAAAAAGGCTGACGGCTGACTTGAGTTTTTCATTTAGGAATTACATAGCTGATTCCTTGGCGACCTTAAATTAATATATATCAGTCTTTTAAAGTGATTCCCTTTTAACACCTCCCAAAGGTCTGACATGTATACTATTCTGTGTTTACCCAATTTACTTATGGTTTCCTTCTTTATGTTTAAGTCATTCATCCATTTTGAATTTATCTTGGTGTAGGGTGTGAGGTGTTGATCAATTCCTAATCTCTCCCACAGTGTCTTCCAATTTTCCATTGGCATGATTATATTTGTTCAGCAGCTCAAGGGGAATGAAAACAGTTTTTCAATCCCGAACATCCCAACCTGCCCAAAGTTAGGTTGGGAGGGTGTGTGTGTGTGTGTGTGTGTGTGTGTGTGTGTGTTTGTATGTGAGTCTGTGTCTGTGAGTGTGTGTTTGAAACTTTTAAATATGAATTTCAAAATTGTTTTGAAGGTGAAATTGTGGTTAAAGACTTGGGTTTTTATGACTAATTGATAGCTCGGCATTATTTCCAAGTTAACAGGTTCAAGGATGTTACTTTTGAAAGAACAATTATAGAGAAATTCACAGTTTGAAAGATTCCAGCACTAGGAAGAGGATTCTCCATTTTACCTAGCACATTTGAAAAATTTAATGGCCAAGACTGATACAGTGAATGGAACGTTGCAACTTGCATTCTTGCTATTGGGTTTAGACGAACATCAGTCCTGGGACCCCTTTTTGTCATTTGAGTAAGCAGTACCTCTGCCAATCCCGAACAACTAATAGGTGACTCTGCCTGGTGTTTCAAAGTTTGAATCTATCCAATAATGGTGTAACTCTGATGCAAAGTATCAATGAGAATGTGTCTCCTCTTGAAAATGGAGGCTACACAGATTGGCTAACATGACAGCAAGGGAATATAATGAATGCTTGAGGAGATGAGGCAAAGTCGGGACATGAAGGCATTGTTGCTGGAGTGGTGAATTGATCCAACCATTCTGGAGGGCAATTTGGAACTCTGCCCAGAGGGCTCTACAAGATGGTCTGCCTTTTGATCCAGCCATTGAACTACAGGGTTTCTACCACATACCCATAATAAGGAAAAAGGCTTGACCAAGAATATTGATAGCTGCTCTCTTTGGAGTGGCCAAAAATTGGAAAAGGAGCTTAGCCTCTGAGCTATTGATTCCTTGCTTTCCTATTCAAGACTTCCAGCGCCTCATGGAAGAGTCAAAGAAAAAGGGTTTGGACCCATCATGCAGTCTGCCACAGCCACTCACCTCACTGGCCAAAGTAGAGGTCTGCCACTCCCCCTCCAATCTTGAACCAAATACATCTTCTGAGGCACCTGAACATCACAGGGACACCATCATATGCTTTGCTTGCCAGCAACCACTTGTTCCGATTTTCTAGGGTGGACAGCTGAGAAGAAGAATGGGAAAGATCGACTGATTGATGAATTCCATAGAGGGACAGACCAATGGACAGACAGATTGACAGACACTGGAGATCGACAGATAAACAGATGCATACATAGACAGAAACACACATACTTACTTATATAGAGACAGATACCCAGAGAGGACTGATGAACAGACAGATAGACAGACTGACAGGTACATAGACAGGAATGCAGTAAGACAGAGAAACAGATAAACAAAGCTTTATGTCTGTCAGTCGTCCTGTCCTTCGGTCCCCTTGTCCATCTCTCAGTCTACATGGATATAGAGCAAGATATAGTTTTGCTCTTCTTAGGTTGTCCCCTGAGGAACTGCATTCCCCAGTGTGCTCCAGGGGTCCCTCCCCCATCTTTCCTGGTTGGGATTGGTCTTGAATTGCACTAATCCTAGGCTGGGTGAGGAATGATGCTCCCTACTTTACTGTGCGTGATTGCTAAAGAGATGGACCAATTCTGGGCTAAGGAGGGGCCATGGGTATTGTCCCTCCCCAACCACAGGATTGGTCTAATTCCGGACCAATCCCAAGCCAGGACTCAAAAGGTACAGATCCCTGGGGCACAATGGGGCTTGTAGTTCCAGAGGCTGTCACTACACTTGAAAACCCACAAAAGAAACACAGACAGGCTGACAGACATAAGAACCAGTAGGCGAATAGACAGAATAACAGATCAAATAATCTGTGTGTCAGTCTAGCTGTCTATGTCTCCTTCTACATAGAGAGATCCGGTGGGTATTCAATGGTTGTGGCCTACGGGACTATATCTCCCAGCATACTACAAGGTTCCCTCCCTCTTATTTCCTGAGAAGGATTGGCCTTGAATTTGACCAATCCCCTGCTGGGTAAGAGATGATGCCTGTTCCCTTTCATGGGATTGGTTTTGAGATGGACCAATCCCATGCTAAGGAGGGACCACAGACAAAGTCCATCCCCCAACACAGGATTGGTCCAATGCAAGACCAATCCCAAGCCAGGACTCAAAGGGATGTTACCACTAGGTCACATTGGGAGTTGTAGTTCCCCAGGATGTCACAACACTTTAAAACACACAAATGACATACACACAGTGTGATCCATGCAAAAACAAGCAGGCAGATAGATACATAAACTACACCGATAGGAACACAAAGACATAGATAGATCGATACATACATCGATAGTTAGATAGATAGATAGATAGATATATAGAAAGACAGATCGACAGACAGATAGATAGAAACATACATAGAGAGACAGAGAGACAGATATAGAGATATATCTGTCTATCCCTGTCTACCTGTCTATCGATATGCCTGACTTTCTGTGTCTCTCTCTGTCTCTCGATTCCATTTTCCGTCGATCTGTCCTTCCATCTATCTGTCTCTGTCTGTCCCTTTGTTTCACCTTCCCTCATCCTGTAGTTCTATTAATCTTTCAATGTCTCGATCTCACATTCTGTTTCTGTTTCTATGTCTTTTTGTTCTATGTTCCTATCTATTTATCTCTCGATCTGTCTGTCTGCCTGCCTGTCTATCTCTCTTTCTGTGTTTGACTACGTGTCTCTCTATGTGCTATCTCTATATCCATCTATCTGCCCTCCTACCTATCTCACTACCCATCTGCCAGTCGGCCTGCCTATCGGTCTTTCTATCTGTCTGTCTCTATCTCTCTGGATTCTCACGGGATCAGGGAACAAGTACAAACTTTGGAGTCTCCAATCTATTAGCTCCTCCGGAAATCCAGGCTACACCAGATACGTCTAGGCCCCAAGTTAGGGTTTTCTTGATTCCAGGTTGACAATAGAAAAACCGGGAAGGCCATGGTCCTTTGATATTCCCACAGACTCGGGAATGGCGAGATTGGTGTGAGAGCAAAAGAGTGTTCTAAAATTTTAACTCTATCTTTGCAAGATAGGATTCACGGTGCTGTCCATCAATAGAACACTTTCTACATCTTGCTGTCCTTTAATTTTTACAGCTGTTCAACAAATAACCAGATAAACAACAGACTATGAATCACATAGGATTTTACAAGTCTGGGCTATGATTTTCATCACGGTCAAAGTGCAAGCAATTCTGCTTCCAGCAAAAAAAAAAAACGATACTGTATCTACATTAACAGACCACCATTGGCAAATACAGATTCTACTGTTTCCTGATTTGATGCAGTGGATGTATTCACAGCATCGGCAATAAGGTGTGTCAACATGGAATCTAGAAATCCCAAACTTGTGGCCTAGTGGGATCTGGTGAAGCCCAGATTTACGGAGGAGCTTGTAGGTTGAAGACCCCAAAGTTTGTACTTCTTCCCTGTTCCCATGGGAATCCTCCCTGAGGGAATCCGAGGTGAGCAGTTTCAGACTGACGAGGGACCCTCGGGAGAATGACAATCGTAGTTAGATAGTCTCCCCAATTTTATCAAGAGACCCTTTCCCAAGAAGATCCACACCTGGCGAGGACTATACTTCAGTATCCACTATAAGCACCCCACTCTCTTAGACCCTAGCCTTTTGCTAGCATTCCTTTCTTATGCTTGATTGTATTTGGTCAGGGAATTCCTTTTAGCTATAGCAATGTCACTCATCTTTCCATGCTCCTAGATTTCCCCCATGTGGTAGAGAGGATCCCCAAATACTTTTCCTCCTTGTAAGGGGATCTGAGTTGGAAATTGCCCAACCCTTGAGATATTCAGTCAAGGGAAATGCTAAGCCACAGACAGATAAAACTTTGGGACCTGTCCAAGGTCCCAACTACTAACAGATAAACTTCAGGACGAAGGTCCCAGGTGCAAAAAAACTCGGAAATTTCCAACGAGAGCATGCAACAGATAATGGCCTGGAATGAGGAAGGGAGGGGGGTTATTCATGCTGAAAAGTATTTAAGACTGAATCTTCAGGAGGGAACTCAGAACTCTTTTGGCTGAGTTCCCACTAGTGCGCATTAGTTCAATAAACGGCCCTTTCTTTGCCTGATTGCGTTGTCCATGGGTCTTCCTTGGTGGTGGGTAAAATCCCGGACCTTAACACTTACACTTGTCATCTAGGCTAGGGGCCCTCCCTGGGATAACATCCCCAGAGTCCTGGGTTTATACCCTGTAAAAGTCGTGGCACCAAACTCTGAGTAAAGAATACAATAAGTAAAAAAGTATGGAATATCAACCAAATCTGGTTCCAAGGTAAGTCGGCCAAAATGGAGCCCGGGACAACCTGAACACATGCTCCATAACTGACTAAAGTTTGTGTGTGACTGACTGTTGGTATCTGTGTATGTGAGTGAAATAGTATTTCTAGTAGAAGGAAGAGCGAGGAGAGTATAGGTGACATGCATGTATGTTTGGCTGAAAGCGTTGAATGGGAAGCTTGAGTTGGAGTGTGAGAGCCAGAGTGTTCACTACTGCATCTGAGTAACTGCTTTAAGGCTACTATAATAGAGAAAGTTTCTGCATGAATTTAAAGGTCAGGGCTTAGGGTCTAAAGAGTTATCAAATCTGATGTATGAAAGAGCTTCTCAAGGAAGCTGAAGAACTTGAGTTCTCCGTTTCTTCTCAATGTTCCGTGCGGTTTGGGCTATACCGTATGTCTAATGGATTTCTTCTACTTGCAGGTGATAGAAACGTTACCAAATAATGTCTATCAAGATGTATTACAACAGTTCATTCCTCTGAAAATCTGGAGACAAGGGCAGGAGCTGGTCATCTGTACTGGGGATTATAGAGCAGAAGACCAAAGGAAGAACAGAAATTCTTGACCTTACAATCTAATATTTTCTTCCCACCTTTTGGTAGGAGTAATGTGTGAAATCGTGTATATCAAGTGCAGGCAATATTGAGTATTGCTAATAAGAGGCATTTTCCTCGAGGTATTAACATGTTTATTTGTATGCAGTCATTTCACATTTTTATCAAGCTGGTATTTGTTTTCAAAGAGTTAAGGTTAATTTTTTCAGATTACCGTGTATGTGTGTGTGTGTGTGTGTGTGTGTGTGTGTGTGTGTGTGTAAAACTTTTAAATTTGAATTTCAATATTGTTTTAAAGGTGAAATTGTGGTTGAAGACTTGGGTTTTTATGACTAATTGATAGCTCGGCATTATTTCCAAGTTAACAGGTTCAAGGATGTTACTTTTGAAAGAACAATTATAGAGAAATTCACAGTTTGAAAGATTCCAGCACTAGGAAGAGGATTCTCCATTTTACCTAGCACATTGGAAAAATGTAATGGCCAGGCCGATACAGTGAATGGAATATTGCAACTTGCATTCCTGCTATTGGGTTAGACGAACATCAGTACTGGGACCCCTTTTTGTCACTTGAGTAAGCAGTACCTCTGCCAATCCCGAACAACTAATAGGTGTCTCTGCCTGGTGTTTCAAAGTTTGAATCTATCCAATAATGGTGTAACTCTGATGCAAAGTATCAATGAGAATGTGTCTCCTCTTGAAAATGGAGGCTACACAGATTGGCTAACATGACAGCAAGGGAATATAATGAATGCTTGAGGGGATGAGGCAAAGTCTGGATGTGAAGGCATTGTTGCTGGAGTGGTGAATTGATCCAACCATTCTGGAGGGCAATTTGGAACTCTGCCCAGAGGGCCCTACAAGATGGTCTGCCTCTTGATCCAGCCATAGCACTGCAGCGTTTCTACCACATACCCATAATAAGGAAAAAGCCTTGACCAAGAATATTGATAGCTGCTCTCTTTGGAGTGGCCAAAAATTGGAAAAGGAGGGGATACCCTTCAACTGGGGAATGGCTGAACAAATTGGGGTACCTCTGGGTGCTGAAATAGTATAGACCTCAAAGGAATAATAAACTGGTGGAATTCCACAGGAACTGGAAAGACCTCCAGGAATGGATGCAGAGTGAGAGAAGTAGACCCAGGAGAACATTGTACATAGAGATGGATGCACCGTGGTACAATGGAATGGAATGGAATGGACTTCTTCATTAGTGTCAATGCAATCATCCTAAACTACCGGGCAGAATCGATGAGAAACAACACTATCCACATTCACGAGGAAAACTGTGGGAGTAGAAACACCCAAGAAAAACAACTGCTAGATTACAAGGGTCCAGGGGGTTAAGGCTGGGGATATAGACTCTAAATGAACATCCTAGTGCAAACATCAACAACTAGAAAAGAGGTTCTCCTGAAGGACACATGTCATACCCAGTGGAATTCCCCTCGACTACGGGAAGGGTAGGGCAGGGGAAGGATTGAAAGAATATGATTCTTGTCACCGAGGAGAAATAATGTGCTAAACTGACTAAATAAAATCTGAAAAGCAATAAAAGAAGACAATTTCTGAATAAAGAAATCAATAAAAGGCTGGCTAGAACAGTTTGAGAAGGATCAATTCTCCAGACTTAGTTTCTGGTCTCCAGCTGTTTCAAGATTTTGCATTTCTTCCTTGGTCTCAGGTGTCAGTTTTCTCCCTGAGGAGACGACATCATTTTGTTGAATGGCACATGGAATGATTGTTGTGGGGTTCAGAGATGCTCCTCTGGAGATCGGAGTTATATCATCGTAAGAATGCAAGACTCTGAAGCATGGCTTCAAAAGAAAAGGGGACATTTTATTGATTTGAAAGTCATGTTGACTGTGGTCAGGAGGCAGCCAAGGTGGGAGAGCTTGCGAGCAAAATCTGCTCCTTGGGAGGAAGGCAACACAGCATGCCTCCATGCTGGGGTTTAGCTATCATTTGACAGCAGTGAGGACAGGACCCAGGAACAAGGGGTTTGGGGAGGAGGTTTGTCCCAGGCCATGGGGCTAGTTCTTTCCATCTGCAACATTAAGGAAGGGGTGTTTCTCTTTGGCATCTCATTAAAAGGGGAAAGAAGAGTGAGTAGAACCAGTGAAAGGTGGGGACTGCAGCTGAGGAACAGCTCAACTCTCCACAGTTTGTGCAGTATCCTCACTAGAGTGCATGGGATCTCAATGGTGGCTAACATTCTGTGTCCTTTTGCCTCACTTTGTTTCATAGCCTGCCCAAGGAAATGCCATTCTTGTTTAGTAAATGCTCCTCGTTGGGAAATGTCAGGACAACAGGTTAAGATCCCTGTAAGTAAGGTGCAGTGCTTAGCCTCTGAGATCTTGATTCCTTGCTTTCCTATTGAAGACTTTGATCAACTCATGGAAGAGACTGAGAAGAAGGGTTTGGACCCATCATCCCGTCTGCCACAGCCACTCACCTCACTGGCCAAAGTGGAGGTCTGCCACTCCCCCTCCAATCTTGAACCAAATACATATTCTGAGCCATCTGAACCCAACTGGGGCACCATCACATGCTTTGCTTCTCTGGAATCAGTTATCCTGATTTTCTAGAGTGGACACCTGAGAAGTAGAATGGGAAAGATCGTGTGACTTATAAATTAGATACAGGGATAGACCAATGGACAGACAGATTGACAGACACTTGAGATCGATTGATAGAAAGATACATACATAGATAGGTATATACATACATACCTATGTAGAGATAGAGACCAAGAGAGGGCTGATGGGCAGACAGACACTTTGATTGATAGACCAATAGATAGGAAGGCAGTAAGACAGAAAAGTAGAAAAACGAAAGTCTCTGTCTTTCAGTCCTCCTGTCTATCTGTCCCCTTGTCCATCACTCAGTCTACATGGATATAGAGCAAGATATAGTTTTGCTCTTCTTAGGTTGTCGCCTGAGGAACTGCATTCCCCAGTGTGCTCCAGGGGCCCCTCCCCCATCTTTCCTGGTTGGGATTGGTCTTGAATTGGACTAATCCTAGGCTGGGTGACAAATGATGCTCCCTACTTTACTGTGCTGATTGCTAAAGAGATGGACCAATTCTGGGCTAAGGAGGGGCCATGGGTATTGTCCCTCCCCCACCACGGGATTGGTCGAATTCCGGACCAATTCCAAGCCAGGACTCAAAAGGTACAGATTCCTGGGGCACAATGGGGCTTGTAGTTCCCGAGGCTATCACAACACTTGAAAAACCACAAAAGAAACACAGACAGGCTGACAGACGTACCAACCAGTAGGCGAATAGACAGAATAACATATCAAATAATCTGTGTGTCAGTTCTTCTGTCTGTCTAGCTGTCCATGTCTCCATCTACATAGAGAGATCCAGTGGGTGTTCAATGGTTGTGGCCTACGGGACTATGTCTCCCAGCATGCTCCAGGGTTCCCTCCTACTTATTTCCCGTGAAGAATTGTTCTTCAATTTGACCAATCCTCTACTGGGCAAGAGATGATGCCCATTTTCCTTTCATAGGATTGGTCTTGATATGGACCAATCCCATGCTAAGGAGGGACCATAGACATAGTCCATCCCCCAACACAGGATTGGTCCAATACAAGACCAATCAGAAGCCAGGACTCAAAGGGATGTGACCACTGCGTCACATTGGGAGTTGTAGTTCCCCAGGATGTCACAACACTTTAAAACACACAAATGACATACACACAGTGTGATCCATGCCAAAACAAGCAGGCAGATAGATACATAAACTACACCAACAGGAACACAAAGACATAGATAGATCGATAGATATATAAGTAGAAAGACAGACAGATCGACAGACATATAGATAGACAGATACATAGACAGAGAGACAGATAGGGACAGACAGATAGACGGATACAAAAATCAGGATATATAGACAAACAGATGCACATCCAATGAGACAGACTTGTAAATACACAGAAAGGAAGGCAGATAGACAGAATGACAGAGAAACTAATCTGTCTGTCAGTCTTTCTGTTCATTTGTGTATCTGTCTGTCGCTCTGTCCTGTCTTTTCGTCCATCAATCTGTCTCTGGTAGTCTTTTTCTCTTTCCTTCTATTTATATCAACCTAGTGATCTTTTTGTCTATCTCTCTCTTTTTGAATCTGTCCACCCAAGTCTATCTCTCTAGATATTTGACTGTTTATGTCTATGTATCGATCTGCTTGACTCTCTCTGTCTCTCTATGTGTGTCTAACCCTCTGTGTTGCTATCCATCATTCTCTCTGTCTATTAATATATCGATACCTCAGTCTACCTCTCTGTCTAAATGTCATTATATCTAACTGTGTCTCTATATATCTATCTGTCTCTTTCTCTGACTCTCTCACTCTCTCTCTATCTATTTATCTATCTATCTATCTAATTCTATCTGTTTGTCTCTCTACATGTCTACCTCTATATGTCTCTCGGTCTATCAACCTATAAACTTGTACATTTATCATTTTGCATATTTGTTGCTTTCCCTCTCTCTGTCTCTCTGTCTGTCACTCTGTGTTTTTCTCTCTCTCTATTCCTCTCTCACAAATAGCTATCTATTTGTGTAGGGAAAAAAACTGACAGACACACAGACAAATAGATAGACAGAAAGACAAAGACTAAGAGAAGCAAATACATACATACATACATACATACATACATAGAGATTACCAGAAGGGACTGGCTGGCAGACAGATGGATAGATACACATACATACAGGCAGACAGATACATAGAAAGCACAAAGAGACACATGGAAAATATAGATATATTGATAGACAGACAGCACACAGATATAAAAACAAAGAGCAAGAGCGAGAGCGAGAGAGAGAGAGAGAGAGAGAGAGAGAGAGAGAGAGAGAGAGAGAGAGAGAGACCGAGCAAGGAACAGACATGGACAGAGGGACAATCACAAAGAAAGAATTACATATATAGACAGAGAGATAGATAAACAGAGTGTCAAAACGGAGTTTAGAAACCCCAACCTTGTGGCATAGTAAGATCAGATGAAACCCAAGGTTAGGACTAGTTTCTAAGTTGAAGACTCAATGTTTGTATTTGTTCTTTCTTTCTGTGAGAATCCACCCAGAAGGGAACCTCAGGCTAGCAGGTTCAGACTAAATAATGGAGCCTCAAGTGAATGGCAATTCTACTTGAATGGGACTAAGCAGATGCTCAGGACCCTCTTTGTTTTAGGTAGTCTACTCTGTGGGATCAGAGATTTTTTCCCAAGTAAATCCCCACCTGATCAGGGACCATCTTTAGTCTCCACTGTCAGCAGCCCTTTCCCTTAGACCCTCAACTCAAGCTGTGATTCTTTTCCCAAGCTTCATTTATTGCTGTCAGTAGAGTTTGAACACTCCCTTTTTCTTTGTTGTTAAAGGAAAGTCAATAATCTTTCCCTGCCTGGGATTTTACCCAAAATGGTGGAGAAGGTCCCCAAATTGTTTTCTTCTTTGGAACTTGCCAATCTTGTGCTGTTGCCTTTCCCAGGGGTCAGTGACCAGACCAACCAGATTTCAGTCTTGGGACTCTGTAGCCTTGTGGCACCCAACTCTGTCTAGAGCTCTACTGTCACAGTAAACCCCTTTTCCCTGATGAGTCATTTTTCTGACTATTTAATATTTTCTGTTTTTACAAATCAACAGTAGTTAGATATATACATAGAGAGATACAGATACATAGAGAGATACATAAATAGATACATAAAAATATGGGCACATAAAAACACACAGAGAGATATATAGCCAGACCTGACTGATTGGCAGAGATACAGACAGACTCATAAGATACACAGGCAGGCAGGTAGACAGTTATATAGACTACATGTGCTACCTCTATAACCATCTATCTGCCCTCCTACCTATCTGAGTACCCATCTACCAGTCGGCCTGCCTATCTGTCTTTCTGTTTGTCTGTCTCTATCTCTCTGGATTCTCACGGGATCAGGGAACAAGTACAAACTTTGGGGACTCCAACCTACAAGGTCCTCCACAAACCCAGGCTTCACCAGATCCTTCTAGGACACAAGCTTGGGGTTTCTTGATTCCAGGTTGACAATAGGAAAACCAGGAAGGCCATTTATCTTTGACATACTCTCAGAGAGGGGATTGCGGAGATTGGTGTGAGAGCCAAAGTGTGTTCTAAAAATTTAACTCTGTCTTTGAAAGTAAGGATTCACGGTGGTGTCAATCAACAGAATAGGTTCTACATCTTACATTCCTTTAATTTTTACAGCTATTTAACAAATGACCAGATAAACAACAGACAATGAATGACGTGGGATTTTACTAGTCTGTGCTATGATCTTCATCACGTGTCAAACTGTAAGCAATTCTATTTCCTGCAAAAAACCTTACTGTGCCTGCATTAACGACCACCGTTGGCAAATACTGCTTTTCCTGATTGAATGTAGTGAATATATTTACAGCATCAGCAATAAGAAGGGTCAACGGGAATCTAGAAACCTCAAACATGTGATTTGTGGGATGTGCTGAAACCCAGGTTTCAGGAGGAGCTTGTAGGTTGGAGACCTCAAAGATTGTACTTGTTCCCTGTTGCCAAGGGACTCCACACTGAAGGGAATCCCAGGCGAACAGTTTCAGACTGAGTGGGGGACCCTCAGGTGAATGACAATCCTAGTTAGGTAGTCTCCTCTACGGTATCAAGACACCCTTTCCCAAGAATTCCACACCTGGCAGGGACCATTCTTCAGTATCCATTGTAAGTAGCCCCTCTCTTAGACCCTAGCCTTTTGCAAGGATTCCATTCCTAACTGTCGGCAAAGGAATGTCTGTTTAATTAGAAACCAAGTGGACAATCGCTTTTCCGTGCATACTGCAGCCAACACGCCAGTGGAACTGCTGCCAAGTTTATGTTCACATAAGTACATAGTTATATATATGGTATATGCCGGACCAGGTACCTGGGAATGTTTGAAAAAGTGTGGAACATCAATCAAATCTGGTTCCAAGGTAAGTCGGCCAAAATGGAGCCCGGTTCAACCTGAACACACGCTCCCCCACGGACTAACTTTTTTTGTCACAGAGTATTTGTACATGTGTTTGTGAGTGAAGAAGTATTTCTAGTAGAAGGAAGAGCAAGGATAGTATAGGTGACATGGGTAAATCGTTGGCTGAAAGCGTTGAATGGGAAGCTTGAATTGGAATGTGAGAGCCAGAGTGTTTTATAGAGGGTCAGGGTAAATGCTTTCAGCCTACTAAAATACAGAAAGTGTCTTCTTGATTTGAAATGTCTGGGGTTAAATTCTAACGAGTTATCAAATTTGATGTATGAAAATGCTTCTCCTAGAAGCTGTAGAACTTAAGTTCTCCATTTCCTCTCAATGATCTTTGGGGTTTGGGCTATACTATAATCCCAATGGATTTCTTCTGAATGCAGGTGATAGAAATATTAGCAAATAATGTCTATCAAGTTGTGTTACAACAGTTCATTCCTCTGAAAAGCTAGAGACAAGGGCAGGAGCTGGCTAACTGCACAGGGGATCATTGAGCAGAAGGCCAAAGGAGGTCCAGAAACTCTTGACTTTATAGTCTAATCTTCTTCCCAAGTTTTGTAGGACAAATGTGTGAAATCGTGTACATCAAGTGCAGTGAATTTTGAGTATTGCCAATAAGATGCATTTTCTACTGGGTAATAACTTTGTTACTTCAGTGCAATCATTGCACATATTTGTCAAGCTATTATTTGCTTCCAAAGAGCAAGAGATGATTTTTTCAGATTACTCTGTGTGTGTGTGTGTGTGTGTGTGTGTGTGTGTGTGTGTGTGTGTGTGTGTATGATTTCTGGAGTAAAGAAAGTTCATTTGAGGATGGGCAACTATGTACGTGACGGGTCATTCAATTGTCGTCAAAGGACAGGAAATACGGGGGAAAAGGTTTTGCTTTCAATGCTAAGGAAACCCTGAACATTTTTTAATTGAGGTACTAATGTCCTCTCTAGGAGCACCTTTAACCATAAGCCAATGTGCTTTGAGGAAAGGCGAAGAGAAAGGCAAATTGGCCACGGAAAGCAAATTACAGTAAAAAAAGAAAAAGAGAAGGAATAGTAGAGGTGTTACTATTTAGAGGAAATTTTGAACCTTTTCCTTAGTAACCCTAAGTTTTGTTTTTTGAGAGAAAATGTTACAGGTTTTAGTTTTTAAAAAAGGAAAAGCATCATCCACTATAACCTGATTTGGGGCATGTGGAAGGTCAATTTCCAGAGTGCAACCATTCCAATAGATAAGTTTTTGTTTGAAAAGACCAGAGAATAATGAGAACTAATTTTGATTTTGAAGTGGAGAGAACTGATGGTTTTATAAGCATTATTTCTGATGATCATTGGCACATGACAGCTAATAGAGAAAGGAATTCCCCACCTGGGAAACTCCTAAGATATTTCTAGAACGCCCTACATTTTACCCCGCCCCGCCAGTTCTGGCGTGGGGGTGAAGAGATGAAAACCTATGAAAGTGAAGATTTACCTCAAGATGTTTCCTAGGAGCAAAAATCCTGGACCAGATTTTTCTCCTACCCAGAATCTAAAGAACTGCTCAAAGAGACATCTTAGGAGAAATCTGAGGAGTCCCCCAGATACGGTATTGAGGGAAGGATTGTGTCCTGTAATTTTCAATGACTTTAGAAATATTTCTACAGCAGAGGGAAAACTGGCGATTTGATTTCCCCTGAGAATTCTATTAACCTGACCCCAAGGCCCTTTTAGTACAGAACCTAGAAAAGACAGAGTTAGTCCCCAGACTGGTCTGAAAGAGGAAAGTTGAAAATAGGAGCATTTTACCTTATTAAGAGGATGGAAAGGAACATCAGTTCATTGGAGAAGTTGCAGCAAAGATTCCAGAGTCCTGGGTTGTCTCAAAGTCTCAAAGTAAGAAAGATAATCTTAGCATGGTGAGAGAAAATTGAGATCTAAGGGTAAATTCTTTGGAAAGGTCATGGGGAAAGGAAATGCTATGGAGGAAAATGGGTTAGGATATAGTCACAAGTGCCAATGGAAGGGCTGAGGATTGGCTCAGCTAAGTTTCTATCAAGTTCTACAGCTGACTGATCATCATTGCCAACTTATACTTGACATTCGTATTCCAAATTAGGGAGCTTTTATCCCCCGTTTTGAGGTATTTCCCACTTTTCTCCTGTTAGAGCAAATGTTCTCTCAATCTATGATAAAATCCTCAGAAAGGCAAGGCTTAGAATATGGGAATTATTATGAGGATAATTTTGGTCTACAGACTGGCATGATTATATTTTGTTCAGTAGGTAAAGAGGAGTGTAAACAGTTTTTCAATCCAGAGCATCCCAACGTCCCCAAAGATAGAGAGAGGATGTGTGTGTGTGTGCGTGTGTCTTTGTGTGTGTGTGCGCGCGAAACTTTTAAATTTTAAGTTCGAAATCGTTATGAAGGTGAAATTGTGGTAAAAGACTTGGGTTTTTCTGACTATTTGATAGCTCGGCATTATTTCCAAGTTAACAGGTTCAAGGATGTTACTTTTGAAAGAACAATTATAGAGAAATAAACCGTTTGCGAGATTCCGGCACTAGGAAGATGATTCCCCATTTTACCTACCACACTTAAAAAATTTAATTACCAAGGCCGATACAGTGAACGGAACGTTGCAACTTGCATTCTTGCTATTGGGTTTAGACGAACATCAGTACTGGGACCCTTTTTGTCATTTGAATAAGCAGTACCTCTGCCAATCCCGAACAACTAATAGGTGACACTGCCTGATGTTTCAACGTTTGAACCAATCCAATAATGTGGTCACTCTGATGCCATGCATCAGTGAGAATGTGTCTCCTCTTGAAAATAGAGGCTAGACAGATTGACTAACATGACGGCAAGGGAAAGTAATGAATGCTGCAGGGGATGTAGCCAAGTCGGGACATGAAGGGATTGCTGGTGGAGTGTTAAATTGATGCAACCATTCTGGAGGGCAATTTGGACCAAAGAGTGCAAAAAGACTGTCTTCCTTTTGATCCAGCCTTAGCACTACTGGGTTTGTACCCCACAGACATAATAAGAAAAAAGAATTGGCTAAGAATATTGATACCTGCGCTCTTTGGAATCTCTAAAAATTGGAATAGGAGGGGATGTCCTTCCATTGGGGAATGGCTGAACAAACTGTGGTATCTCTTGGTGCTGGAATACTATGGTGCTAAAAGGAACAATAAACTGGAGGAATTCCACGGGAACTAGAAAGACCTCCAGGAATGGATACAGAGTGAGAGGAGCAGAAGCAGGAGAACATTGTAGACTGAGAAGGATACACTGTGGTACAATGGAATGAAATGAACTTCTTCATTAGTGGCAATGCAGTGATCCTGAACCATCCAGAGGGATCTTCAAGAAAAAACACTATCCACATTTACAAGGAAAATGTGGGAGCAGAAACACCCAAGAAAATCAACTGCAAGATTACAGGGGTCCAGGGGGTTAGGGTTGGGGATATAGACTCTAAATGAACATCCTAGTGCAAACATCAACAACATGGAAAGAGGTTCTCATCAAGGACACATGTCATACCCAGTGTAATTCCTCTCAAATACGGGAAGGGTAGAAAAAACATGATTCTTGTCACCAAAGAGGAATCATGTACTAAATTGACTAAATAATATCTAAAAAGCAATAATAAAAGAAAATTGGTGAATAAAGAAATAAATAAAAGACCAGCTAGAAAACTTTGAGAATGATCAATTCTCCAGACTTGCTTTTGGTATCCAACTGTTTCAAGATTTTGCATTTCTTCCTTGGCCTCAGGTGTCAGTTTTCTCCCTGAGGAGACGACATCATTTTATTGAATGGCACCCAGGATGATTGTTGTGGGGTTCAGAGATGCACCCCTGGAGCTCGGGAAGGATACCATTGGCAAGAATGCAAGACTCTGAAACTTAGCTTCAAAATAAAAGAGACATTTTATTGATTTGGAAAGTCATGTTGAATGTGGTCAAGAGGCAGCCGAGGTGGAAGAGCATGGATGCAAAAGCTGCTCCTTGGGAGGACAGCCAGACATCATGCCTCCATGCTGCGGTTTAGCTATCATTTGACAGCAGTGAGTACAGGACCCAGAAACAAGGGGTTTGGGGAGGAGGTTTGCCCCAGGACATGGGGCTGGTTCTTGGCATCTGCAGCATTAAGGAAGGGTTGTTTCTCTTTGGCCATCTCATTCAAAGGGGCAAGAAGAGTGAGTACAAGCAATGAAAGGTGGGGTCTGCAGCTGAGGAACAGCTCAACTCTCCATAGTTTGTGCAATATCTTCACTAGATTGCATGGGATCCCAAAGGCAGTAACATTCTGTGTCCTTTTGCCTCACTTTGTTTCATAGCCTGCCCGAGGAAATGCCATTCTTGTTTAGTAAATGCTCCTTTTTGAGAAAAGTCAGGACAACAGGTTAAGATCCCTGTAAGTAAGGCGCAGAGCTTAGCCTCTGAGCTATTGATTCCTTGCTTCCCTATTCAAGAATCCAGCACCTCATGGAAGAGTCTGAGAAGTGTTTGGACCCATCATGAAGTCTGCAACAGCCACTCACCTCACTGGCCAAAGTGTACGTCTGCCACTCCCCCTCCAATCTTGAACCAAATACATCTGCTGAGCCATCTGAAAACCACAGGGACACCATCATATGCTTTGCTTGCCAGCAACCACTTATTCCGATATGTTTGGGTGGAAACCTGAGAAGGAGAATCGGAAAGATCGAGTAATTGATAAGTTAGACAGAGGCATAGACCAATTGAAAGAGAGATTGACAGACACTGGAGATAGATTGATAAACAGATACATACATAGAAAGGTACATACATACTTACGTATATAGAGATAGATACCCAGAGAGGACTGATGGGCAGACCGATCGACAGATTGACACATACATTAAAAAGAAGGCAGTAAAACAGAATAACAGATAAAGGAAGCACTCTGTCTGTCAGTCCTCCTGTCCGTCTGTCACCTTCTCCACCTCTCAGTCTACATGCATAATGAGCTACAGATAGTGTGGCTTTTCTTGGGTTGTGGTCTGAGGAACTGCATCCCCCAGTGTGCTCCAGGGGTGTCTCCCCCATATTTCCTTGGAGTGAATGGTCTTGAATTGGACCAATCATTCCCTGGGTGAGTAAGGATGCTCCCTATATTAATGTGCGTGATTGGCATTGAGATTGACCAATCCTGGACTAAGGAGAGGCCATGGGCATTGTTCATCCCCCACCACGGGATTGGTCCAATTCTGGACCAATCCCAAGCCACGACTCAAAGGGGAGGGACTCCAGGGGCACAATGGGGGTTGTAGTTCCCCAGGCTGTCACAACACTTGAAAACCCAAAAAAGAAACACAGAGAGGCTGAGAGATATACCAACAAATAGGCAAATAGACAGAATAACAGAACAAATAATCTATCAGTCCTTCTGTCTGTTATGCTGTCCATCTCAATGTCTACATAGATTCATAGAGAGAGATCTTGTGGGTTTTCAAGGGTTGTGGTCTAGTGGACTACATCTCCCAGTGTGCTCTAGGGGTCTTTCCAACTTATTTCCGGAGAGGGATTGGTCTTGATTTGGACCAATGCTATGCTGGGAAAGGGATGATGCCCATTTTCCTTTCATGGGATTGGTCTTGAATTGGACCAATCCCATGCTAAGGAGGGACCATGCACATTGACCCTCCCTCAACGTGGGATTGGTCCATTGCCAGACCAGCCCCAATCTAGGACTCAGAGGAGTGGGACTCGTGGGGCACACTGGGAGTTGTAGTTCTCCAGGATGTCACAACACTTTAAAATACACAAAGGATCTACATATAGATTGATCCATGCAGAAACAGGCAGGCAGATAGATACCTAGACTACAGCGATAGATACACAAAGATAAAGATTGACAGACAGACAGACAGACAGACAGATAGATAGATAGATAGATAGATAGATAGATAGATAGATAGATAGAAAAATCTGGATAGATAGACAGTTGCACATCCAGTGAGATAGACTTGTAGATACAAAGAAAGGAAGGCAGTCAGAAAGAATGACAGAGATATTAATCTGTCTGTCAGTATGTCTGCTCACGTGTCTGTCTGTCTGTTCCTCTGTCCTATCTTTTTATCCATTAGTTTGTGTGTGTCTGGAAGTCTATTTCTCTTTCCTTCTCTTCATATCAACTTAGTGATCTTTCCGTCTATCTCTCTCTCTTTGAATCTGTCTACCCAAGTCTATCTTTCTTGATATTTGACTTTTCATGTCTATGAATCGATCTGCTTGACTCTCTCTGCCTCTCTCTGTGCTGACCCTCTGTTTCACTATCTGTCATTCTCTCTGTTTATTAATCTTTCGATACTTCAGTCTACTTTTCTGTCCATCTGTGATATCTAACTATGTATATATCTGTCTGTGTCTATCAATCTATGTATATATGTATGTATGTATGTATGTATCTATCATCGATCTCATCCTATCTGTGTGTCTCTCTAAGTGTTTGCCTGTATATGTCTATCGGTCTATCGATGTATCAACTTGTCCATTTATCATTCTGCGTATCTGTGGATTCTCTCTCTCTCTCTCTCTCTCTCTCTCTCTCTCTCTCTCTCTCTATCACTCCATACCTCCCTTCTGCCCTCCCTCCCTCTCTCACAAATCACTATCTGCATAGAAAAAAATGATAGACACAGACAGACATAGAGAGGACAGAAAGACAGAGAATGAGAGAAGCAAATACATACATACATATATACATACATACATACATACATACATACATACATACATACATACATACATAGAGATTACCAGAAGGGACTGGCTGGAAGACAGATAGAGAGATACACATACAGACAGGTACATAGATCCATAGACAGCACAAAGACACACACAGAAAATATAGATATATTGATAGACAGACAGCACGCAGGTAGACAGATATAAAAACAGAGAGAGAGAGAGAGACAGAGACAGAGAGAGAGAGAGAGAGAGAGAGAGAGAGAGAGAGAGAGAGAGAGAGAGAGAGAGAGAGAGAGAGAGACCAAGCAAGGAACAGACATGGATGGAAGGACAATCACAAAGAAAGAATTACATATATAGACAGACAGATAAATAGATAGACAGAGAGAGCGTCAATACGGAATCTAGGAACCCCAAACTTGTAGCATAGTAATATCAGATGTACACCAAGGTTAGGACTAGCTTCTAAATTGAAGTCTCAATGTTTGTACTTGTTTCTTGTTTCTATGAGAATCCACCCAGAAGGGAAACTCAGGCTAGCAGGTTCAATCTGAGTAATGGAGCCTCAAGTGAATGCCAATTCTACTTGAATGGGACTAAGAAGATGCTAAGTACCCTCTTTGTTTTAGGTAGT
The DNA here is from genome assembly GCF_027887165.1 of Monodelphis domestica. NCBI lineage: Eukaryota > Metazoa > Chordata > Mammalia > Didelphimorphia > Didelphidae > Monodelphis > Monodelphis domestica. The sequence continues at coordinate 16,389,141 of NC_077235.1, read as the reverse complement.
CTGCCCTGTGGAATCAGAGATCTTTTCCCAAGTAAATCCCCACCTCATCAGGGACCATCTTTTAGTATCCAATGTCTGCAGCCCTTTCCCTTAGTCTCTCTCCTCAAGTTGTGACTCTCTTCCCAACCTTCATTGGATGCTGTCAGTAGAGTTTGAACACTCCCATTTTCTTTGTAGCTAGAGCAAAGTCAATCATCTTTCCCTGCCCATGGATTTCCCCAAATGTTAGAGAAGTTCCCCAAATTCTTTTGTTCTTTGGAACTGTCCAGTCTGGTGGTGTTACCTTTCCCACAGGTCAGTGTCCACATCAACAAGAGTTCAGTCCTGGGACTCTGTGTACCCTTGTGGCGACCACCTCTGTCTAGAGCTCTATTGTCACACTGATCCCCTTTTCCTTGACTAAAGAGTGAGTTCTGTGACTATTTAATAGTTTTGTGTTTTTATAAGTCAACATTAGTTAGATACATAGAGAGATACATAAATGGATACATAAAAGCACACAAAGAGATATACAGCCAGACCTGACTGATTGGCAGAGATACAGACAAACTCTTTAGATACACAGACAGGCATGTAGATCGTTATATAGACGACAGAGAGAAACACTAAGACATTAATAGATAGATAGATAGATAGATAGATAGATAGAGAGAGAGAGAGAGACAGGCAGACAGAGAGAGAGAGAGAGAAATAGATAGATAGATAGATATCGTATATACATCCATAAAAACATGGACACATATAGTTAGGTGGGACATGCAGACAGAAGGACAGTCTGATAGAACACAGAAAGGCCAGTAGATAGACAAAGTGAGAAAGAATCTAGTCCATCTGTCTGTGTCCATATCTTAGTCCTTCTGTATCTCTGTCGATCCACATATCTGTGTCTCTTAGTCTGTTTTTCTCTCATTCTCTCTATATATCATCTATTCATCTACCTGTATCTATCTATCTGTATTGCTATCAGTCTATACCTGTCTGCCTGTCTATCCATCTGCCTGACTTTCTGTGTCTGTCACTTCATCCCATCTTCCCTCGATCTGTCCTTCCATCTACCTGTCTCTGTCTGTCCCTTTGTTTCATTCTCCAATATTTTCATGTTCTATTGATCTTTCAATATCTCTGACTATCTCTCATTGTGTCTGTGTGTGTTTCTATGACTTCTTTCTATCTTCCTATCTATTTATCTCTCTTTCTGTCTGTCTGCCTGCCGGTCTATCTCTCTGTCTGTGTCTGACTATGTGTCTCTCTATGTGCTATCTCTATATCCATCTATCTGCCCTCCTACCTATCTCACTACCCATCTGCCAGTCGGCCTGCCTATCGGTCTTTCTATCTGTCTGTCTCTATCCCTCTGGATTCTCACGGGATCAGGGAACAAGTACAAACTTTGGGGTCTCCAACTTACAAGCTCCTCCGGAAATCCAGGCTACACCAGATACGTCTAGGCCACAAGTTTGGGGTTTCTTGATTTCAGGTTGACAATAGGAACACCGGGAAGGCCATTGACCTTTGACATTCCTTCAGAGAGGGGAATGGCGAAATTGTTGTGAGAGCAAAAGTCTGTTCTAATATTTTAACTTTGTCTTTGCAAGATAGGATTCATAGTGATGTCAATCAAGAGAACATCTTGCTTTCCATTAATTTTTACAGCTGTTTAACAAATAACCATATAAACAACAGACAATGAATCACATGAGATTTTACTAGTCTGTGTTATAATTTTCATCACGTGTCAAACTGTAAGCAATTCTGTTTCCTGTAAAAAACCATTCTGTGCCTGGAGTAACGGCCACCATTGGCAAATACAGCTCCTGCTTTTCCTGATTGAATGAAGTAAATGTATTGACAGCATCAGCAATAAGGTGTGTCAACGTGCAATCTAGAAACCCCAAACTTGGGGCCTAGTGGGATCTGGTGAAGCCTAAGATTCCAGGAGGAACTTGTAGGTTGGAGACCCCAAAGACTGTACTTGTTCCCGGTTCCCATGGGAATCCACCCTGAAGGGAATCCCAGGTGAGCAGTTTCAGACTGAGTGGGCAACCCTTAGGTGAATGACAATCCTAGTTATGTACTCTCCCCTATTGTATGAAGAGACCCTTTCCCAAGAAGATCCATAGCTGGCAGGGACCATTCTTCAGTATCCACTGTAAGCATCCCCCTCTCTTAGACCCTTGCCTTTGGCTAGGATTCCTTTCCTAAGTTTGATTGCATCCTGTCAGGGATTTCCCTTGTAGCTACAGCATTGTCACTCATCTTTCCCTGCTCCTGGATTTCCCCCAAGTAGTAGAGGGGTTCCCCAAATTCTTTTGTTCCTCAGAGTTTTCTTCTAGCCTGGTGGCCCTCCCAGGGATAACATTCCCATAGTCCAGGGTTTATGGCCTGTAAAAGTTTTGGCGCCAGACTCTGAGAAAAGAATAGAATATGTGATTTATCCCTATCCTGATTCAAGACTTGGGTTTTTGGACTATTTGAGAGTTCTGTGTTATTTCCATGTTAAAAAATAGCAAACCAGCCAGGAGACCCAACTTATGGCTGCCTAAACCTGCAGCCAGTTTGACCACCAGATGTGAGGTACACACAAGAACCCATCGAGTACAGTCAGGAATCAGCTGGGAGGGTTCGGTTAGTTAAGTCAAACTCTCGGCAAAGGAACCTCTCTTTAATCAGGAACCAAGTGGACAATCGCATTTCCATGCATACCCCAGCCTATATCCCAGAGGAACTGCTGCCAAGTTCATGTTCGCACCTAGACATAGTTATATATATATATATATATATATATATATATATATATATATATATATATATATATATATATATATATATATATATGATATATGACGGACCAGGTACCTGGGAATGTTGGAAAGAGAGTGGAACATCAATCAAATCTGGTTCCAAGATAAGTCGGCAAAAATGCAGCCCGGTTCAACCTGACCACACGCTCCCCCATTGACTAACTTTTTTTCTCACAGAGTATTGGTATCTGTGTATGTGAGTGAAGCAGTATTTCTAGTAGAAGGAAGAGCGACAATAGTATAGGTGACAAGCGTGAATGGTTGGCTGAAAGCGTTGAATAGGAAGCTTCAGTTGGAGTGTGAGAGCCAGAGCTTTCTCTAGAGGGTCTGAGTAACTCCTTTAAGGCTATTAAAATAGAGAAATTTTCCTCATGAATTGAAATGTCAGGGCTTAAAGTCTAAAGAGTTATCCAATTTAGTTTATGAAAGAGCTTCCTCTAGAAGCTGAAGAATGTAAGTTCTCGGTATCATCTCAAGGCTCTCAGGGGTTGGGCTATGCTGAAGGTCTAAGGGATGTCCTCTGAATGCAGGTGATAGAAAAGTTAGCAAATAATGCCTTTCAAGTTGGGTTACAACAGTTCATTCCTCTGAAAAGCTAGAGAGGAGGGGAGGAGCTGGCCATCTGCGCAGGGGATTATGGAGCAGAAAGCCAAAGGAGGTCCGGAAATTCTTGACTTTACTGTCCAATCTTTACTTCCCAAGTTTTGCTAGGACTAATGTGTGAAATTGTTTATGTCAAGTGCACTGAATTTTGAGTATTGTCAATAAGATGCATTTTCTTCGAGGTATTAACTTGGTTATTTGAGTGAAGTCATTTCACATTTTTTGTCAAGCTGGTATTTGTTTTCAAAGAGTTAGTGTTGATTTTTTCAGATTACCGTATTTGTGTGTGTGTGTGTGTGATTTCTGGAGTAAAGAAAGTTCATTTGAGGATGGGCAACTATGTACCTGATGGGTCTTTCAATTGTTGTCAAAGGACAGGAAATACGGGGGAAAGGTTTTGCTTTCAATGTTAAGGAAACACTGAACATTTTTTAATTGAGCCACTAAATTCCTCTCTAGGAGCAGCTTCAGCCATAGGCCAAATTGCTTTGAGGCAAGGGGAAAAGAAAGACAAATTGGCAGCCCAAAGGAAATTAGAGTAAAAAATGCAAAGGAGAAGGGAATCTTAGAGGTGTTCCTTGTTAGAGGTAATTTTGAACCTTTTACTTAGTAACCCTACGTTTTGTTTGGAGAGAACGTATTATGGGTTTGAGTTTTTGAAGAAGGAAAAGAATTATCAACTATAACCTGATTTGGGGCATCTTGAAGGTCAATTTTTGAGTGCAACCATTCCAATAGATAAGTTTTTGTTTGAAAAGACCAGAGAATACCGAGAACTAATTTTCCTTTTGAAGTGGAGAGAACTGATGGTTTTGTTCACATAATTTCTGATGATCATTGGCACATGACTGCTAATAGAGAAAGGAATTCCCCACCTGGGAAACTCCTAAGATATTTCTAGGAACGCCCTGGATGTTACTCCCCCCAAATTCCCAGTTCTGGCGAGGGGCTGAAGAGATGAAACCCTATGAAACAGAAGATTCACCTCAAGACGTTTATTAGGAGCCAAAAACATGGACCAGATTTTCCTGCAGCCCAGAATCGGAAGTAATGCTCAAGGAGACATCTTTAGGAGAAATCCAAAGGAGACCCCACGATAAGGAATCCAGAGAAGGATTGTGTCCTGTCATTTTCATTAATTTGAGAAACATTTCTACAGCAGAGGGAAAACTGGCTATTTGATTTCCCCTGAGAATTCTATTTACCTGGAGCCAAGGCTCTTTAACTAGAGAACCTAGAAAGGACAGAGTTAGTCCCAGACTGAGTTGAAGAAGGAAAGTTGAAAACACGAGCACTTTACGTTGTTAAGAGGATGGAAAGGAACATCTGTTCATTGGAGAAGTTGCAGCAAAGATTCCAGAGTGCTGGGTTGTCTCAAAGTCGAATCAGAAGACGTTAGGAAAGAAATCATGAAGCCTAGAAAGAATTGGTAGTAAGAAAGATAAACTTAGCATGGTGAGAGAGAATTGCAATCTATAGGTGAATTCTATGGGACGATCATGGGGAAAAGAAATGCTATGGAGGAAAATGGGTTAGGATACAGTCACAAGGGCCAATGGAAGGACTGAGGATTGGCTCAGATAAGTGTCTATCAAGCTCTACAGCTCACTGCTGATCATTACCAACTTATACCTGACATTCTTTTTCCAAATTAGGGAGCTTTTCTAACACATTTTAAGTTATTTGTCACCTTTATCTTGTTAAAACAAATATTCTGTCATCCTATGATGAAATCCTCAGAGAGGCAAGACTTAGAATATGGGGATTAATTTAGCAATCATTTTGATCTACAGACTTGCATGATTATATTTTTTCAGGAGTTAAAGGGGAATGAAAGCAGTTTTGCAATCCCTTGCTTCCCAACCTCCCCAAAGTTAGGATGATAGGGGGTGTGTGTGTGTGTGTGTGCGTGTGTGTGTGTGTGTGTGTGTGTGTATCTCATTTTTAATCTGGAGACATTTTGAGCTAAGTTCAATTTTGAAACTTTTATATTTGAATTTCAAATTAGATTTGAAGGTGAAATTATGGGTAAAGACTCGGGTTCTTTTGACTATTTGAAATTTCACCATTATTTCCAATTTATTTCTGAAAGAACAACTAAAAAAAAGTCTACCTTTCTGTCTATCTGTCATTATATCTAACTGTATCTCTATATATCTGTCTGTGTCTATCTATTTATGTAGGTATGTATGTGAGTATATATGTATGTATGTATGTATGTATTTCATTCTATCTCTGTGTCTCTCTATATGTCTGCCTGTATATGTCTATCGATCTATGAACTTGTCCATTTATCATTCTGCATATCTGTGACTTTCTCTCTCTCCCTCCCTCTCTTTCTGTCTCTCTAACAAAAAGCTATCTATCTGCATAGAGAAAAAACGGGCAGACACAGACATACATAGAGATGGACCAAAAGACAGAGAATGAGAGAAGCAAATACATACATATATACATAGAGATAACCAGAAGGGACTGGCTGGCAGACAGATGGATAGATGCACATATAGACAGGCAGATAGATACATAGACAGCAGAAAGAGATACACAGAAAATATAGATATATTGATAGACAGACAGCACACAGATAGAAAGATATAAAGAGAGAGAGAGAGAGAGACACTTAGGAAGGAACAGACATAGACGGAAGGACAATCACAAAGAAAAATTACATATATAGACAGACACATAGATATATAGAAAGATAAAGTATCAACATGGAATCTAGAAACCCCAAACTTGTAGCTTAGTAAGATCAAATGTACCCCAAGGTTAGGACTGGCTTCTAAATTGAAGACTCAAAGTTTGTACTTGTTTCTTGTTTCTGTGAGAATCCACCCAGAAGGGAACCTCAGGGTAGCAGGTTCAGACTGAGTAATGGAGTCTCAAGTGAATGCCAATTCAACTTGAATGGGAGTAAGCAGATGCTCAGGACCCTCTTTGTTTTAGATAGTCTCCCCTGTTGGATCAGAGATCTTGTCCCAAATAAATCCCCACCTGATCAGGGACCATCCTTTAGTATCCAGATTCAGACTGAGTGGGGGACCCTAAGGTGAATGACAATCCTAGTTAGGTATTTTCCCCTTCTGTATCAAGAGACCTTTTCCCAAGAAGATCCACACCAGGCAGCTACCATTTCTCAATATTCATAGTAAGCAGCCACCTCTCTTAGACCCTAGCCTTTGGCTAGGATTACTTTCCTAAGCTGCATCCTGTATCCTGTCAGTGATTTCCTTTGTAGCTACAGCATTGTCACTCATCTTACCCTGTTCCTGGATTTCCCCAAAATGGTAGAGAGGCTCCCCAGATTCTTTTGTTCCTTGGAGTTGTCACCTAGCCTGGTGGCCATCCCAGGGATAACATCCCCAAATTCCAGGGTTTTTGCCCTGTAAAATTTGTGGCGCCAGACTCTGAGTAAAGAATACAATATGCAATTTATCCCTATCCTGATTCAAGACTTGGTTTTCAGACTATTTGAGAGTTCTGTGTTATTTCCAAGCTAACAAATGGCGAGCCAGCCTGGATGCCCAAGTTTTGGCTGCCTAATCCTCTAGCCAGTTTGACCATCAGATATGAGGCACACACAAGAATCCATTGAGTTCAGTCAGGAATCAGCTGGGTGGTTTTGGTTATGTAAGCCAAACTCTCGGCAAAGTAACCTCTATTTAATCAGTAACCAACTAGGCAATTACATTTGTGTGCATGCCCCAGCCTATACCCCAGTGGGACTGCTGACAAATTCATGTTCACATCGGGACATAGTTATATATGTGCTATATGATGGAACAGATACCTGAGAATATTAGAAAGAGTGTGGAACATCAATCAAAACTGTTTCCAAAGTGCTTTGGCCAAAATGGAGCTCAGTTCAACCTGACCAGAAGCTCCACCATTGACTAAGTTTTGTGTGTGACTGAGTGTTGGTACCTGTGTAGGTGAGTAAAATAGTATTTCTAGTAGAAGGAAGAGCGAGGAGAGTATAGGTGACATGCATGTATGTTTGGCTGAAAGCTTTGAATGGGAAGCTTGAGTTGGAGTGTGAGAGCCAGAGTGTTCACTACTGCATCTGAGTAACGGCTTTAAGGCTGCTATGATAGAGAAAGTTTCCGCATGAATTTAAACGTCAGGGCTTAGGGTCTAAAGAGTTATCAAATTTGATGTATGAAAGAGCTTCTCAAGGAAGCTGAAGAACTTGAGTTCTCCGTTTCTTCTCAATGTTCCGTGCGGTTTGGGCTATACCGTATGTCTAATGGATTTCTTCTACATGCAGGTGATAGAAACATTAGCAAATAATGTCTATCAAGATGTATTACAACAGTTCATTCCTCTGAAAATCTAGAGACAAGGGCAGGAGCTGGTCATCTGTACTGGGGATTATAGAGCAGAAGACCAAAGGAAGACCAGAAATTCATGAATTTAAAGTCTAATCTTTTCTTCCGAAATATTGGTAGGACTAATGTGTGAAATCGTGTATATCAAGTGCAGTGAATATTGATTATTGCCAATAAGAAGCATTTTCATCGAGGTATTAACATGTTTATTTGTATGCAGTCATTTCACATTTTTATCAAGCTGGTATTTGTTTTCAAAGAGTTAGGGTTAATTTTTTCAGATTACCGTGTATGTGTGTGTGTATGTGTGTGTGTGTGTGTGTGTCTAAAACTTTTAAATTTGAATTTCAATATTGTTTTAAAGGTGAAATTGTGGTTAAAGACTTGGGTTTTTATGACTAATTGATAGCTCGGCATTATTTCCAAGTTAACGGGTTCAAGGATGTTACTTTTGAAAGAACAATTATAGAGAAATTCACAGTTTGAAAGATTCCGGCACTAGGAAGAGGATCCTCCATTTTACCTAGCACATTTGAAAAATTTAATGGCCAAGACCGATACGGTGAATAGAACGTTGCAATTTGCATTCTTGCTATTGGGTTTAGACGAATATCAGTACTGGGAACCCTTTTTGTCATTTGAGTAAGCAGTACCTCTGCCAATCCCGAACAACTAATAGGTGGCTCTGCCTGGTGTTTCAAAGTTTGAATCTATCCAATAATGGTGTCACTCTGATGTAAGATATCAATGAGAATGTGTCTCCTCTTGAAAATGGAGGCTACACAGATTGGCTAACATGACAGCAAGGGAATATAATGAATGCTTGAGGGGATGAGGCAAAGTCCCGATGTGAAGGCATTGTTGCTGGAGTGGTGAATTGATCCAACCATTCTGGAGGGCAATTTGGAACTCTGGCCAGAGGGCGCTACAAGACGGTCTGCCTTTTGATCCAGCCATAGCACTGCAGGGTTTCTACCACATACCCATAATAAGGAAAAAGGCTTGACCAAGAATATTGATAGCTGCTCTGTTTAGAGTGGCCAAAAATTGGAAAAGGAGGGGATGCCCTTCCATTAGGGAATGGCTAAACAAACTGTAGTATCTCTTGGTGCTGAAATAGTATAGACCTCAAAGGAATAATTAACCAGAGGAATTCGACGGGAACTGGAAAGACCTCCAGGAATGGATGCAGTGAGAGGAGCAGAACCAGGAGAACATTGTACATAGAGATGGATGCACTGTGGTACAATGGAATGGAATGGAATGGACTTCTTCATTAGTGTCAATGCAATCATCCTAAACCACCCGGCAGAATCTATGAGAAAGAACACTATCCACATTCACGAGGAAAACTTTGGGAGTAGAAACACCCAAGAAAAACAACTCCTAGATTACAAGGGTCCAGGGGGTTAGGGTTGGTGATATAGACTCTAAATGAACATCCTAGTGCAACCATCAAGAACATGGAAAGAGGTTCTCATCAAGGACACATGTCATACCCAGTGGAATTCCCCTAGAATACAGGAAGGGTGGGAGCAGGGGGAGGATGGAACGAATATGATTCTTGTCACCGAGGAAGAATAAGGTGCTAAATTGACTAAAAAAATGTATGAAAAGCAATAAGATAAGAATTGCTGAATAAAGAAAAAAATAAAGGCTGGATAGAAAAGTTTGAGAATGATCAATTCTCCAGACTTAGTTTCTGGTCTCCAGCTGTTTCAAGATTTTGGATTTCTTCCTTGACCTCAGGCGTCAGTTTTCTTCCTGAGGAGACTACATCACTTCATTGAATGGCACCCAGGATGATTGTTGTGGGGTTCATAGATGCACCCCTGGAGCTCGGAGTTATATCATCGTAAGAATGCAAGACTCTGAAGCATGGCTTCAAAAGAAAAGGGGACATTTTATTGATTTGAAAGTCATGTTGACTGTGGTCAGGAGGCAGCCAAGGTGGGAGAGCTTGCGTGCAAAATCTGCTCCTTGGGAGGACAGCAACACAGCATGCCTCCATGCTGCGGTTTAGCTATCATTTGACAGCAGTGAAGGAAGGACCCAGAAACAAGGGGTTTGGGGAGGAGGTTTGTCCCAGGCCATGGGGCTGGTTCTTGGCATCTGCAGCATTAAAGAAGGGGTGTTTCTCTTTGGCATCTCATTCAAAGGGGCAAGAAGAGTGAGTAGAAGCAGTGAAAGGTGGGGGCTGCAGCTGAGGAACAGCTCAAATGCAACAGCCACTCACCTCACTGGCCAAAGTGGAGGTCTGGAACGCCCCCTCCAATCTTGAACCAAATACATCTTCTGAGCCATCTGAACACCACAGGGGCACCATCACATGCTTTGCTTGCCAGCAACCAAGTATTCCGATTTCCTAGGGTGGACATTTGAGATGGAGAATGGGAAAGATCGATTGACTGATAAATTAGATAGAGGGACAGACCAATGGACAGACAGACTGACAGACACTGGAGATCGGTTGATAAAAAGATACATACATAGATAGGTACATACATACATACCTATATAGAGATAGATACCCAGAGAGGACTGATGGGCAGACAGATAGACAGACTGAAAGGTACATAGACAGGAAGGCAGTAATACAGAATAACAGATAAAGGAAGCTCTCTGTCTGTCTGTCCCCTTGTCCATCTCTCAGTCTACATGGATATAGAGCTAGAGAAAGCTTTGCTCTTCTTAGGTTGTGGCCTGAGGAACTTCATCCCCCAGCATGCTCCAGGGGGCTCTCCCATATCTTTCCTGGTTGGGATTGGTCTTGAATTGCACTAATCCTAGGCTGGGTGAGGAATGATGCTCCCTACTTTACTGTGCTTGATTGCTAATGAGATGGACCAATTCTGGGCTAAGGAGGGACCATGGGCATTGTCCCACCCCCACCACAGGATTGGTCCAATTTTGGACCAATCTCAAGCCAGGACTCAAAAGGGTCGGATTCCTGGGGCACAATGGAGCTTGTAGTTCCCCAGGCTGTCACAACACTTGAAAACCTACAAAAGAAACACAGACAGGCTGACAGATGTATCAACCAGTAGGAGAATAGACAGAATAACAGATCAAATAATCTGTCTGTTGGTCCTTCTGTCTGTCTAGCTGTCCATGTCTCCATCTAAATAGATTCATATAGAGAGATCATATGGGTTTTCAATGGTTATAGCCTACAGGACTACATCTCCCAGCATGCTCCAGTGGTCCCTACCTCTTATTTCCTGTGAAGGATTAGTCTTGAATTTGACCAATCCTCTGTTGGGTAAGAGATGATGCCCATTTTTCTTTCATGGGATTGGTCTTGATATGGACCAATCCCATGCAAAGGAGGGACTATAAACATCATCCATCCCCGAACACAGGATTGGTCCAATGCAAGACCAATCCCAAGCCAGGACTCAAAAGGGAAGGATTCCTGAGGCATAATGGGAGTTGTAGTTCCCCAGGATGTCACACCACTTTAAAACACACCAAGAACATACACAAAGACTGATCCAAGCACAAACAAGCAGGCAGATAGATACATAGACTAAACCCACAGATACACAAAGAGAAAGATAGACAGACAGACAGACAGACAGACAGACAGACAGATAGATAGATAGATAGATAGATAGATAGATAGATAGATAGATAGATAGATAGATTCGAATATACATCCATAAACACATGGACACATAGATACAGCCAGATGGAACTTATAGACAGAAGGACAGGCTGATAGACTCACAGACAGGCAGGCAGATAGACAAAATGTCAGAGAAACTAGCCCATCTCTTAGTCCTTCTGTATGTCTGTCGATCCATGTGTCTATGTCTGTCAGTCTGGATCTAGTGGCATCTATCTATCTGTATTGCTATCTGTCTATCCCTGTCTGTGTATGTATCCATTTGCCAGAATTTCTGTGTCTCTCTCAGTCTGTCTGTCTCTGCAAGCAATTCTGCTTCCTGCAAAAGAACCATACTGTGCCTGCATTAATAGGCCACCATTGGCAAATACAGCTCCTGCTTTTCCTGATTGAATGCAGTGAATGTACTCACAGCATTAGCAATAAAGTGTGTCAACATGGAATCGAGAAACCCCAAACTTGTGACCTAGTGGGATCTGGTGAAGCCCAGGTTTCAGGAGGAGCTTGTAGGTTGGAGACCTCAAAGATTGTACTTGTTCCCTGTTGCCAAGGGACTCCACACTGAAGGGAATCCCAGGCGAACAGTTTCAGACTGAGTGGGGGACTGTCATGTGAATGACAGTCCTAGTTAAGTAGTCTCCCCTATCTCTTCAAGAGTCCCTTTCACAAGAATATCCACACCTGGCAGGGACCATTCTTCAGTATCCACTGTAAGCATCCCCCTCTCTTAGACCCTAGCCTTTGGCTAGGATTCCTTTCCTAAGCTTGATTTTATCCTGTCAGGGATTTCCTTTGTAGCTACAGCATTGTCACTCATCCTACCCTGTTCCTGGATTTCCCCAAAATGGTAGAGAGGGTCCCCAAATTCTTTTGTTCCTTGGAGTTGTCACGTAGCCTAGTGGCCATCCCAGGGATAACATCCCTAGAGTCCAGGGTTTATGGCCTGTAAAAGTTGTGTGGCCACCCTCTGAGTAAAGAATACAATGTGGGATTTAGCCCTATCCTGATTCAAGACATGGTTTTTCAGAGTATTTGAGAGATCTGTGGTATTTCCAAGTTAAGAAATACCGAGCCAGTTAGGATGCCCGAGTTATGGCTGCCTGAACCTCCAGTTACTTTGACCACTAGATGTGAGGTAAATAAAAGAACCCATTGAGTTCAGTCAGGAATCAGTTGGGTGGGTTTGGTAAGGTCAGCCAAACTCTCGGCAAAGGAACCTCTCTTTTTTCAGGAACCAAATGGTCAATTGCATTGAGAGAGAGAGAGAGAGAGAGAGAGAGAGAGAGAGAGAGAGAGAGAGAGAGAGAGAGAGAGAGACACCAAGCAAGGAAAAGACATGGATGGAGGGACAATCACAGAGAAAGAATTACATATATAGAAAGAAAGATAGATAAACAGATAGAGTGTCAACATGGAATATAGAAACCCTAAACATGTAGCATACTAAGATAGGATTAACTCCAAAGTTAGGACTAGCTTCTAAAGTGAAGACTCAAAGTTTGTACTTGCTCCTTGTCCACCCAGAAGGGAACCTCAGGTTAGCAGATACAGACTAAATAATGGAGCCTCAAGTGAATGCCAATTCTACTTGAATGGGACTAAGGAGATGCTCAGGACCCTCTTTGTTTTAGGTGGTCTCCCCTGTGGTATCAGAGATCTTTTCCCAAGTAAATCCCCACATTATCAGGGACCATCATTTAGTCTCCACTGTCAGCAGCCCTTTCCCTTAGACCCTCTCCTCAAGCTGTGATTCTTTTCCCACGCTTCATTGAATACTCTCAGTAGAGTTTGAACACTCCCATTTTCCTTGTAGCTAGAGCAAAGTCATTCATCTTTCCCTGCCCCCAGATTTCCCCCAAATGGTAGAGAAGTTCCCCAAATTCTTTTCTTCTTTGGAACTGTCCAGTCTGGTGCTGTTGCCTTTCCCAGGCGTCAGTGTCCAGAGCAACCAGAGATCAATCCTCAGACTCTGTGTAGCCTTTTGGCACCCAGCTCTGTCTAGAGCTCTACTGTCATACTGTCCCCCTTTTCCTTGACTAAAGAGTCATTTCTCTGACTATTTAATAGTTTTGTGTTTTTACAAGTCAACAGAAGTTCGATAGATATATATATAGAGAAACATAAATACAAGGAGTTTGGTTAGGAGGTTTGCCTCAGGCTATGGGGCTGGTTCTTGGCATTTGCAGCATTAAAGAAGGGGTGTTTCTCTTTGGCCATCTCATTCAAAGGGGCAAGAAGAGTGAGTAGAAGTAGTGAAAGGTGGGGGCTACAGCTGAGGAACAGCTCAACTATCCACAGTTTATGCAGTATCCTCACTAGATTGCATGGGATCTCAATGGCGGCTAACATTCTTTATCCTTTTGCCTCACTTTGTTTCATAGCCTGCCCAAGGAAATGCGATTCTTGTTTAGTAAATGCTCCTTGTTGGGAAACGTCAGGACAACAAGTTAAGATCCCTGTAAGTAAGGTGCAGTGCTTAGCCTCTGAGATCTTGATTCCTTGCTTTCCTATTCAAGACTTTCATCAACTCATGGAAGAGACTGAAAAGAAGGGTTTGGACCCATCATCCCGTCTGCCACAGCCACTCACCTCACTGGGCAAAGTGGAGGTCTGCCACTCCCCCTCCAATCTTGAACCAAATACATCTTCTGAGCCATCTGAACCCAACTGGGGCACCATCACATGCTTTGCTTGCCTGCAAACACTTATCCTGATTTTCTAGAGTGGACACCTGAGAAGTAGAATGGGAAAGGTGGAGTGACTTATAAATTAGATAGAGGGATAGACCAATGGACAGACAGATTGACAGACACTTGAGATCGATTGATAAAAAGATACATACATAGATAGGTACATACTTACATACCTATGTAGAGATAGAGACCCAGAGAGGAGTGATGGGCAGATAGACACATTGACTGACAGATCCATAGATAGGAAGGCACTAAGACAGAAAAGCAGAAAAACGAAAGTCTCTGTCTTTCAGTCCTCCTGTCTTTCTGTCCCCTTGTCCATCACTCAGTCTACATGGATATAGAGCTAGATATAGCTTTGCTCTTCTTAGATTGTGGCCTGAGGAACTGCATTTCCCAGTGTGCTCCAGGGGTCCCTCCCCCATTTTCCTGGTTGGGATTGGTCTTGAATTGGACTAATCCTAGGCTGGGGGACGAATGATGCTCCCTACTTTACTGTGCTGATTGCTAAAGAGATGGACCAATTCTGGGCTAAGGAGGGGCCATGGGTATTGTCCCTCCCCCACAAAGGGATTGGTCAAATTCAGGACCAATTCCAAGCCAGGACTTAAAAGGTACAGATTCCTGGGGCACAATGGGGCTTGTAGTTCCCGAGGCTGTCACTACACTTGAAAACCCACAAAAGAAACACAGACAGGCTGACAGACGTACCAACCACTAGGCGATTAGACAGAATAACATATCAAATAATCTGTGTGTCAGTTCTTCTGTCTGTCTAGCTGTCCATGTCTCTGTCTACATAGAGAGATCCAGTGGGTGTTCAGTGGTTGTGGCCTACAGGACTATATCTCCCAGCATGCTCCAGGGTTCCCTCCTTCTTATTTCCCATGAAGAATTGGTCTTGAATTTGACCAATCCTCTGCTGGGCAGGAGATGATGCCCATTTTCCTTTCATAGGATTGGTCTTGATATGGACCAATCCCATGCTAAGGAGGGACCATAGACATAGTCCATCCCCCAACACAGGATTGGTCCAATACAAGACCAATCAGAAGCCAGGACTCAAAGGGATGTGACCACTAGGTCTCATTGGGAGTTGTAGTTCCCCAGGATGTCACAACACTTTAAAACACACAAATGACATACACACAGTGTGATCCATGCCAAAACAAGCAGGAAGAGAGATACATAAACTACACCAACAGGAATACAAAGACATAGATAGATCGATAGATATATAAGTAGAAAGACAGACAGATCGACAGACATATAGATAGACAGATACATAGAGAGACAGAGAGACAGATAGAGACAGACAGATAGACAGATACAAAAATCAGGATATTTAGACAAACAGATGCACATCCAGTGAGACAGACTTGTAGATACACAGAAAGGAAGGCAGATAGACAGAATGACAGAGAAACTAATCTGTCTGTCAGTCTTTCTGTTCATTTGTGTATCTGTCTGTCGCTCTGTCCTGTCTTTTCGTCCATCAATCTGTCTCTGTCTGGTAGTCTTTTTCTCTTTCCTTCTATTCATATCAACCTAGTGATCTTTTTGTCTATCTCTCTCTTTTTGAATCTGTCCACCCAAGTCTATCTCTCTAGATATTTGACTGTTTATGTCTATGTATCGATCTGCTTGACTCTCTCTGTCTCTCTATGTGTGTCTAACCCTCTGTGTTGCTATCCATCATTCTCTCTGTCTATTAATATATCGATACCTCAGTCTACCTTTCTGTCTAAATGTCATTATATCTAACTCTATCTCTACATCACTGTTTGTGTGTCTGTCTATCTATTTATCTATTCATCTATCAATCAATCAATCAATCTATCTATCTATCTCATTCCATCTGTGTGTCTCTGTATATCTCTATCACTCTATCAACCTGTCCATTTATCATTCTGCATATTTGTTGCTTTTCCTCTCTCTGTCTGTCTCTCTGTTTCTCTCTCTTTCTCTCTCTCTCTCTCTCTATTCCTCTCTCACAAATAGCTATCTATTTCTGTAGAGAAAAAACTGACAGACACACAGAAAAATAGATGCACAGAAGAGAAGAACTAAGAGAAGCAAATAGATACATACATACATAGTAACATACATAGAGATAACCAGAAGGGACTGGCTGGCAGACAGATGGATAGATACACATACAGACAGGCAGATAGATACAGAGACAGCAGAAAGAGATACACAGAAAATATAGATATATTGATAGACAGACAGCACACAGGTAGACATATATAAAGAGAGAGAGACAGAGAGAGAGTGAGAGAGAGAGAGAGACAGAGAGAGAGACAGAGACAGACAGAGAGAGACAGAGAGACAGAGAGAGACCGAACAAGGAACATATATATACAGACACATAGATAGACAGAGTATCAACATGGAATATAGAAACCTCAAACTTGTAGCAGAGTAAGATCAGATGTAGCCTAAATTTAGGACTAGCTTCTAAATTGAAGACTCAAAGTTTGTACTTGCTCCTTGTTTCTGTGAGAATCCACGAAGAAGGAAACCATAGCCTAGCAGTTTCAGATTAAATAATGGAGCCACAAGTGAATGCCAATTCTACTTGATTGGGACAAAGCAGATGCTTAGGACCCTCTTTGTTTTAGGTGGTCTCCCCTGTGGGACCAGAGAGATCTTTTCCAAAGTAAATCCCCACCTGATCAGGAATCATCTTTAGTCTCCACTGTCAGCAGCCCTTTCCCTTAGATCCTCTCCTCAAGCTGTGATTCTTTCCCCAAGCTTCAGAGGATGTTGTCAGTGGAGTTTGAACACTCCCATTTTCTTTGTAGCTAGAGCAAAGTCAATCATCTTTCCCTGCCCTTGGGTTTCCCCAAAATGGTGGAGAGGTTCCCCAAATTCTTTTCTTCTTTAAACTGTCCAATCTGGTGCTATTGCCTTTCGCAGGGGTCAGTGTCCAGAGCCACCAGAGTTCAATCCTGGGACTCTGTGGAGCCTTGCGGCTCCTACCTCTGTCTAGCACTCTACAGTAACATTGACCCCCATTTCCTTGACTAAAGAGTGAGTTCTCTGACTATTTAGTAGTTTTGTGTTTGTACAAGTCAGCAGTAGTTAGATACATAGAGAGATACACAGATGCATAGATACATAAATAGACACATAAGAGCACACAAAGACACCCTTGTCCATCTCTCAGTCTACATGGATATAGAGTTAGAGATAGTTTTGCTCTTCTTAGGTTGTGGCCTGAGGGACTGCATCCCCCACTGTGCTCCACTGGTTCCTCCCCCATGTTTCCTGATTTGGATTGGTCTTGAATTGGACCAATCCTAGGCTGGGTGAGGAATGATGCTCCCTACCTTACTGTGCTTGATTGCAAATAAGATGGACCAATTCTGGGCTAAGGAGGGACCATTGGCATTTCCCGCCCCCACCATGGGATTGGTCCAATTTTGGACCAATCTCAAGACAGGACTCAAAAGGGTCGGATTCCTGGGGCACAATGGGGCTTGTAGTTCCCCAGCCTTTCAGAATACTTGAAAACCCACAAAAGAAACCCAGACAGGCTGACAGATGTACCAACCAGTAGGCGAATAGACAGAATGACAGATCCAATAATCTGTCTGTCTGTCCTTCTGTCTGTCTAGCTGTCCATCTCTCCATCTAAATAGATTCATAGAGAGAGATCAGGTGGGTTTTCAATGGTTGTGGCCTACGGGACTACACCTCCCAGTGTGCTAGAGTGGTCCCTTGGTCTTGAATTTGACCAATCCTCTGCTGGACAAGAGATGATGCCCATTTTTCTTTCATGGGATTGTTCTTGATATGGACCAATCCCATGCAAAGGAGGGACCATAGACATAGTCTATCCCCCAACACAGGATTAGTCCAATGCAAGACCAATCCCAAGCCAGGACTCAAAAGGGACAGATTCCTGGGGTACAAAAAGAGTTGTAGTTCCCCAGGATGTCACACCACTAGAAAACACACCAAGAACATGCACAGAGACTGATCCATGCACAAACCAGCAGGCAGATAGATACATAGACTACATCCACAGATACACATAGACAAAGATAGACAGATAGACAGATAGACAGACAGGCAGATAGACAGATAGGTAGATAGATAGATAGATAGATAGATAGATAGATAGATAGATAGATAGATTCGAATATACATCCATAAACACATGGACACATAGATATAGCCAGGTGGGATTTGTAGACAGAAGGACAAGCTGATAGACACACAGACAGGCAGGCAGATAGACAAAATGACAGAGAAACTATTTCATCTGTCAGTCTTTCTGTATGTCTGTAGATCCATCTGTCTGTGTCTGTCAGTCTGTTTTTCCCTAATTCTGTCTATACATCAATGTATTGATCTAGCTGCATCTATCTATCTGTATTGCTATCTGTCTATCCCTTGTCTCCATCTGCATGACTTTACGGGTCTCTCTCAGTCTGTCTGTCTCTGAAAGCAATTCTGTTTCCTTCAAAAAGAAACTATACTTTGCCTGCATTAATAGGCCACTATTGGCAAATACAGCTCCTGCTTTTCCTCATTGAATGCAGTGAATGTATTCACAGCATCAGCAATAAAGTGTGTCAACATGGAATCGAGAAACCCCAAACTTGTGACCTAGTGGGATCTGGTGAAGCCCAGGTTTCAGGAGGAGCTTGTAGGTTGGAGACCTCAAAGATTGTACTTGTTCCCTGTTGCCATGGGAATCCATCCTGAAGGGAATCCCAGGTGTGTAGTTTCAGACTGAGGGGGGACTGTCATGTGAATGACAATCCTAGTTAAGTAGTCTCCCCTATCTCTTCAAGAGTCCCTTTCACAAGAATATCCACACCTGGCAAGGACCATTGTTCAGTATCCACTGTAAGCATCCCCCTCTCTTAGACCCTAGCCTTTGGCTAGGATTCCTTTCCTAAGCTTGATTTTATCCTGTCAGGGATTTCCTTTGTAGCTACAGCATTGTCATTCATCTTACCCTGTTCCTGGATTTCCCCAAAATGGTAGAGAGGGTCCCCAAATTCTTTTGTTCCTTGGAGTTGTCACGTAGCCTAGTGGCCCACCCAGGGATAACATCCCCAGAGTCCAGGGTTTATGGCCTGTAAAAGTTGTGTTGCCACCCTCTGAGTAAAGAATACAATGTGGGATTTAGCCCTATCCTGATTCAAGACATGGTTTTTCAGAGTATTTGAGAGATCTGTGGTATTTCCAAGTTAAGAAATACCGAGCCAGTTAGGATGCCCGAGTTATGGCTGCCTGAACCTCCAGTTACTTTGACCACTAGATGTGAGGTAAATAAAAGAACCCATTGAGTTCAGTCAGGAATCAGTTGGGTGGGTTTGGTAAGGTCAGCCAAACTCTCGGCAAAGGAACCTCTCTTTTTTCAGGAACCAAATGGTCAATTGCATTGAGAGAGAGAGAGAGAGAGAGAGAGAGAGAGAGAGAGAGAGAGAGAGAGAGAGAGAGAGAGAGAGAGAGAGAGAGAGAGAGACACCAAGCAAGGAAAAGACATGGACGGAGGGACAATCACAGAGAAAGAATTACATATATAGAAAGAAAGATAGATAAACAGATAGAGTGTCAACATGGAATATAGAAACCCTAAACATGTAGCATACTAAGATAGGATTAACTCCAAAGGTAGGACTAGCTTCTAAAGTGAAGACTCAAAGTTTGTACTTGCTCCTTGTCCACCCAGAAGGGAACCTCAGGTTAGCAGATACAGACTAAATAATGGAGCCTCAAGTGAATGCCAATTCTACTTGAATGGGACTAAGGAGATGCTCAGGACCCTCTTTGTTTTAGGTGGTCTCCCCTGGGGTATCAGAGATCTTTTCCCAAGTAAATCCCCACATTATCAGGGACCATCATTTAGTCTCCACTGTCAGCAGCCCTTTCCCTTAGACCCTCTCCTCAAGCTGTAATTCTTTTCCCACGCTTCATTGAATACTCTCAGTAGAGTTTGAACACTCCCATTTTCCTTGTAGCTAGAGCAAAGTCATTCATCTTTCCCTGCCCCCAGATTTCCCCCAAATGGGAGAGAAGTTCCCCAAATTCTTTTCTTCTTTGGAACTGTCCAGTCTGGTGCTGTTGCCTTTCCCAGGCGTCAGTGTCCAGAGCAACCAGAGATCAATCCTCAGACTCTGTGTAGCCTTTTGGCACCCAGTTCTGTCTAGAGCTCTACTGTCATACTGTCCCCCTTTTCCTTGACTAAAGAGTCATTTCTCTGACTATTTAATAGTTTTGTGTTTTTACAAGTCAACAGAAGTTCGATAGATATATATATAGAGAAACATAAATACAAGGAGTTTGGTTAGGAGGTTTGCCTCAGGCTATGGGGCTGGTTCTTGGCATTTGCAGCATTAAAGAAGGGGTGTTTCTCTTTGGCCATCTCATTCAAAGGGGCAAGAAGAGTGAGTAGAAGTAGTGAAAGGTGGGGGCTACAGCTGAGGAACAGCTCAACTATCCACAGTTTATGCAGTATCCTCACTAGATTGCATGGGATCTCAATGGCGGCTAACATTCTTTATCCTTTTGCCTCACTTTGTTTCATAGCCTGCCCAAGGAAATGCCATTCTTGTTTAGTAAATGCTCCTTGTTGGGAAAAGTCAGGACAACAGGTTAAGATTCCTGTAAGTAATGCGCAGAGCATAGCCTCTGAGCTATTGATTCCTTGCTTTCATATTCAAGACTTACATCACCTCATGGAAGAGTCTGAGAAAAAGGTTTGGACCCATCATCCAGTCTGCCACAGACACTCACCTCACTGGCCAAAGTAGAGGTCTGCCACTCCCCCTCCAATCTTGAACCAAATACATCTTCTGATCAATCCTGAACACCACAGGGGTACCATCATATGCTTTGCTTGCCTACAACCAGGTATTCCTATTTTCTAGGTTGGACACCTGAGAAGGAGAATGGGAAAGATTGACTGATTGATGAGATAAATAGATGGATACACCAATGGACAGACAGATTGACAGACACTGTAGATCGATCGATAAACAGATACATACATAGACATGAACATACATACATACCTATATAGATATAGATACCCAGAGAGGACTGATGGGCAGACAGATAGATAGACTGGCAGATACATAGACAGGAAGGCAGTAAGACAGAAGAATAGATAAACGATGCTCTCTGTCTTTCAGTTGTCTTGTCTGTTGGTCCAATTGTCCATCTGTCATTCTACATGGATATGTAGCTAGAGATAGGGTGGCTTTTCTTGTGTTTTGGCCTGAGGAATTGTATCTCTCAGTGTGTTCCATGCATTCCTCCTACTTCCCTGTTTGTGATTGGTCTTGATATAGACCAATCTTGGGCTAAAGACGGGCCATGGGCATCTTGCATCACTCAAATTGCAATTGGTCGAATTTGGGACCAATTCCAAGCCAGGACTCAAAGAGGAGGTTCTCCTGGGGCACCCTGGGTTTTGTAGTTCTGAAGGCGGTCATAATCCAGGAAAATCCCAAAAAGTGAGACAGGTAGATTGATCGATACACCTATCAGCAGGCAGATAGACAGAATAACACATCAACAAATCTGTCTGTCAGACCTTCTGTCTGTCTAGTTGTCCATCTCTCCCTCTACATAGATCCATAGAGAGATATAGTGTGGCTTTTCCAGTGTTTCGGCCTAGGGTACTACATGCCCCAGCGTTCTCCAAGGGTCACTGCCTCTTATTTCCCTGTAGGGAGTGTTCTTTAATTTGTCAAATCCTATGCTGGGCAAGGGATGATGGCCATAATTTCCTTTCATGGGATTGGTTTTAAAATGGACAAATCCCGTGCTAAGGAGGGACCATGAGCATGTTCTACAGGCCGGCTAAACCTTGTGAGGGTAGCCAGCGGGTCGTAGACCCCTGGTGAACTAAGCCTTTGCTCACCCAGCATGTGAAGACTGCTTCGGACAAACAGATGGAAGAAACCAATAAGAAGGTTCAACGGCTGAGAGGGCGATACAGCAAAGTACTGTGGAATGCTTAGGGCGTGTTAAAGCACAAAAGACAACACGGCCATCCAAACCAGCTGAGGAAATCTCCAGGTGTAATGATTTTTCGTGCCACTGTACCCAGGCTTCCAACACCAAGAGAGTGGGACTATCTCTGTGTATCGACTTTTTCCACTTAAATTTCCTTCATGCACAAGTGTTTTTGTGCACACTCATCTACATCACAGATGAAAGCACACAAAGACAATTGTCATCCTTGGTTACCCAGAGATGACTACTAATCCAGTGCTAAGGAGGGACCATGAGTATGTTCCCTTACCCAACACGGGATTGGTCCAACTCAGGACCAATCCCAAATGAGGACTCAAAGGCGTGGGACCCCTGAGGCACACTGGGGATTGTAGTTCCCCAGGCTGTCACAACACTTAAAAACCCACAGAAGACATACACAGACTGATCCATGCACAAACAGGCAGGCAGAAAGATACATCGACAACACCGACAGAAACACAAAGAGAAAGAAGGGAGGGGGGGCAGAGAGAGAGAGAGAGAGAGAGAGAGAGAGAGAGAGAGAGAGAGAGAGAGAGAGAGAGAGAGAGAGAGAGAGATACACAAAAATATGGATAATTAGATAGATAGACACTTGCATATTGAGTGAGACAGAAAGTCCTGTAGATACACAAAAAGGAAGGCAGATAAATAGAATGACAGAGAAACTAATCTGTGTGTCAGTCTGTTCATGTGTCCATCTGTCTGTTCAGCTGTCCTATCTTTTTGTCCATCAGTCTGTCTGTGTCTGGAAGTCTGGTTCTCTTTCCTTCTCTTCATATCAACTTAGAGATCTTTCTGTCTATCCATCTTTTTTTGAATCTGTCTACCCAAGTCTATCTCTCTAGATATTTGTCTGTTTCTTTCTGTGTATCGATCTGCTTGACTTTCTCTGTCTCTCTATCTGTTTATGACCCTCTGTCTCACTATCTGTCATCTCTCTGTCTATTAATGTATGGATACCTCAGTCTACCTTTCTGTCGATCTGCCATTATTTCTAACTGTGTCTCTATAAATTTCTCTGTGTCTGTCTGTCTGTCTACCTATCTATCTATTTCATTCTATCTGTGTGTCTCTCAATATGTCTATCGGTCTATGGATCTATCAACTTCCATTTATAATTCTGTATATTTATGGCTTTCTCGCTTTCTCTCTCTCTCTCTCTCTCTCTCTCTCTCTCTCTCTCTCTCACACACACACACACACACACAGCTATCGATCTATATGTGTAGAGAAAAAAAACTGACAGACACAAACTTACAGATAGAGGGTCAGAAAGGCAGAAACTAAGGTAAACAAACGAATCCATACATGCCTACATAAATACATAGAGATAACCAGATGGGATTGGCTGACAGACAGATATATACATAGACAGCACAGAGAGACACAGAAAATATAGATATAATGACAGACAGCACACAGATAAATATAAAAACAGAGAGAGAGAAAGAGAGACAGAGGGAGACTGAGCAAGGAAGAGATGTAGAAGGAAGGACAATCACACAGAAAGAATTACATATACATATATATGTATAGATAGACAGATAGATAGATAGATAGATTCGAATATACATCCAGAAACACATGGACACATAGATATAGCAAGATGGGATTTGCAGACAGAAGGACAGGCTGATAGACACATAGACAGGCAGGCCGATAGACAAAATGACAGAGAAACTAGTCCATCTATCAGTCTTTCTGTACGCCTGTCGATCCATCTTTCTGTGTCTCTATATATCTGTCTGTGTCAGGCTGTCTATCTATCTATCTCATTCTATCTGTGTCTCTCTATGTGTCTGCCTGTATATTGTATATGTCTATCGGTCTATCGAATTATCAACTTGTCCATTTATCATTCTGAATATGTGTGGCTTTCTCTCTTTCTCTCCCCTCTCTCTCTCTCTCTCTCTCTCTCTCTCTCTCTCTCTGTCTTTCACACATACACACACACATACGCACAAATAGCTATCTATCTGTGTAGAGAAAAAAACTGACAGACACAGACAGACAGATAGATGGACAGAAAGACAGACTGAGAGAAACACATCGATACATACATACATACATACATACATACATACATACAAACATACATAGTAACATACATAGAGATAACCAGAAGGGACTGGCTGGCAGACAGATGGATAGATACACATACAGACAGGCAGATAGATACATAGACATCACAAGGAGATACACAGAAAATATAGATATATTGATAGACAGCACACAGATAGACATATATAAAGAGAGAGAGAGACAGACAGAGAGAGAGAGAGAGAGAGAGAGAGAGAGAGAGAGAGAGAGAGAGAGAGAGAGAGACGAGAGAGAGAGAGAGGGGAGAGGGAGAGAGAGGAGAGAGACGGAGAGAGAGAGAGAGAGAGAGAGAGAGAGAGAGAGAGAGAGAGAGAGAGAGAGAGAGAGAGAGAGAGAGAGAGAGAGAGAGAGAGAGAGAGAGAGAGAGAGAGAGAGAGAGAGAGAGAGCAGAGAGAGAGACCATGCTCCAGGGGTCTCTCCCCCTAATTTCCGGTGAGGGAGTGGTCTTGAATTGGAACATTCCTCTGCTGGTCAAAGGATGATGCCCATTTTCTTTCAGGGGATTGGTCTTGAAATAGACCAATCCCATGCTAAGGAGGGACCATGGACATTGGCCCTCCCCCAACCCGGGATTGGTCCATTGCCAGACCAATTCCAATCTAGGACTCAAAGGGGTAGGACGCCTTGGGCACACTGGGTATTGTAGTTCCCCAGGATATCTATCTGTCTTTCTGTTTGTCTGTATCTATCTGTCTTTCTGTTTGTCTGTATCTATCTCTCTGGATTTTCACGGGATCAGGGAACAAGTACAAACTTTGGGGTCTTTAAAACACACAAAAGACATACACATAGATTGATCCATGCACAAACAGGCAGGCAGATAGATACATAGACTACACCGACAGGAACACAAAGAGATAGATAGATAGATAGATAGATAGATAGATAGATAGATAGATAGATAGATAGATAGATAGACAGACAGACAGACAGATAGGTACATATATCCATAAACACAAAGACATATAGATATTGCCAGATGGGTCTTGCAGATAGAAGGACAGGTTAATAGACACACAGACAGACAGGCAGATAGACAAAATGAAAGAGAAACTAGTCCATCTGTCAGTCTTTCAGTAAGTCTGTCGATCCGTCTGTGTCTGTCAGTCCGTTTTTCTCTCATTCTGTCTATATAGCAATCTAACTGTATCTGTCTGTCTATATTGCTATCAGTCCATCCCTGTCTGTATGTCTATCCATCTGCCTGACTTTCTGTGTCTCTCTCAGTCTGTCTGTCTCTCCATTCCATCTTCCCTGTCGTCCTTCCATCTATCTGTCTCTGTCTGTCCCTTTGTTTCATTCTACGATATTCTCATGTTCTATTAATCTTTCAATGTCTCTGACTATCTCTCAATCTGTCTGTCGGCCTGTCTGTCTATCTCTCTGTGTCTGACTATGTGTCTATGTGCTTCTCTATATCTGTCTATCTTCCCTCCTACCTATCTGAGTACCCATCTGCCAGTCGGCCTGCCTATCTGTCTTTCTGTTTGTCTGTATCTATCTCTCTGGATTTTCACGGGATCAGGGAACAAGTACAAACTTTGGGGTCTCCAACCTACAAGCTCCTCCTGAAACCTGGGCTTCACCAGATCCCTCTAGGTCACAAGTTTGGGGTTTCTTGATTCCAGGTTGACAATAGGAAAACCGGGAAGACCATTTATCTTTGACGTACTCTCAGAGAGGGGATTGCGGAGATTGGTGTGAGAGGCAAAGTGTGTTCTAAAAATTTAACTCTGTCTTTGCAAGATAGGATTCACGGTGGTGTCAATGAAGAGAACACGTTTTGCATCTTGCTTTCCTTTAATTTTTATAGCTGTTTAACAAATAACCAGATAAACAACAGAAAAGGAATCACATGAGATTTTACTAGTCTGTGCTATGATCTTCATCACATGTAAAACTGTCAGCAATTCTGTTTCCTGAAAAAAACCATACTTTGCCTGCATTAATAGGCCACTATTGGCAAATACAGCTTCTGCTTTTCCTGATTGAATGGAGTGAATGTATGTACAGCATCAGCAATAAGGTGTGTCAACATGGAATGTAGAAACCCCAAACTTGTGGCCTAGTGGGATCTGGTGAAGCCCGGGTTTCAGGAGGAGCTTGTAGGTTGGAGACCCCAAAGATTGTACTTGTTCCCTGTTGCCATGGGAATCCACCCTGAAGGGAATCACAGGCGAACAGTTTCAGACTGAGTGGGGCACACTCAGGTGAATGACAATCCTAGTTAGGTACTCTCCCCTCTTATATCAAGAGACCCGTTCCCGAGAATTCCACACCTGGCAGGGACCATTCTTCAGTATCCACTGTAAGCAGCCCCCTCTCTTAGACCCTAGCCTTTGACTAGGGTTCCTTTCCTAAGCTTGATTGTATCCTGTCAGTGATTTCCTTTGTAGCTACAGCAATGTCACTCATCTTTCCCTGCTCCTGGATTTCCCCGAGGAAGTACAAAGGTTGCCCAAATTCTCTTGTGCCTTGCAGTTTTCATCTAGCCTGGTGTCCCTCCCAGGTATAACATCCCCAGAGTTCAGGGTTTATGTCCTGAAAAAGTTGTGGTCCAAGACTCTGAGTAAAGAATAGAATATGGGATTTATTCCTATCCTGATTCAAGACTTGGTTTTTCATACTATTTGATAGTTCTATGTCATTTCCAAGTTAACAAATGGCGAGCCATCCAGGAAGCCCAAGTTATAGCTGCCTAAACCACTAGCCAGTTTGACCATCAAATGTGAGGTACACACAAGAACCCATTGAGTTCAGTCAGGAATCATCTGGGTGGGTTCAGTTAGGTAAGTCAAACTCTTGGCAAAGGAACCTCTGTTTAATTAGGAACCAAGTGGACAATCGCTTTTCAGTGCATACCCCAGCCTAGAACCCAGTGGAACAGCTGCCAAGTTCATATTCACATAAGTACATATTTATATATAATATATGATGGACCAGGTACCTGGGAATGTTAGAAAAAGTGTGGAACATCAATCAAATCTGGTTCCAAGGTATGTCGGCCAAAATGGTGCCCAGTTCAACCTGACCACACGCTCCCTCATTGACTAACTTTTTTATCAGAGTATTTGTACCTGTGGTTGTGAGTGAAGCAGTATTTCTAGTAGAAGGAAGAGCGAGGATTGTATAGGTGACCTGTGTAAATGGTTGGCTGAAAGCCTTGAATGGGAAGTTTGAATTGGAATGTGAGAGCCAGAGTGTTTTATAGAGGGTCAGGGTAAATGCTTTCAGCCTACTAAAATACAGAAAGTGTCTTCTTGATTTGAAATGTCAGGGGTTAAATTCTAACGAGTTATCAAAATTGGTTTATGAAAGAGCTTCTCCTAGAAGCTGAAGAACTTAAGTTCTCTGTTTCTTCTCAACGTTCTGTGGAGTTTGGGCTATACTGCATGTCAAATGGATGTCCTCTGAATGCAGGTGATAGAAACGTTAGCAAATAGTGCCTATCAAGTTTTGCTACAACAGTTCATTCCTCCCAAAATCTAGAGAGGAGGGCAGGAGACCTCAGGGGATTATGGAACAGAAGGCCAAAGGAGGTCCAGAAATTCTTGACTTTACTGTCTAATCTTCTTCCCAAGTTTTGCTAGGACTAATGTGTGAAATCATGTATATCAAGTGCACTGAATTTTGAGTATTGCCAATAAGATGCATTTTCTACTGGGTAATAACTTTGTTATTTCGGTGCAGTCATTTCATATTTTTGTCAAGCTGTTATTTGCTTCCAAAGAGCAAGGTTTGATTTTTTTCAGATTACTCTGTGTGTGTGTGTGTGTGTGTGTGTGTGTGTGTGTGTGTGTGTGTGTGATTTCTGGAGTAAAGAAAGTTCATTTGAGGATGGGCAACGGTGTACGTGACGGGTCTTTCAATTGTTGTCAAAGGACAGGAAATACAGGGGAAAAGGTTTTGCTTTCAATGTTAAGGAAACCCTGAACATTTTTTAATTGAGCCACTAATGTCCTCTCTAGGAGCTGCTTTAGCCATAGGCCAATGTGCTTTGAGGCAAGGGGAAGAGAAAGGCAAATTGGCAGCCAAAAGGAAATTAGAGTAAAAAATGCAAAGGAGAAGGGAATCGTAGAGGTGTTCCTTGTTAGAGGTAATTTTGAACCTTTCCTTAGTAACCCTAAATTTTGTTTTTGGAGAGAAAACGTTACCAGTTTGAGTTTTTGAAAATGGAAAAGCATCATCTAAACTATAACCTGATTTGGTGCATTTTGAAGGTCAATTTCCAGAGTGCAACCATTACAATAGATAAATTTTTGTTTGTAAAGACAAGCAATTACTGAGAACTAATTTTCCTTTTGAAGTGGAGAGAACTAATGTTTTTGTCCGCATTATTTCTGATGATCATTGGCGCATGACCACTAATAGAGAAAGGAATTCCCCACCTGGGAAACTCCTAAGATATTTCTAGAATGCCCTGGATGTTACCCCGCCCCCCCAGTTCTGGCGTGGGGGTGAAGATATGAAAACCTATGAAAGGGAAGGTTTACCTCAAGATGTTTCCTAGGAGCAAAAAGCTTGGACCAGATTTTTCTCCAGCCCAGAATCTAAAGAACTGCTCAAGGAGACATCTTAGGAGAAATCTGAAGGAGTCCCCCAGATACGGTATCCGGTGAAGGATTGTGTCCTGTCATTTTTAATGACTTTAGAAACATTTCGACAGCAGAGGGAAAACTGGCCATTTGATCTCCCCTGAGAATTCTATTTACCTGGAGCCAAGGCCCTTTAACTAGAGAACCTAGAAAGGACAGAGTTAGTCCCCAGACTGAGTTGAAGGAGGAAAGTTGAAAATAGGACCATTTTACCTTGTTAAGAGAATGGAAAGGAACATCTGTCCATTGGAGAAGATGCAGCAAAAATTCCAGAGTTCTGGGTTGTCTCAAAGTCGAATCAGAAGATGTTAGAAATGAAATGATGTAGCCTAGAAAGAATTGGTAGTAAGGAAGATAATCTCAGCATGGTGAGAGAGAATTGCCATCTAAGGGTGAATTCTTTGGAAAGATCATGGGGAAAGGAAATGCTATGGAGGAAAATTGGTTAGGATACAGTCACAAGGGCCAATGGAACAGCTGAGGAATGGCTCAGCTAAGTTTCTATCAAGTTCTATAGCTGACCGCTGATCATTACCAACTTATATCTGACATTTGTATTCAAATTAGGGAGCTTTTCTTCACTATTTTGAGTTATTTCCCACTTTTCTCCTGTTAGAGCAAATGTTCTGTCAATCTATGATGAAATCCTCAGAAAGGCAAGGCTTAGAATATGGGAATTATTTTAAGGATCATTTTGGTCTACAGACTGGCATGATTATATTTTGTTCAGTAGGTAAAGGGGAGTGTAAACAGTTTTTCAATCCAGAGCTTCCCAACGTTCGCAAAGATAGGGAGAGGGTGTGTGCGTGTGTCTTTGTGTGTGTGTGTGTGTGTGTGAAACTTTTAAATTTTAATTTCAAAGTTGTTATGAAGGTGAAATTGTGGTTAAAGACTCGGGTTTTTCTGACTATTTGATAGGTCGGCATTATTTCCATGTTAATGGGTTCAAGGACGTTACTTTTGAAAGAAAAATTATTGAGAAATTCACCGTTTGCGAGATTCTGGAACTAGGAAGAAGATTCTCCATCTTATCAAGCACACTTAAAAAACTTAATGGCCACGACCGATAGTGTACATGGAACATTGCAACTTGCATTCTTGCTATTGAGTTTAGATGAACATCAGTACTGGGACCCTTTTTGTCGTTTGAGTAAGCAGTACCTCTGCCAATCCTTAACAACTAATAGAAGACACTGCCTGATGTTTCAGAGTTTGAATCTATCCAATGATGTGGTCACTCTGATGCCATGCATCAATGAGAATGTGCCTCCTCTTTAAAATAGAGGCTATTTGTGTTAGTCTCTCGGTGACCGAGAATGACTATTGTCTTTGTGCAGTTTCATCTACGGTGTACCCTCAGGTGGCTTTGGAATCCAAAGGCAGAGGCGCAGACTTCGTGGCACATGGGGCATGGAATACCAGTTGTTACTGGAGGTGCGGTTGTGGCCCGGTGTCGGCGTTCACGCCCAGTGGCAAGACGTCGATGTCATTTATCTTCAAAGGTGGTGGTGGCATGGTTAATGTGCGTTCGCCAGCTGCTTCTGTCAGAGGCAGCGAGTTCTAGTTGCTTTGGTGTAATGCCAGCCCACTTCAAGTTTGACTTTAGCTGATCCTTGACTCTTTTCTTTGGTTGGCCTTGTTTCCTGAGTCCAGCTGACAGTTCTCTTTAAAATAGAGGCTAGACAGATTGGCTAACATGATGGCAAGGGAATGTAATGAATGCTGCAGGGGATGTAGCAAAGTCGGGACATGTGAAGGGATTGCTGGTGGAGTGTTAAATTGATGCAACCATTCTGGAGGGCAATTTGGAATTCTGCCCAAAGAGCACAAAAAGACTGTCTTCCTTTTGATCCAGCCAAAGCACTACTGGCTTTGTACCCCATACACATAATGAGAAAAAAGAATTGGCTAAGAATATTGATAGCTGCGCTCTCTACAGTCCCTAAAAATTGGAATAGGAGGGGATGTCCTTCCATTGGGGAATGGCTGAATAAATTGTGGTATATGTGGGTGCTGGAATACTATGGTGCTCAAAGGAATAATAAACTGGAGGAATTCCAAGGGAACTAGAAAGACCTCCAGGAATGGATGCAGAGTGAGAGGAGCAGAAGCAGGAGAACATTGTACACAGAGACGTATACACTGCGGTACAATGGAATGAAATGGACTTCTTCATTAGTGGCAATGCAGTGATCCTGAACCATCCAGAGGGATCTACGAGAAAAAACACTATCCACATTTACAAGGAAAATGTGGGAGTAGAAACACTGAAGAAAATCAACTGCTAGATTACAGGGGTCCAGGGGGTTAGGGTTGGGGATATAGACTCTAAATGAACATCCTAGTGCAAACATCAACAACATAGAAAGATGTTCTCATCAAGGACACATGTCATACCCAGTAGAATTGCCCCTCAGCTACAGGAATGGTGGACATAATATGATTCTTGTCACCGAGGAGGAAAAATATGCTAAATTGACTAAATAATATCTAAAAAGCAATAATAAAATCAGTGAATAAAGAAATAAATAAAAGGCTGGCTAGAAAAGTTTGAGAAGGATCAATTCTCCAGACTTAGTTTCTGGTCTCCAGCTGTTTCAAGATTTTGCATTTCTTCCTTGGCCCCAGGTGTCAGTTTTCTCCCTGAGGAGATGACATCATTTTATTGAATGGCACCCAGGATGATTGTTGTGCGGTACAGAGAAGCACCCCTGGAGCTCCGGAGGGATACCATTGTCAAGAATGCAAACCTCTGAAACTTAGCTTCAAAATAAAAGAGACATTTTATTGATTTGAAAGTCATGTTGAATGTGGTCAAGAGGCAGCTGAGGTAGAAGAGCATGGGTGCAAAAGCTGTTCCTTGGGAGGATAGCAAGACAGCAGACCTCCATGCTGTGGTTTAGCTATCATTTGACAGCAGTGAGGACAGAAACAAGGGATTTGGGGAGGAGATTTGTCCCAGGCCATGGGGCTGGTTCTTGGCATCTGCAGCATTAAGGAAGGGGTGTTTCTCTTTGGCATCTGATTCAAAGGGGCAAAAAGAGTGAGTAGAAGCAGTGAAAGGTGGGGGCTGCAGCTGAGGAACAGCTCATCTCACCACAGTTTGTGCAGTATCCTCACTAGAGTGCATGGGATCTCAATGGTGGCTAACATTCTGTGTCCTTTTGACTCACTTTGTTTCATAGCATGCCCAAGGAAATGCCATTCTTGTTCAGTAAATGCTCCTTGTTGGGAAATGTCAGGACAACAGGTTAAGATCCCTGTAAGTAAGGCGCAGAGCTTAGCCTCTGAGCTATTGATTCCTTGATTTCCTATTCAAGACTTCCAGCACCTCAAGGATCAGTCTGATCAGAAGGGTTTGGACGCATCATCCAGTCTGCCACAGCCACTCACCTCACTGGCCAAAGTGGAGGTCTGCCACTCCCCCTCCAATCTTGAACCAAATACATCTTCTGATCAATCCTGAACATCACAGGGACACCATCATATGCTTTGCTTGCCTGCAACCACTTGTTCCGATTTTCTAGGGTGGATACCTGAGAAGGAGAATGGGAAAGATCGACTGATTGATAAATTAGATAGAGGAACAGACCAATGGACAGACAGATTGACAGACACTGGAGATCGATTGATTAACAGATACATACATAGACAGGAACATACATAAATACTTATATGGAGACAGATACCCAGAGAGGACTGATGGGCAGACAGATAGACAGACTGAGAGATATATAGACAGAATGGCAGTAAGAAAGAATAACAGATAAATGAAGCTCTCTGTCAGTCTGTCCTCTTGTCTGTCAGTCCAGTTTTCTATCTCTCAGTCTATATGGATATAGAGCTAGAGATAGTGTGGCTTTTCCTGGGTTGTTGACTGAGGAACTGCATTCCCCAGTTTGCTCAACTCTTTACTCCCCCATCTTTCCTGGGCAGGATTGGTCTTGAATTGGTCCATTCCTAGTCTGGGTAATAAATGATGCTCCCTACATTCCTGTTTTTGATTGGTCTTTATGTGGACCAATCCTGGGCTAAGGAGGAGCCTTGGGCATTGTCCCGCCCCCACCACAGGATTTGTCCAATTCTGGACCAATCCAAAGCCAGGACTCAAAGGGGAGTGATTCCTGGGGCACAATGGGGGTTGTAGTTCCCATGGCTTTCAAAATACTTGAAAACCTACAAAAGAGACAGACAGACTGATAGATGGACCAACCAGTAGGAGAACAGATAGAATAACAGATTAAATACTCTGTCTGTTAGTCCTTCTCTCTGTCCAGATGTCCATCTCTCATTCTACATAGATTAATACAGAGATCCTGTGGGTTTTCAAGGGTTGTGGCCTAGGGGACTGCATTACCCGCTGTGCTCCAGAGGTCCCTAACACTTATGTCCAATGAGGGACTGGTCGTGAATTGGACCAATCCTATGCTGGAACAGGGATGACACCCATTATTTCCTTTCATGGGATTGGTCTTGAAATGGACCTATCCCATGCTAAGGAGGGACCATGGCCATGGTCCCTCACCCAACAAGGGATTGGCCCAATGCAAAACCAATCCCTAGCCAGGACTCAAAGGTGTGGGACCCCTGGGTCACACTGGGAATTTTAGTTCCCCAGGATGTCACAATATTTTAAAACACAAATGACATACACAGAGATTGAGAGATGCACAAACAGGCAGGAAGATAGATACATAAACTACACCGACAGAAACACAAAGATATAGATAGATAGATAGATAGATAGATAGATAGATAGATAGATAGGCAGATAAAGACAGAAAGATAGAGAGACACAGACAGACAGATACAAAAATCTGGATAAATAGACAGTTGCACCTCCAGTGAGACAGACTTGTAGATACACAGAAAAAAGTCAGATAGACAGAATGACAAAGAAACTAATCTATCGGTCCGTCTATCTGTTCATGTGTTTGTCTGTTCCTTTGACCTGTCTTTTTGTCCATCAGTATGTCTGTGTCAGGAAGTCTGTTTATCCTTCCTTCTCTTTTTATCATCCTAGTGATCTTTCTGTCTATCTCTCTCTCTTTGAATCTATCTAATCAAGTCTATCTCTCTAGATATTTGTCTGTTTCTGTCTATGTATTGATCTGCTTGACTTTCTCTGTCTCTCTATCTGTCATTCTCTGTCTATTAATCTATCGATACCTCAGTCTACCTTTCTGTCCATCCTTCATTATATCTAAGTGTGTCTCTATATATCTGTCTGTATAGGTCTGTCTATCTATCTATCTATCTATCTATCTATCTATTTATCTCATTCAAAATGCATGTCTCTCTATGTGTCTGCCTCTATATGTCTATTGGTCTATCGATCTATCAACTTGTCCATTTATCATTCTGCATATATGTCGCTTTCATTCTCTGTCTCTTTAATTCTACCTCTCTCTTTATTTCTCTCTCTGTCTCTCTCTGTCTCTCTGTCTCTCTCTGTCTCTCTGTCTCTCTTTCCCTCTTCCTCCCTCCCTCCCTCTCTCACAAATAGCTATCTATTTTTGTAGAGAAAATAACCTGACAGACAGACAGACAGATAGATGGACAGAAACACGGAGACTTAGAGAAGAGAATAGATAAATAGATAGATAGATAGATAGATAGATAGATAGATAGATAGATAGATGCATACACACATACATACATACATATATACATACATACATAGAGATAAGGAGAAGAGACTGGATGGCAGACAGATAGATAGATATACATACAGACAGGCAGAGAGATACATAGAGGGCAGAAAGAGTCACCCAGAAAATATAGAAATATTGATAGACAGAAAGAACACAGATAGACAGATATAAAGTGACCGAGAGACAGAGAGAGAGGGAGAGAGAGAGAGACAGAGAGAGACAGAGAGAGAGACAGAGAGACAGAGAGAGACAGAGACAGAGAGAGAGAGAGAGAGAGACAGAGAGAGAGACAGAGAGAGAGACAGAGAGACAGAGAGAGAGACAGAGAGAGAGAGAGAGAGAGAGAGAGAGAGAGAGAGAGAGAGAGAGAGAGAGAGAGACCAAGCAAAGAACAGACATGGACGGAAGGACAATCATAAAGAAAGAATTACATATATAGACAGAGAGATAGATAGACAGATAGAGTGTCACCATGAAATCTAGAAGCCCCAAAGTTATAGCATAGTAAATTCAGATGTACCCCAAGGTTATGAATAGCTTCTAAATTGGAGACTCAAAGTTTGTACTTGTTCCTGGTTTCTGTGAGAATCCACCCAGAAGGGAACCTCAAGCTATCAGGTTCAAACTGAATAGTGGAGACTCAAGTGATTGCTAATACTACTTGAATGGAACTAAGCAGATGTTAAGGACCCTCTTCGTTTTCGGTAGTCTCCTCTGTGGGATCAGAGATGTTTTCCCAAGTAAATCCCCACCTCATCAGGGACCATCATTTAGTCTCCACTGTCAGCAGCCCTTTCCCTTACACCCTCTCCTCAAGCTGTGATTCTTTTCCCAAGCTTCATTGGATGCTGTCAGTAGTGTTTGAACACTCCCATTTTCGTTGTAGCTAGAGGAAAGTCAATCATCTTTCCCTGTCCCTGGCTTTCCCAAAAATGGTGGATGAGTTCCCCAAATTCTTTTCTTCTTTAAACTGTCCAATCTGGTGCTATTGCCTTTCCCAGGGGTCAGTGTCCAGAGCAACCAGAGTTCAGTCCTGGGACTCTGTGTAGCATTGTGTCACCCAGTTCTGTGTAGAGCCTTACTCTCACACTGACCCTCCTTTCCTTGACTAAAGAGTGAGTTCTCTGACTATTTAATAGTTTTCTGTTTTTACACCTCAATAGTAGTTGGATAGATACATAGAGAGATACATAAATTGATACAGAAAAATATAGACACATAAAAACACACAGAGAAAGAGATATAACCAGACCTGACTGAATGGCAGAAATACAAACTCATTAGATACACAGACAGGCAGGTAGATAATTATATAGACTACACAGAGAGAAGCACTAAGACATAGAAAGATAGATAGATAGATAGATAGATAGATAGATAGATAGATAGATAGATAGACAGATACATTGATAGCTGGATAGACAGACAGAGAGAGAGACAGAGAGAAAAAGAGAGATACGTACATACATCCATAAACACATGGACACATAGACATTGCTAGATGCGTCTTGCAGACTGTTGGACACGATGATAGGCACACAGACAGACAGACAGATATACAAAATAGCAGAGAAACTAGTCCATCTGTCAGTCTTTCTGTATGTCTGTCGATCTGTCTATCTGTGTCTATCAGTCCTTTTTTCTCTCATTCTGACTATATATCCATCTAAAGATCTAACTCTATCTATCTATCTATCTATCTATCTATCTATCTATCTATCTATCTATCTATCTATCTATATTGCTATCTGTCTATCCATGTCTGTGTGTCTATCCATGTGCCTGACTTTCTGTGACTCTCTCAGTCTGTCTGTCTCTACATTCTATCTTCCCTCGGTCTGTCCTTCAATCTATCTGTCTCTGTCTGTCCCTTTGTTTCAATCTCTGATATTCTCATGTTCTATTAATCTTTCAATCTCTCTGACTATCTCTCATTCTGTCTGTTTGTGTTTCTATGTCTTTTCGTTCTATCTTCCTATCTATTTCTCTCTCTATCTGTCTTTCTCTCCCCCTGTCTATCTCTCTGTCTGTGTCTGACTATGTGTCTCTCTATGTGCTATCTCTATATCCGTCTATCTTCCCTCCTACCTATCTGACTACCCACCTGCCAGTCGGCCTGCCTATCTGTCTTTCTGCTTGTCTGTCTCTATCCCTCTGGATTCTCATGGGATCAGGGAACAAGTACAAACTTTGGGGGTCTCCAAACTACAAGCTCCTCCGAAAACCCAGGCTACACCAGATACTTCTAGGCCACAAGTTTGGGGCTTCTAGATTCCAGGTTGACAAATGGAAAACCCGGAAGGCCATTGACCTTTGACGAAGCTCTCTGTCTGTCAGTCCTCCTGTCTGTCGGTCCCCTTGGCCATCTATCAGTCTATATGGATATAGAGCTAGAGATAGAATGTGTTTTGTAGCCTTCTGCCCTGAGGAACTGCACACTGCAGTGTTCTCGAGCAGTCCCTCCATCTCATTTCCTGGGAGGGATTGGTCTTGAATTGCACCGAGGCAGGGATAGGGATATTCCTCGCTACTGGTGTGTGTGATTGCCTTATAAATGGATCACTCCTGGGCTCAGGAGAGGCCATTCGCTTTGTCCCTCTCCTAACTCGGGATTGGTCGAATTCAGGAGCACTCCAAGGCAGGGCTCAAAGGGGTGGGACTCCTGGAGCACACTGAGGGTTGTAGTTCCCCAGGAGGTCACAAAACTTGAAAACCCTCAAAAGATAGACGGACAGACAGATGCACCAAACAGCAGGCAGATAGAGAGAATAACATATCAACTAATCTCTCTGTCAGTCCTTCTGTCTGTCCAGTTGTCCATCTCTCCGTTTTCATAGATACATAGAGCTAGTATGGCTTTTCAAGTGTTGTGGCTTTGGGGACTGCATCTCCTAGCGTGCTCCAGAGGTCCTTACTACTTCTTTCCAGGGAGGGATTTGTCTTGAATTGGACCACTTCTATGCTAGTGGAGGGAATGATGTCCAATATTTCCTTTATTGGGATTGGTTTTGAAAAGTATTAATTCCGTGCTAAGGAGAGTTCCTGGCCATTGTCCCTCCTTTATCACAGAATGGGTCCAATTCAAAACAATCCCAAACTAGGA
Organism: Monodelphis domestica; assembly: GCF_027887165.1. Taxonomy (NCBI): domain Eukaryota; kingdom Metazoa; phylum Chordata; class Mammalia; order Didelphimorphia; family Didelphidae; genus Monodelphis; species Monodelphis domestica. The sequence goes on along the minus strand of NC_077235.1, from coordinate 16,351,626 downwards.
CTCAAATGGGTGGTCCTGCTGGTGCACACTGGGGGTTGTATTTCCCCAGGCTTCAACAGGTTAAAAAGCACAAAAGTCAGACACACAGGCTGATAGATGCACAAACAGGCATGCCTACATGCTGAGGTTTAGCTATCATTTAACAGAGGTGAGGACAGGGCCCAGAAAGAAGGGGTTGGGGCAGGAGGTTTGCCCCAAGCCATGGGCTAGTTCTTGATATCTGTACCATTAAAGAAGGGGTGTTTCTCTTGGGGCATCTGATTCAAAGGGGAAAGAAGAGTGAGTAGAAGCAGTGAAAGGTGGGGTCTGCAGCTGAGTAACAGCTCATCTCTCCACAGTTTGTGCAGTATCCTCACTAGAGTGCATGGGACCTCAATGGCGGCTAACATTAGGCGTCCTTTTGACTCACTTTGTTTCATAGTCTGCCTGAGGAAATGCCATTCTTGTTTAGTAAATGCTCCTTGTTTGGAAATGTCAGGACAACAGGTTAAGATCCCTGTAAGTAAGGCGCAGAGCTTAGCCTCTGAGATCTTGATTCCTTGATTTCCTATTCAAGACTTCCACCACCTCAAGGATAAGTCTGATCAGAAGGGTTTGGACCCATCAATCAGTCTGCCACAGCCACTCACCTCACTGGCCAAAGTGGAGGTCTGCCACTCCCCCTCCAATCTTGAACCAAATACATCTTCTGAGCCATCTGAACACAACCAGGACACCATCATATGCTTTGCTTGCCAGCAACCACTTGTTCCGATTTTCTAGGGTGGACAGCTGAGAAGAAGAATGGGAAAGATCGACTGATTGATGAATTCCATAGAGGGACAGACCAATGGATAGACAGATTGACAGACACTGGAGATCGATTGATTAACAGATACATACATAGACAGGAACATACATACATACTTATATGGAGACAGATATCCAGAGAGGACTGATGGGCAGACAGATAGGCAGACTGACAGATACATAGACAGAATGGCAGTAAGACAGAATAACAGATTGTGGACTGAGGAACTGCATCCCCCAGTTTGCTCAAAGAGTCCCTCCCCCATCTTTCCTGGGCAGGATTGTTCTTGAATTGGTCCATTCCTAGGCTGGGTTATAAATGATGCTCCCTACTTTCCTTTGTGTGATTGGTGTTTAGGTGGACCAATCCTGGGCTAAGGAGGGGCAATGGGCATTGTCCCGCCCCCACCACAGGATTTGTCCAGTTCCGGACCAATCCTAAGCCAGGACTGAAAAGGGAGTGATTCCTGGGGCACAATGGGGGTTGTAGTTCCCCAGACTTTCAGAATACTTGGAAACCTACAAAAGAGACAGACAGACTGATAGATGGACCAACCAGTAGGCAAATAGACAGAATAACAGATCAAATACTCTGTCTGTTAGTCCTTCTCTCTGTCCAGATGTCCAATCTCTCATTCTACATAAATTCATACAGAGATCCTGTGGGTTTTCAAGGGATGTGGCCTGGGGGACTACATTACCCACCATGCTCCAGAGGTCCCTAACACTTATTTCCAATGAGGGATTGGTCTTGAATTGGACCAATCCTATGCTGGAACAGGGATGACACCCATTACTTCCTTTCATGGGATTGGTCTTGAAATGGACCTATCCCATGCTAAGGAGGGACCATGGCCATGGTCCCTCCCCCATCAAGGGATTGGCCCAATGCAAAACCAATCCCAAGCCAGGACTCAAAGGGGTGCGACCCCTGGGTCACACTGGGAATTGTAGTTCCCCAGGATGTCACAACAGTTTAAAACACAAATGACATACACAGAGATTGAGCCATGCACAAACAGGCAGGCAGACAGATACATAAACTACACGGACAGAAACACAAAGATATAGATAGATAGATAGATAGATAGATAGATAGATAGATAGATAGATAGATAGATAGATAGATGAGAGAGATACATACATAGATACAGAGATACATAGATAGATACATAGATAGATAGGCAGATATAGACAGACAGAGAGATAGACAGATAGAGAGACACAGAAAGACAGATACAAAAATCTCGATAGACAGTTGCACATCCAGTGAGACAGACTTTTAGATACACAGAAATGAAGTCAGATAGACAGAATGACAAAGAAACTAATCTATCGGTCCGTCTATCTGTTCATGTGATTGTCTGTCTGTTCCTCAGTCCTGTCTTTTTGTCCATCAGTATGTCTGTGTCTGGAAGTCTATTTCTCCTTCGTTCTCTTTTTATCAACCTAATAATTTTTCTGTCTATCTCTCTCTCTTTGAATCTGTCTACCCAAGTCTATCTCTCTAGATATTTGTCTGTTTCTGTCTATGTATCCATCGCTTGACTTTCTCTGTCTTTCTATCTGCGTCTGACCCTCTGACTCTCTATCTGTCATTCTCTCTGTCTATTAATGTGTCGATACCTCACTCTACCTTTCTGTCTATCTGTCGTTATATCTAACTGTATCTCTATATATCTATCTGTCTGTCTGTCTATCTATCTATCTGTTTATCTATCTATCTCATTCTATCTCTGTGTCTCTCTATATGTCTGCCTGTATATGTCTATCTGTCTACCGATCTATCAACTTGTCCATTTAACATTCTGCACATCTGTGTTTCTCTCTCTCTCACACACACAGACATAAATAGTTATCTATCTGTGTAGTGAAAAAGAACTGACAGACACAGACAGACAGATAGATGGACAGAAAGACAGAGACTGAGAGAAGCAAATAGACACATATATACATACATACATACATAGGTGACGTGGGTGAATGGTTGGTTGAAAGCTTTGAATGGGAAACCTGAATTGGAGTGTGAGAGCCAAAGCATTCTCTAGAGTGTCTGAGTAACTGCTTTAAGGCTACGAAAATGGAGAAAGTTTCTTCATGAATTGAAATGTCAGGGCTGAAGGTCTAAAGAGTTACCAAATTTGGTAAATGAAAGAGCTCCTCCTAGAAGCTGAAGAACTTAAGTTCTCTGTTTCTTCTCAATGTTCTGTGAGTTTTGGGCTATACTGTATGTCTAATGGATTTCCTTTAAATGTAGGTGATAGAAATGTCAGCAAATGATGTCTATCAAGTAGTGTTACAACAGTTCATTCCTCCAAAAAGCTAGAGACAAGGGCAGGAGCAGGCCATCTGCACTGGGGATTATGGAGCAGAAAGCGAAAGGCGGTCCAGAAATTCTTGACTTTACAGTCTAATCTTTTCTTCCCATGTTTTTCTAGGACTAAAGTGTGAAATCGTGTATATGAACAGCAGTGAATTTTGAGTATTGCCAATAAGATGCATTGTCCTCGAGGTATTAACATGGTTATTTGTATGCAGTCATTTCACATTTTTATCAAGCTGGTATTTGTTTTCAAAGAGTTAGGGTTAATTTTTTCAGATTACCGTGTGTGTGTGTGTGTGTGTGTGTGTGTGTGTGTGTGTGTGAGTGTGAGTGTGAGTGATTTGTGGAGTAAAAAAAATTTCATTTGCGGAAGGGTAACTATGGACCTTACTGGTCTTTCAACTGCTGTTAAAGAACACGAAATATGGGGGGAAAAACTTTGCTTTAAAAGCCAATGAAACCGTGAATATTTTTTAATTGAGCCACAAACTTCCTCTCTAGGATCAGCTTTGTTCATAGGCGAACATCCTTTGACGCAAGGAGAAGAGAAAGGCAAATTGGCAGCCCAAAGGAAATTAGAGTAAAAAAAGAAAAAGAGAATGAATAGTAGAGGTGTTCCTAGTTAGAGGTAATTGTGAACCTTTTCCTTAGGAACCCTAAATGTTGTTTTTGGAGAGGAAATGTTAGGAGTTTGAGTTTTTGAAAAAAGAAAAGCATCATCAACTATTACCTGATTTGGGGCATTTTGAAGGTCAATTTCCCGAGTGCAACCATTCCAATAGATAAGTTTTTGCTTGAAAAGACCAGGGAATAAGGAGAACTAATTTTCCTTTTGAAGTAGAGAGAACTAATGGTTTTGTGCGCATTATTTCTGATGATCATTGGCACATGACCTCTAATAGAGAAAGGAATTCCCCACCTGGGAAACTCCTAAGACATTTCTAGTAACACCCTGGATTTCCCCCACACACACACAGTTCTGGAAGAGGGGTGAAGATATGAAAACCTATGAAAGTGAAGATTTCCCTCAGGATGTTTCTTAGGACGCAAAATCCTGGACCAGGTTTTCCTGCAGGCCAGAATCTGAAGAACTGCTCAAGGAGACATCTTTAGGAGAAATCCAAAGGAGACCCCACGATACGGAATCCAGAGAAGGATTGTGTCCTGTCATTTTAATTGATGTGAGAAATACTTCTGCAGCAGAGGGAAGAACTGCTCATTTGGTTTCCCCTGAGAATTCTATTTACCTGGAGCCAAGGCTCTTTAACTAGAGAACCTAGAAAGGACAGAGTTAGTCCCAGACTGAGTTGAAGAAGGAAAGTTGAAAATTGGAGCATTTTACCTTGTTAAGAGGATGGAAAGGAACATCTGTCCATTGGAGAAGTTGCAGCAAAGATTTCAGAGTGCTGGGTTGTCTCAAAGTCGAATCAGAAGACGTTAGGAAAGAAATGAAAAAGCCTAGAAAGAATTGGTAGTAAGAAAGATAATCTTAGCATGGCGAGAGAGATTTGCAATCTATAGGTGAATTCTATGGGAGGATCCTGGGGAAAAGAAATGCTATGGGGGAAAATGGGTTAGGATACAGTCACAAGGGCCAATGGAAGGACTGAGGATTGGCTCAGATAAGTGTCTGTCAAGCTCTACAGCTGACTGCTGATCATTACCAACTTATACTTGACATTCTTTTTCCAAATTACGGAGCTTTTCTCCCCCATTTTAAGTTATTTCTCACTTTTCTCTTGTTAAAACAAATATTCTGTCATCCTATGATGAAATCCTCAGAGAGGCAAGACTTAGAATAAGGGGATTAATTTAGCAATCATTTTGATCTACAGACTTGCATGATTAATTTTTTTCAGGAGTTAAAGGGGAATGAAAGCAATTTTCCAATCCCTCGCTTCTGAACCTCCCCAAAGTTAGGTTGGGAGGGGGTGTGTGTGTGCGCGCGCGTGTGTGTATGAGTGTCACATTTCTAATCTGGAGAATTTTTGAGCTAATTTCAATTTTGAAACTTACGTATTTGAAGTTCAAACTTGTTTTGAAGGTGAAATTATGGGTAAGGACTTGGGTTCTTCTGACGATTTGAAAGTTCAGCATTATTTCCAAGTTACTTTTGAAAGAACAGGTATAGAGAAATTCACAGTTTAGGAGATTCCGGCACTAGGAAGAGGATTCTCCATTTTGCCTAGCACACTTACAAAATTTAATGGCCAAGACTGATAGTCTAAATGGAACATTTCAACTTGCATTCCTGGTATAGGGTTTAGACTAACATCAGTACTGGGAACTCTTTTTGTCATATGAGTAAGCAGTACCTCTGCAATTCCGAACAACTAATAGGTGACACTGCCTGGTGTTTCAAAGTTTGAATCTATCCAATAATGTGGTCACTCTGATGCCATGTATAAATGAGAATGTGTCTCCTCTTGAAAATGGAGGCTACACAGATTGGCTAATATTACAGGAAGGGAATATAATGTATGCTTGAGGGGATGAGGCAAAGTAACGACATGAAAGCATTGCTGGTGGAGTGGGGAATTGATCCAACCATATGGAGAGCAATTTGGGACTCTGCCCAAAGGGCATTAAAGACTGTCTACCTTTTGATCCAACAATGGCACTGCAGGGTTTGTAACCCAAAGAGATAATAAGAAAAAAGACTTGGACAAGAATGTTCATAGCTGGGCTCTTTGGGGTAGCCAAAAATTGGAAAAGGAGGAGATGCCCTTCCATTGGGGAATGGGTGAACAAACTGGTATCTCCTGGTGCTGGAATACTATGGTGCTCAAAGGAACAATTAACCGGAGGAATTCCACGGGAACTGAAAGGACCTCCAGGATGGATGCAGTGAGAGGAGCAGAACAAGGAGAACATTGTACACAGAGATGGATACAATTTGCTGCAATGGAATGGAATAGAATACTACATTAATGTCATTCTATGCCCATATCTATGAGAAAGAACATTATCCACATTCACAAGGAAAACTGTGAGAGTAGAAACATCCAAGAAAAACAACTGCTAGATTACAAGGGTCCAGGGGGTTAAGGCTGGGGATATAGACTCTAAATGAACATCCTAGTGCAAACATCAGCAACATGGAAAGAGGTTCTCATCAAGGACACATGTCATACCCAGTGGAATCGCCCCTCAGCTTGGGGAAGGGTGGAAAGAATATGATTCTTGTCACCGAGGAGGAATAATGGGCTAAAATGACTGAATAAAAAATGAAAAGCAATAAAAAAGACAAGTGCTGAATAAAGAAATAAATAAAAGACAGGAAGATAGACAAAACGACAGAGAAACTAGTCCATCTGTCAGTTCTTTTGTATGTCTGTCGATCCATCTTTCTGTGTCTCTCAATCTGTTTTTCTCTAATTCTGTCTATATATTAATCTTTTGATCTAGCTGTATCTATCTATCTGTATTGCCATCTGTCTATCCCTGTCTGTCTGACTATCCATCTGTCTGAATTTCTGTGTCTCTCTGTCTATCACTCCGTTCCACCTTCCCTCAGTCTGTCCTTCCATCTATCTGTCTCTGTCTGTCCCTTTGTTTCACTCTCTGATATTCTGTTGTTCTACTAATCTTTCAATGTCTCTATCTCTCATTCTGTCTATTTGGGGTTCTATGTCTTTTTCTTGTATCTTCCTATCTATTTACCTCTCTATCTGTCTCTCCCCCTGTCCATCTCTGTCTATGTCTGACTATGTGTCTCTCTATGTGCTATCTCTATATCCGTCTATCTTCCCTGCTACCTATCTGACTACCCACCTGCCAGTCGGCCTGCCTATCTGTCTTTCTGTTTGTCTGTCTCTATCCCTCTGGATTCTCACGGGATCAGGGAACAAGTACAAACTTTGGGGTCTCCAAACTACAAGCTCCTCCGGAAACCCAGGCAACACCAGACCCGTCTAGGCCACAAGTTTGGGGTTTCTTGATTCCAGGTTGACAATAGGGAAACCGGGAATGCCATTGACCTTTGACGAAGCTCTCTGTCTGTCAGTCCTCCTGTCTGTCGGTCCCCTTGGCCATCTCTCAGTCTATATGGATATAGAGCTAGAGATAGAATGTGTTTTGTAGCCTTGTGCCCTGAGGAACTGCACACTGCAGTGTTCTCGAGCAGTCCCTCCATCTCATTTCCTGGGAGGGATTGGTCTTGAATTGGACCGAGGCAGGGATAGGGATATTCCTCGCTACTGTTGTGTGTGATTGGCTTATAAATGGATCAATCCTGGGCTCAGGAGAGGCCATTCGCTTTGTCCCTCTCCTAACTCGGGATTGGTCGAATTCGGGAGCACTCCCAAGGCAGGACTCAAAGGGGTGGGACTCCTGGAGCACACTGGGGGTTGTAGTTCCCCAGGAGGTCACAACACTTGAAAACCCTCAAAAGATAGATGGACAGACCGATAAATGCACTAAACAGCAGGCAGATAGACAGAATATCATAGCAACTAATCTGTCTGTCAGTCCTTCTGTCTGTCCAGTTGTCCATCTCTCCGTTTTCATAGATACATAGAGATAGTATGGCTTTTCAAGTGTTGTGGTTTGGAGGACTGCATCTCCCAGCATGCTCCAGGGGTCCTTACTCCTTATTTCCGGGGAGGGATTTGTCTTGAATTGGACCACTTCTATGCTAGTCGAGGGAATGATGCCCAGTATTTCCTTTACTGGGATTGGTCTTGAAAAGTATTAATTCCGTGCTAAGGAGGGGTCATGGCCATTGTCCCTCCTCTATCTCGGGATTGGTCCAATTGAAGAACAATCACAAGCCAGGACTCAAATGGGTGGTCCTGCTGGTGCACACTGGGGGTTGTAGTTCGCCAGGCTTCAACACCTTAAAACCCACAAAAGTCCGACACACAGGCTGAGACATGCACAAACAGGCAGGCTGATAGATACTGTCAACGTGGGATTTAGGAATCCCAATCTTGTGGCCTAGTGTTATCTGATGAACCCCAATTTTAGATTTAGCCTGTAGATTGGAGACCCCAAAAGCTTGTCCTTGTTTCCTGTTCCCAAGAGAATCTACCCTGAAGGGAAATGATGAGCCTGGGTGAGATAAGCATATGCTAAGCACATTCTTTGTTTTAGGTAGCTTCCCCTATTGTATTAGAACCTTTCTCAGGAAGGCCAGACCTGGGCATGAACCATCCTTTAGTAACTATTGTAAGCATCCCCCTTCTCTTGCACCCTAGCTTCTGGCTATGATTCTTTTCCCTAGCTCCATTGTATCTTGTCAGTGTAGTTTGAACACTCCCATTTTCTTTGTAGCCATAGTGATGTCAGTCATCTTTCCCTGCCCCTCGTTTTCCCAAATGGTATATAGGTTCCCCAAATGCTTGTGTTCCTCCGAGTTGTCATCTAGCGTTGTGGAGCTCCCAGGGATAACATCCGCAGAGTCCAGGGTTTGCACCCTGAAAAGCTTGTGCCCCGACTCTGAGTAAAGGGCCAAACTGGACTTATTCCTATCCTGAGTAAAGACTTGGTTTTTCTGACTATTTAATAGTTCCATGTTAGTTCCAAGTTAACAATACATAGACTACACCGACAGAAATACAAAGAGATAGATAGATAGATAGATAGATAGATAGATAGATAGATAGATAGATAGATAGATAGATAGATAGATAGACAGACAGACAGATAGATAGACAGACAGACAAAAAATAGAGACAGATAAAAATATGGATAGATAGGTAGATTGACAGTTGCACATACAGTGAGACAGACTTTTAGATACACAGAAAGGAAAACAGATAGACAAAATGACAGAGAAACTAGTCCATCTGTCAGTCTTTCTGTATATCTGTCGATCCTTCTCTATGCGTCTGTCACTCCGTTTCTCTATAATTCTTTTTATATATCAGTCTACTGATCTATCTCTATTGCTATCTGTCTATCCCCTTCTGTCTGTCTATCCATCTGCCTGATTTTCTGTGTCTCTCTCAGCCTGTCTGTCTCTCCATTCCATCTTCCCTCGGTCTGTCCTTCCATCTATCTCTCTCTGTCTTTCGTGTTGTTTCACTCCCCGATATTCAATATCTCTGACTATCTTTCATTCTGTTTCTGTTTCTATGTCTTTTGATTCTATCTTCCTATTTGTCTCTCTGTCTGTCTCCCTGCCTTTCTTATCCCTCTGTCTGTGTCTATGTGTCTCTCTATGTGCTATCTTTATATCCATGTATCTGCCCTCCTACCTATCTGACTACCCATCTGCCAGTCGGCCTGCCTATCTGTCTTTCTGTTTGTCTGTCTCTATCTCTCTGGATTCTCACGGGATCAGGGAACAAGTACAAACTTTGGGGTGTCCAACTTACAAGCTCCTCCGGAAACCCAGGCTACACCAGACCCGTCTAGGCCACAAGTGTGAGGCTTCTAGATTCCAGGTTGACAACAGGAACACCGGGAAGTCCATTGACCTTTGACATTTCCTCAGAGAGGGGAATGGGGAGATTGTTGTGAGAGAAAAAGTGTGTTCTCAAATTTTAACTCAGTCTTTGCAAGATAGGATTCATGGTGGTGTGAATCCACAGAACATGTTCTACATCTTACATTCCTGTAATTTTTACTGCTTTTTAACAAATAACCAGATAAACAACAGAAAAGGAATCACATGGGATTTTACAAGTCTGTGCTATGATCTTCATCACGTGTCAAACTGTAAGCAATTGTGTTTCCAGTAAAAAACCATAGTGTGCCTGCATTAAGGGCCACCATTGGCAAATACAGCTCCTACTTTTCCTCATTGAATGCAGTGAATGTATTCACAGCATCAGCAATAAGGTGTGTCAACATGGAATCTAGAAACCACATACTTGGGGCCTAGTGGGATCTGGTGAAACTCAGGTATAAGGAGGAGCTTGTAGGTTGGAGACCCCAAAAATTGTACTTGTTCCCTGTTCCCATGGGAATCCACCCTGAAGGGAATCTGAGGTGAGCAGTTTCAGACTGAGTGGGGAACCCTTAGGTGAATGACAATCCTAGTTAGGTACTCTCCCCTATTGTATGAAGAGACCCTTTCCCAAGAAGATCCATACCTGGCAGGGACCATTCTTCAGTATCCACTGTAAGCAGCCCCCTCTCTTACAACCTAGCCTTTGGCTAGGATTCCTTTCCTAAGCTTGATTGTATACTGTCAGTGATGTCCTTTGTAAATACAGTAATGACAATCATCTTTCCCAGCTCCTGGACTTCCTCCATGTGGTTCCCCCAATTTTTTTTTACTTGGAGTTATCACCTAACCTGGTAGCACTCCCAGGGATAATATCCACAGAGTGAAGGGTTTATGCCCTGGAAAAGTTGTGGCGCCAGACTCTGAGTAAAGGATATAATATGGGATTTATCCCTATCCTGATTCAAGACTGGGTTTCTCAGAGTATTTGAGAGTTCTGTGCCATTTCCATGTCAACAAATGGCAAGACAGCCCGGATGGCCAACTCATGGCTACCTAAACCTAAAGCTAGTTTGACCACCAGATGTGAGGTACCCAGAAGAAATCATTGAACTCAGTCAGGAATAAGCTGGGAGGGTTCAGTTAGTTAAGCTAAACTCTGGACCAAGGAACCTCTCTTTAATTAGGAAGCAAGTGGGCAATCGCTTTTCCATGCATGCCCCAGCCTATATCCCAGGGGGACTGCTGCCAAGGTCATATTCATACATGTACATAGTTATATATATGATATATGATGGACCAGGTACCTGGGAATGTTAGAAAAAGTGTGGAACATCAATCAAATCTGGTTCCAAGGGAAGTCGGCCAAAATGGAGCCCAGTCCAACCTGACCACAAGCTCCACTATTGACTAAGTTTTGTGTGTGACTGAGTGTTGGAACCTGTGTATGTGAGTGAAGTAGTATTTCTAGTAGAAGGAAGAGGGAGGATAGTATAGGTGACATGCATGTATGTTTGGCTGAAAGCGATGAATGGGAAGCTTGAGTTGGAGTGTGAGAGCCAGAGTGTTCACTACTGCGTCTGAGTAACTGCTTTAAGGCTATTAAAATAGAAAAAGTTTCCTCATGAATTGAAATGTCAGGGCTTAAGGTCTAAAGAGTTATCCAATTTAGTTTATGAAAGAGCTTCCTCTAGAAGCTGAAGAATGTAAGTTCTCAGTATCATCTCAAGGCTCTCTGGGGTTTGGGCTATGCTGAAGGTCTAAGGGATGTCCTCTGAATGCAGGTCATAGAAAAGTTAGCAAATAATGACTTTCAAGTTGGGTTACAACAGTTCATTCCTCTGAAAAGCTAGAGAGGAGGGGAGCAGCTGGCCATCTGCTCAGGGGATTATGGAGCTGAAAGCCAAAGGAGGTCCAGAAATTCTTGACTTTACTGTCTAATCTTTTCTTCCCAACTTTTGCTAGGAAAAATGTGTGAAATCGTGTATATCAAGTATAGTAAATTTTGATCATTGCCAATAAGATGCATTTCCTTCGAGGTATTAACTCGGTTATTTGAGTGCAGTCATTTCACATTTTTGTCAAGCTGGTATTTGTTTTTAAAGAACAGGAGTGGTTTTTTCAGTTTACTCTGTGTGTCTGTGTGTGTGTGTGTGTGTGTGTGTGTGTGTGTGTGTGTGTGTGTGTGTGTGTGTGTGATTTCTGGAGTAAAGAATGTTCATTTGAGGATGGGCAACTACAGACCTGACTGGTCTTTAAATTGTTGTCAAAGGACATGAAATATGGGGGGGAATGCTTTGCTTTTAATGATGAGGAAACCCTGAACATTTTTTACTTGAGCCACAAATTTCCTCTCTAGGAGCCACTTTAGCCATAGGCCAAAGTGCTTTGAGGCAAGGAGAAGAGAAAGGCAAATTGGCAGCCCAAAGGAAATTAGAGTAAAAAATGAAAAAAGGGAAGGGAATAGTAGAGGTGTTCCTAGTTAGAGGAAATTTTGAACCTCTTCCTTAGTAACCCTAAGTTTTGGTTTTGGAGAGAAAACGGTACCAGTTTGAGTTTTTGAGAAAGGAAAAGCATCATCTACAATAACCTGATTTGGGGCATTTTGAAGGTCAATTTCCAGAGTGCAACCATTTCAATAGATAAGTTTTTGTTTGAAAAGACCAGGGAATAAGGAGAACTAATTTTCCTTTTAAACTGGAGAAAACTGATGTTTTGTGTGCATTATTTCTGATGATCTTTGGCACATGACTACTAGAGAAAGAGACCTGGGAAATTCCTAAGACATTTCTATGAATGCCCTGGGATTTTACCCCTCCCCCCCCCAGTTCTGGTATGGGGGTGAAGAGATAAAAACCTATGAAAGGGAAGATTTGCCTGAAGAGGTTTCATAGGAGCCAAAAGCCTAGACCAGAATTAACTGCAGCCCAGAATCTGAAGTATTACTCAAGGTGACATCTTTAAGAGATATACGAAGGAGTCCCCAACGTACTGAATCTGGAGAAGGATTGTTTCTTATCCTTGTCATTGACTTGAGAAATAATTCTAAAGAATGGGAAAATTGGCCATTTATTTCTCCTGAGAATTCTATTTACCTGGAGCCAAGGCCCATTAAGTAGAGAACCTAGAAAGGACAGAGTTAGTCCCCATTCTGAGTTGAAGGAGGAAAGTTGAAAATAGGAGCACTTTACCTTGTTAAGAGGATGGAACGGAACATCTGTCCATTGGAGAAGTCGCAGCAAAGATTCCACAGTGCTGGGTTGCCTCAAAGTCGAATCAGAAGACGTTAGGAAAGAAATGATGGAGCCTAGAAGGAATTGGTAGTAAGAAAGATAATCTTAGCATGGCGAGAGAGAATTGAGATCTATAGGTGAATTCTTTGGAAAGATCATGGGGAAAAGAAATGCTATGGAGGAAAATGGGTTAGGATACAATCACAAGGGCCAATGGAAGGGCTGAGGAATGGCTTAGCTAAGTTTCTATCAAGTTCTACAGCTGACTGCTGATCATTACCAACTTATACCTGACATTTGTATTCAAATTAGGGAGCTTTTCTCCCCTATTTTAAGTTACTTCCCACTTTTCTCCTGTTTGATCAAATGTTCTGTCATCCTATGATGAAATCCTCAGAAAGGCAAGGGCTAAGATATGGGGCTTATTTTAACAATCATTTTGGTCTACGGACTAGCATGATTATATTTGTTCAGGAGATAAAGGGGAATGAAAACAGTTTTTTATCCCGAACATCCCCACGTCCCCAAAGTTAGATTGGGAGGGTGTGTGTGGGTGTATGGATGTGTCTGTGTGCTTGTTTGAAACTTTTAAATATGAATTTCAACATTGATTTGAAGGTGAAATTGTGGATAAAGATTTGAGTTTTTCTGACTATTTGATAGTTTGGCGTTATTTCCAAGTTAAGGATTTCAAGGATGTTGCTTTTGCCTGAACAATTATAGAGAAATTCACATTTTATGAGATTCCAGCTATAGGAAGAGGATTCTCCATTTTACCTAGCACATTTGCAAAATTAAATGGCCAAGACCGATGCTGTACATGGAATGTTGCAACTTGCATTCTTGCTATCGGGTTTAGACAGACATCAGTACTGGGACCCCTTTTTGTCATTTGAGTAAGCAGTATCTCTTCCAATCCCGAACAATTAATAGGTGACACTGCCTGCAGTTTCAGAGTTTGAATCTATCCAATAATGTGGTCACTCTTATGCCATGCATCAATGAGAATGTGCCTCCTATTGAAAATGGAGGCTACCAGATTGGCTAACATGACAGAAAGGGAAAGTAATGAATGCTGGAAGGGATGTGCCAAAGTTAGGACAGGAAGGCATTGCAGGTTCATTGGGGAATTGATTTAACGATTATGGAGGGCAATTTGGGACTCTGCCCAAAGGGAGCTAAAAGACTGTCTACCTTTTGATCCAACCATGGCACTACAGGGTTTGTACCCTAAAGAGATAATAAGAAAAAAGACTTAGACAAAATTATTCATAGCTGAGCTCTTTGGAGTGGCCAAAAATTGGAAATGGTGGGGATGCCCTTCCACTGGGGAATGGATGGACAAATTGTGGTATCTCTTGGTGCTGGAATATTATGGTGCTCAATGGAATAATGAATTGGAGGAATTCCACAGGAACTGGAACGATCTCCAGGAATGGAACACTATGCACATTCACAAGGAAAACTATGGGAGTAGAAACACCCAAGAAAAACAACTGCTAGATTACAAGGGTCCAGGGGGTTAAGGCTGGGGATATAAACTCTAAATGAACATCCTAGTGCAAACATCAACAACGTGGAAAGAGCTTCTCATCAAGGATACATGTCATACCCAGTGGAATTGCCCCTCGGCTACGGGAAGGGTGTAAAGAATATAATTCTTGTCACCAAGGAGGAAAAATATGCTAAATTGACTAAAAAAATATGAAAAGCAATAAAATAGAAAATTGCTGATCCTGGCCAGAAAAGTTTGAGAACAATCAATTCTCAAGACTTGGTTTTGGTCTCCAGCTGTTTCAAGATTTTGCATTTCTTCCTTGGCCTCAGGTGTCAGTTTCCTCCCTGAGGAGTCTACATCATTTTCTTTGAATGGCACCCAGGATGATGGTTGTGGGGTTCAGAGATACACCCCAGGAGATTGGGAGGGATACCATTGGGAAGACTGCAAGACTCTGAAACTTGACTTCAAAAGAAGAAGAGACATTTTATTGATTTCGAAAGTCATGTTGAATGTGGTCAGGAGGCAGCCGAGGTGGAAGAGCATGGGTGCAAAAGCTGCTCCTTGGGAGGACAGCCAGACATCATGCCTCCATGCTGCGGTTTAGCTATCATTTGACAGCAGTGAGGACAGGACCCAGAAAGAAGGGGTTTACGGAGGAGGTTTGTCCCAGGCCATGGGGCTAGTTCTTTCCATCTGCAACATTAAGGAAGGGGTGTTTCTCTTTGGCATCTCATTAAAAGGGGAAAGAAGAGTGAGTAGAAGCAGTGAAAGGTGGGGACTGCAGCTGAGGAACAGCTCATCTCTCCACAGTTTGTGCAGTATCCTCACTAGAGTGCATGGGATCTCAATGGCGGCTAACATTCTGTGTCCTTTTGCCTCACTTTGTTTCATAGCCTGCCCAAGGAAATGCCATTCTTGTTTAGTAAATGCTCCTTGTTGGGAAACGTCAGGACAACAAGTTAAGATCCCTGTAAGTAAGGTGCAGTGCTTAGCCTCTGAGATCTTGATTCCTTGCTTTCCTATTCAAGACTTTCATCAACTCATGGAAGAGACTGAAAAGAAGGGTTTGGACCCATCATCCCGTCTGCCACAGCCACTCACCTCACTGGGCAAAGTGGAGGTCTGCCACTCCCCCTCCAATCTTGAACCAAATACATCTTCTGAGCCATCTGAACCCAACTGGGGCACCATCACATGCTTTGCTTGCCTGCAACCACTTATCCTGATTTTCTAGAGTGGACACCTGAGAAGTAGAATGGGAAAGATCACGTGACTTATAAATTAGATAGAGGGATAGACCAATGGACAGACAGATTGACAGACACTTGAGATCGATTGATAAAAAGATACATACATAGATAGGTACATACTTACATACCTATGTAGAGATAGAGACCCAGAGAGGAGTGATGGGCAGATAGACACATTGACTGACAGATCCATAGATAGGAAGGCAGTAAGACAGAAAAGCAGAAAAACGAAAGTCTCTGTCTTTCAGTCCTCCTGTCTGTCTGTCCCCTTGTCCATCACTCAGTCTACATGGATATAGAGGTAGATATAGCTTTGCTCTTCTTAGATTGTGGCCTGAGGAACTGCATTCCCCAGTGTGCTCCAGGGGTCCCTCCCCCATTTTCCTGGTTGGGATTGGTCTTGAATTGGACTAATCCTAGGCTGGGGGACGAATGATGCTCCCTACTTTACTGTGCTGATTGCTAAAGAGATGGACCAATTCTGGGCTAAGGAGGGGTCATGGGTATTGTCCCTCCCCCACAAAGGGATTGGTCAAATTCAGGACCAATTCCAAGCCAGGACTTAAAAGGTACAGATTCCTGGGGCACAATGGGGCTTGTAGTTCCCGAGGCTGTCACTACACTTGAAAACCCACAAAAGAAACACAGACAGGCTGACAGACGTACCAACCACTAGGCGATTAGACAGAATAACATATCAAATAATCTGTGTGTCAGTTCTTCTGTCTGTCTAGCTGTCCATGTCTCTGTCTACATAGAGAGATCCAGTGGGTGTTCAGTGGTTGTGGCCTACAGGACTATATCTCCCAGCATGCTCCAGGGTTCCCTCCTTCTTATTTCCCATGAAGAATTGGTCTTGAATTTGACCAATCCTCTGCTGGGCAGGAGATGATGCCCATTTTCCTTTCATAGGATTGGTCTTGATATGGACCAATCCCATGCTAAGGAGGGACCATAGACATAGTCCATCCCCCAACACAGGATTGGTCCAATACAAGACCAATCAGAAGCCAGGACTCAAAGGGATGTGACCACTAGGTCTCATTGGGAGTTGTAGTTCCTCAGGATGTCACAACACTTTAAAACACACAAATGACATACACACAGTGTGATCCATGCCAAAACAAGCAGGAAGAGAGATACATAAACTACACCAACAGGAACACAAAGACATAGATAGATCGATAGATATATAAGTAGAAAGACAGACAGATCGACAGACATATAGATAGACAGATACATAGAGAGACAGAGAGACAGATAGAGACAGACAGATAGACAGATACAAAAATCAGGATATTTAGACAAGCAGATGCACATCCAATGAGACAGACTTGTAGATACACAGAAAGGAAGGCAGATAGACAGAATGACAGAGAAACTAATCTGTCTGTCAGTCTTTCTGTTCATTTGTGTATCTGTCTGTCGCTCTGTCCTGTCTTTTCGTCCATCAATCTGTCTCTGTCTGGTAGTCTTTTTCTCTTTCCTTCTATTCATATCAACCTAGTGATCTTTTTGTCTATCTCTCTCTTTTTGAATCTGTCCACCCAAGTCTATCTCTCTAGATATTTGACTGTTTATGTCTATGTATCGATCTGCTTGACTCTCTCTGTCTCTCTATGTGTGTCTAACCCTCTGTGTTGCTATCC
This sequence comes from Monodelphis domestica, assembly GCF_027887165.1. Lineage (NCBI taxonomy): Eukaryota > Metazoa > Chordata > Mammalia > Didelphimorphia > Didelphidae > Monodelphis > Monodelphis domestica. The sequence continues at coordinate 16,334,487 of NC_077235.1, read as the reverse complement.
ATCATTCTCTCTGTCTATTAATATATCGATACCTCAGTCTACCTTTCTGTCTAAATGTCATTATATCTAACTCTATCTCTACATCACTGTTTGTGTGTCTGTCTATCTATTTATCTATTCATTTATCAATCAATCAATCAATCTATCTATCTATCTCATTCCATCTGTGTGTCTCTGTATATCTCTATCCATCTATCAACCTGTCCATTTATCATTCTGCATATTTGTTGCTTTTCCTCTCTCTGTCTGTCTCTCTGTTTCTCTCTCTTTCTCTCTCTCTCTCTCTCTCTCTATTCCTCTCTCACAAATAGCTATCTATTTCTGTAGAGAAAAAACTGACAGACACACAGAAAAATAGATGCACAGAAGAGAAGAACTAAGAGAAGCAAATAGATACATACATACATAGTAACATACATAGAGATAACCAGAAGGGACTGGCTGGCAGACAGATGGATAGATACACATACAGACAGGCAGATAAAAACATAGATAGCAGAAAGAGATACACAGAAAATATAGATATATTGATAGACAGCACACAGATAGACATATATAAAGAGAGAGAGACAGAGAGAGAGCGAGAGAGTGAGAGAGAGAGAGAGAGAAACCGAACAAGGAACAGACATGGACTTAAGGACAATCACAGAGAAAGAAATACATATATATAAAGACACATAGACAGATAGACAGATAGATAGAGTGTCAACATGGAATATAGAAACCTCAAACTTGTAGCAGAGTAAGATCAGATGTAGCCTAAATTTAGGACTAGCTTCTAAATTGAAGACTCAAAGTTTGTACTTGCTCCTTGTTTCTGTGAGAATCCACACAGAAGGAAACCATAGCCTAGCAGTTTCAGATTAAATAACGGAGCCACAATGAATGCCAATTCTACTTGATTGGGACAAAGCAGATGCTAAGGACCCTCTTTGTTTTAGGTGGTCTCCCCTGTGGGACCAGAGATCTTTTCCAAAGTAAATCCCCACCTGATCAGGGATCATCTTTAGTCTCCACTGTCAGCAGCCCTTTCCCTTAGATCCTCTCCTCAAGCTGTGATTCTTTCCCCAAGCTTCAGAGGATGTTGTCAGTCGAGTTTGAACACTCCCATTTTCTTTGTAGCTAGAGCAAAGTCAATCATCTTTCCCTGCCCTTGGGTTTCCCCAAAATGGTGGAGAGGTTCCCCAAATTCTTTTCTTCTTTAAACTGTCCAATCTGGTGCTATTGCCTTTCGCAGGGGTCAGTGTCCAGAGCCACCAGAGTTCAATCCTGGGACTCTGTGGAGCCTTGCGGCTCCTACCTCTGTTTAGCACTCTACAGTAACATTGACCCCCATTTCCTTGACTAAAGAGTGAGTTCTCTGACTATTTAGTAGTTTTGTGTTTGTACAAGTCAGCAGTAGTTAGATACATAGAGAGATACACAGATGCATAGATACATAAATAGACACATAAGAGCACACAAAGACACCCTTGTCCATCTCTCAGTCTACATGGATATAGAGTTAGAGATAGTTTTGCTCTTCTTAGGTTGTGGCCTGAGGGACTGCATCCCCCACTGTGCTCCACTGGTTCCTCCCCCATGTTTCCTGATTTGGATTGGTCTTGAATTGGACCAATCCTAGGCTGGGTGAGGAATGATGCTCCCTACCTTACTGTGCTTGATTGCAAATAAGATGGACCAATTCTGGGCTAAGGAGGGACCATTGGCATTTCCCGCCCCCACCATGGGATTGGTCCAATTTTGAACCAATCTCAAGACAGGACTCAAAAGGTCGGATTCCTGGGGCACAATGGGGCTTGTAGTTCCCCAGGCTGTCACAACACTTGAAAACCCACAAAAGAAACCCAAACAGGTTGACAGATGTACCAACCAGTAGGCGAATAGACAGAATGACAGATCCAATAATCTGTCTGTCTGTCCTTCTGTCTGTCTAGCTGTCCATCTCTCCATCTCAATAGATTCATAGAGAGAGATCAGGTGGGTTTTCAATGGTTGTGGCCTACGGGACTACACCTCCCAGTGTGCTAGAGTGGTCCCTTGGTCTTGAATTTGACCAATCCTCTGCTGGACAAGAGATGATGCCCATTTTTCTTTCATGGGATTGTTCTTGATATGGACCAATCCCATGCAAAGGAGGGACCATAGACATAGTCTATCCCCCAACACAGGATTAGTCCAATGCAAGACCAATCCCAAGCCAGGACTCAAACGGGACAGATTCCTGGGGTACAATAAGAGTTGTAGTTCCCCAGATTGTCTCACCACTTTAAAACACACCAAGAACATACACACAGACTGATCCATGCACAAACCAGCAGGCAGATAGATACATAGACTACATCCACAGATACACATAGACAAAGATAGACAGATAGACAGATAGACAGACAGGCAGATAGACAGATAGGTAGATAGATAGATAGATAGATAGATAGATAGATAGATAGATAGATAGATAGATTCGAATATACATCCATAAACACATGGACACATAGATATAGCCAGGTGGGATTTGTAGACAGAAGGACAAGCTGATAGACACACAGACAGGCAGGCAGATAGACAAAATGACAGAGAAACTAGTTCATCTGTCAGTCTTTCTGTATGTCTGTAGATCCATCTGTCTGTGTCTGTCAGTCTGTTTTTCCCTAATTCTGTCTATACATCAATGTATTGATCTAGCTGCATCTATCTATCTGTATTGCTATCTGTCTATCCCTTGTCTCCATCTGCATGACTTTACGGGTCTCTCTCAGTCTGTCTGTCTCTGAAAGCAATTCTGTTTCCTTCAAAAAGAAACTATACTTTGCCTGCATTAATAGGCCACTATTGGCAAATACAGCTCCTGCTTTTCCTCATTGAATGCAGTGAATGTATTCACAGCATCAGCAATAAAGTGTGTCAACATGGAATCGAGAAACCCCAAACTTGTGACCTAGGGGGATCTGGTGAAGCCCAGGTTTCAGGAGGAGCTTGTAGGTTGGAGACCTCAAAGATTGTACTTGTTCCCTGTTGCCATGGGAATCCATCCTGAAGGGAATCCCAGGTGTGTAGTTTCAGACTGAGGGGGGACTGTCATGTGAATGACAATCCTAGTTAAGTAGTCTCCCCTATCTCTTCAAGAGTATCTTTCACAAGAATATCCACACCTGGCAGGGACCATTCTTCAGTATCCACTGTAAGCATCCCCCTCTCTTAGACCCTAGCCTTTGGCTAGGATTCCTTTCCTAAGCTTGATTGTATCCTGTCAGGGATTTCCTTTGTAGCTACAGCATTGTCACTCATCCTACCCTGTTCCTAGATTTCCCGAAAATGGTAGAGAGGATCCCCAAATTCTTTTGTTCCTTGGAGTTGTCACCTAGCCTAGTGGCCCGACCAGGGATAACATCCCCAGAGTCCAGGGTTTATGCCCTATAAAAATTGCGTCGCCACCCTCTGAGAAAAGAATACACTATGGGATTTATCCCAATCCTGATTCAAGATGTGATTTTTCAGACTATTTGACAGATCTGTGGTATTTCCAAGTTAAGAAATGGCGAGCCAGTTAGGATGCCCGAGTTATGGCTGCCTAAACCTCCAGTTAGTTTGACCATTAGATGTGAGGTACATACAAGAACCCATTGAGTTCAGTCAGGAATCAGCTGGGTGGGTTTGGTTAGGTCAGCCAAACTCTTGGCAAAGGAACCTCTTTTATTTCAGGAACCAAATGGTCAATTGCATTTCGGTGCATTCCCCAGTGTACACTCCAGTGGGACACCTTCCAAGTTCATACTCATATAAGGACATAGTTACACATATGATATATGATTGACCACATACCTGGGAATGTCGGAAAGTGTGTGGAACATTAATCAAATCTGGTTCCAAGGTAAGTTGACCAAAATGGTGCCCAATTCAACCTGACCACAAGCACCACAATTGACTAAGTTTTGTGTGTGACTGACTGTTGGTATCTGTGTATGTGAGTGAAGTAGTATTTCTAGTAGAAGAAAGAGCGAGGATAGTATAGGTGACATGCATGTATGTTTGGCTGAAAGCGATGAATGGGAAGCTTGAGTTGGAGTGTGAGAGCCAGAGTGTTCACTACTGCGTCTGAGTAACTGCTTTAAGGCTACTATATTAGAGAAAGTTTCTGCATGAATTTAAACATCAGGGCTTAGGGTCTAAAGAGTTATCAAATTTGATGTATGAAAGAGCTTCTCAAGGAAGCTGAAGAACTTGAGTTCTCCGTTTCTTCTCAATGTTCCGTGCGGTTTCGGCTATACTGTATGTCTAATGGATTTCTTCTACATGCAGGTGATAGAAACATTAGCAAATAATTTCTATCAAGATGTATTACAACAGTTCATTCGTCTGAAAATCTAGAGACAAGGGCAGGAGCTGGCCATCTGTACTGGGGATTATACACCAGAAGACCAAAGGAAGACCAGAAATTCTTGACTTTACAGTCTAATATTTTCTTCCCAAGTTTTGGCAGGAGTAATGTGTGAAATCGTGTATATCAAGTGCAGGCAATATTGAGTATTGCTAATAAGATGCATTGTCCTCGACGTATTAACATGGTTATTTGAATGCAGTCATTTCACATTTTTATAAAGCTGGAATTTGTTTTCAAAGAGTTAGGGCTAATTTTTTTCAGATTACCGTGTGTGTGTGTGTGTGTGTGTGTGTGTGTGTGTGTGTGTGTGTGTGTGTGTGTAAAACTTTTAAATTTGAATTTCAATATTGTTTTAAAGGTGAAATTGTGGTTGAAGACTTGGGTTTTTATGACTAAATGATAGCTCGGCATTATTTCCAAGTTAACAGGTTCAAGGATGTTACTTTTGAAAGAACAATTATAGAGAAATTCACAGTTTGAAAGATTCCAGCACTAGGAAGAGGATTCTCCATTTTACCTAGCACATTTTTAAAATTTAATGGCCAAGACCGATACAGTGAATGGAACGTTGCAACTTGCATTCCTGCTATTGGGTTTAGACGAACATCAGTACTGGGACCCCTTTTTGTCATTTGAGTAAGCAGTACCTCTGCCAATCCCGAACAACTAATAGGTGGCTCTGCCTGGTGTTTCAAAGTTTGAATCTATCCAATAATGTGGTCACTCTGATGCCATGTATAAATGAGAATGTGTCTCCTCTTGAAAATGGAGGCTACACAGATTGGCTAACATGACAGCAAGGGAATATAATGAATGCTTGAGGGGATGAGGCAAAGTCGGGACATGAAGGCATTGTTGCTGGAGTGGTGAATTGATCCAACCATTCTGGAGGGCAATTTGGAACTCTGCCCAGAGGGCTCTACAAGATGGTCTGCCTTTTGATCCAGCCATAGCACTGCAGGGTTTCTACCACATACCCATAATAAGGACAAAGGCTTGACCAAGAATATTGATAGCTGCTCTCTTTGGAGTGGCCAAAAATTGGAAAAGGAGGGGATACCCTTCATCTGGGGAATGGCTGAACAAATTGGGGTACCTCTGGGTGCTGAAATAGTATAGACCTCAAAGGAATAATAAACTGGTGGAATTCCACAGGAACTGGAAAGACCTCCAGGAATGGATGCAGAGTGAGAGAAGTAGAACCAGGAGAACATTGTACATAGAGATGGATGCACCGTGGTACAATGGAATGGAATGGAATGGACTTCTTCATTAGTGTCAATGCAATCATCCTAAACCACCCGGCAGAATCGATGAGAAAGAACACTATCCACATTCACAAGGAAAACTGTGGGAGTAGAAACACCCAAGAAAAACAACTGCTAGATTACAGGGGTCCAGGGGGTTAAGGCTGGGGATATAGACTCTAAATGAACATCCTAGTGCAAACATCAACAACAAGAAAAGAGGTTCTCCTGAAGGACACATGTCATACCCAGTGGAATTCCCCTCGACTACGGGAAGGGTAGGGCAGGGGAAGGATTGAAAGAATATGATTCTTGTCACTGAGGAGAAATAATGTGCTAAACTGACTAAATAAAATCTGAAAAGCAGTGTAAGAAGACAATTTCTGAATAAAGAAATCAATAAAAGGCTGGCTACAACAGTTTGAGAAGGATCAATTCTCCAGACTTAGTTTCTGGTCTCCAGCTGTTTCAAGATTTTGCATTTCTTCCTTGGTCTCAGGTGTCAGTTTTCTCCCTGAGGAGACGACATCATTTTGTTGAATGGCACCCAGGATGATTGTTGTGGGGTTCATAGATGCTCCACTGGAGCTCGGAGTTATATCATCGTAAGAATGCAAGACTCTGAAACATGGCTTGAAAAGAAAAGGGGACATTTTATTGATGTGAAAGTCATGTTGACTGTGGTCAGGAGGCAGCCAAGGTGGGAGAGCTTGCGAGCAAAATCTGCTCAATGGGAGGAAGGCAACACAGCATGCCTCCATGCTGGGGTTTAGCTATCATTTGACAGCAGTGAGGACAGAAACAAGGGATTTGGGCAGGAGGCTTGCCCCAGGCCATGGGGCTGTTTCTTGGCATCTGCAGCATAATGGAAGGGTTGTATCTCCTTGGCCATCTGATTCAAAGGGTAAAGAAGAGTGAGTAGAAGCAGTGAAAGGTGGGGCTGCAGGTGAGGAACAGCTCAACTCTCCACAGTTCATGCAGTATCCTCACTAGAGTGCATGGGACCTCAATGGCGGCTAACACTCTATGTCCTTTTGCCTCACTTTGTTTCATAGCCTGCCCGAGCAAATGCCATTCTTCTTTAGTAAATGCTCCTTTTTGGGAAATGTCAGGACAACAGGTTAAGATCCCTATGAAGTAATGCTCAGAGCTTAGCCTCTGAGCTATTGATTCCTTGCTTTCCTATTCAAGACTTCCAGCGCCTCATGGAAGAGTCAAAGAAAAAGGGTTTGGACGCATCATGCAGTCTGCCACAGCCACTCACCTCACTGGCCAAAGTAGAGGTCTGCCACTCCCCCTCCAATCTTGAACCAAATACATCTTCTGAGCCACCTGAACATCACAGGGACACCATCATATGCTTTGCTTGCCAGCAACCACTTGTTCTGATTTTCTAGGGTGGACAGCTGAGAAGAAGAATGGGAAAGATCGACTGATTGATGAATTCCATAGAGGGACAGACCAATGGACAGACAGATTGACAGACACTGGAGCTCGAGAGATAAACAGATGCATACATAGACAGAAACACACATACTTACTTATATAGAGACAGATACCCAGAGAGGACTGATGAACAGACAGATAGACAGACTGACAGGTACATAGACAGGAATGCAGTAAGACAGAGAAACAGATAAACAAAGCCTTATGTCTGTCAGTCGTCCTGTCTGTCGGTCCCCTTGTCCATCTCTCAGTCTACATGGATATAGAGCAAGATATAGTTTTGCTCTTCTTAGGTTGTCGCCTGAAGAACTGCATTTCCCAGTGTGCTCCAGGGGTCCCTCCCCCATCTTTCCTGGTTGGGATTGGTCTTGAATTGCACTAATCCTAGGCTTGGTGAGGAATGATGCTCCCTACTTTACTGTGCGTGATTGCTAAAGAGATGGACCAATTCTGGGCTAAGGAGGGGCCATGGGTATTGTCCCTCCCCGACGACAGGATTGATCGAATTCCGGACCAATCCCAAGCCAGGACTCAAAAGGTACAGATCCCTGGGGCACAATGGGGCTTGTAGTTCCCGAGGCTGTCACTACACTTGAAAACCCACAAAAGAAACACAGACAGGCTGACAGACACAAGAACCAGTAGGCGAATAGACAGAATAACAGATCAAATAATCTGTGGGTCAGTCTAGCTGTCTATGTCTCCTTCTACATGGAGAGATCAGGTGGGTATTCAATGGTTGTGGCCTACTGGACTATATCTCCCAGCATACTACAAGGTTCCCTCCCTCTTATTTCCTGAGAAGGATTGGCCTTGAATTTGACCAATCCCCTGCTGGGTAAGAGATGATGCCCAGTTCCCTTTCATGGGATTGGTTTTGAGATGGACCAATCCCATGCTAAGGAGGGACCATAGACAAAGTCCATCCCCCAACACAGGATTGGTCCAATGCAAGACCAATCCCAAGCCAGGAATCAAAGGGATGTTACCACTAGGTCACATTGGGAGTTGTAGTTCCCCAGGATGTCACAACACTTTAAAACACACAAATGACATACACACAGTGTGATCCATGCAAAAACAAGCAGGCAGATAGATACATAAACTACACCGATAGGAACACAAAGACATAGAAAGATCGATCGATAGATAGATAGATAGATAGATAGATAGATAGATAGAAAGACAGATCGACAGACAGAGAGATAGAAAGGTACATAGAGAGACAGAGACAGATAGAGAGAGATATTTGTGTATCCCTGTCTACCTGTCTATCGATATGCCTGACTTTCTGTGTCTCTCTCTGTCTCTCGATTCCATTTTCCCTCTATATGCCCTTCCATCTATCTGTCTCTGTCTGTCCCTTTGTTTCACCTTCCCTCATCCTGTAGTTCTATTAATCTTTCAATGTCTCTATCTCACATTCTGTTTCTATGTCTTTTTGTTCTATGTTCCTATCTATTTATCTCTCGATCTGTCTGTCTGCCTGCCTGTCTATCTCTCTTTCTGTGTTTGACTACCTGTCTCTCTATGTGCTATCTCTATATCCATCTATCTGCCCTCCTACCTATCTCACTACCCATCTGCCAGTCGGCCTGACTATCGGTCTTTCTATCTGTCTGTCTCTATCTCTCTGGATTCTCACGGGATCAGGGAACAAGTACAAACTTTGGAGTCTCCAATCTATTAGCTCCTCTGGAAATCCAGGCTACACCAGATACGTCTAGGCCACAAGTTTGGTGTTTCTTGATTCCAGGTTGACAATAGAAAAACCGGGAAGGCCATGGTCCTTTGATATTCCCTCAGACTCGGGAATGGCGAGATTGGTGTGAGAGCAAAAGAGTGTTCTAAAATTTTAACTCTGTCTTTGCAAGATAGGATCACGGTGCTGTCCATCAATAGAACACTTTCTACATCTTGCTGTCCTTTAATTTTTACAGCTGTTCAACAAATAACCAGATAAACAACATACAATGAATCACGTGGGATTTTACAAGTCTGTGCTATGATTTTCATCACGGTCAAAGTGCAAGCAATTCTGCTTCCAGCAAAAAAAACGATACTGTATCTACATTAACAGACCACCATTGGCAAATACAGATTCTACTGTTTCCTGATTTGATGCAGTGGATGTATTCACAGCATCGGCAATAAGGTGTGTCAACATGGAATCTAGAAATCCCAAACTTGTGGCCTAGTGGGATCTGGTGAAGCCCAGATTTACGGAGGAGCTTGTAGGTTGAAGACCCCAAAGTTTGTACTTCTTCCCTGTTCCCATGGGAATCCTCCCTGAGGGAATCCGAGGTGAGCAGTTTCAGACTGAAGAGGGACCCTCCGGAGAATGACAATCGTAGTTAGATAGTCTCCCCAATTTTATCAAGAGACCATTTCCCAAGAAGATCCACACCTGGCGAGGACTATTCTTCAGTATCCACTATAAGCACCCCACTCTCTTAGACCCTAGCCTTTTGCTAGCATTCCTTTCTTATGCTTGATTGTATTCGGTCAGGGAATTCCTTTTAGCTATAGCAATGTCACTCATCTTTCCATGCTCCTAGATTTCCCCCATGTGGTAGAGAGGATCCCCAAATACTTTTCCTCCTTGTAAAGGAGATCTGAGTTGGAAATTGCCCAAGCCTTGAGATATTCAGTCAAGGGAAATGCTAAGCCACAGACAGATAAAACTTTGGGACCTGTCCAAGGTCCCAACTACTAACAGATAAACTTCAGGACGAAGGTCCCAGGTGCAAAAAAACTCGGAAACTTTCCAACAAGAGCATGCAACAGATAATGGCCTGGAATGAGGAAGGGAGGGGGGTTATTCATGCTGAAAAGTATTTAAGACTGAATCTTCAGGAGGGAACTCAGAACTCTTTTGGCTGATTTCCCAGTAGTGCGCATTATTTCAATAAACGGCCCTTTCTTTGCCTGATTGCGTTGTCCATGGGTCTTCCTTGGTGGTGGGTAAAATCCCGGATCTTAACACTTACACTTGTCATCTAGGCTAGGGGCCATCCCTGGGATAACATCCCCAGAGTCTTGGGTTTATACTCTGTAAAAGTCGTGGCACCAGACTCTGAGTAAAGAATACAATAAGTAAAAAAGTGTGGAATATCAACCAAATCTGGTTCCAAGGTAAGTCGGCCAAAATGGAGCCTGGGACAACCTGAACACATGCTCCATAACTGACTAAAGTTTGTGTGTGACTGACTGTTGGTATCTGTGTATGTGAGTGAAATAGTATTTCTAGTAGAAGGAAGAGCGAGGAGAGTATAGGTGACATGCATGTACGTATGGCTGAAAGCGTTGAATGGGAAGCTTGAGTTGGAGTGTGAGAGCCAGAGTGTTCACTACTGCGTCTGAGTAACTGCTTTAAGGCTATTATCATAGAGAAAGTTTCTTTGTGAATTAAAACGTCAGGGCTTAGGATCTAAAGAGTTATCAAATTTGATGTATGAAAGAGCTTCTCAAGGAAGCTGAAGAACTTGACTTCTCCGTTTCTTCTCAATGTTCCTTGTGGTTTCTGCTATACTGTATGTCTAATGGATTTCTTCTACATGCAGGTGATAGAAACGTTAGCAAATAATGTCTATCAAGATGTATTACAACAGTTCATTCCTCTGAAAATCTAGAGACAAGGGCAGGAGCTGGCCATCTGTACTGGGGATTATAGAGCAGAAGACCAAAGGAAGACCAGAAATTTTTGACTTTACAGTCTAATATTTTCTTCCCACCTTTTGGTAGGAGTAATGTGTGAAATCGTGTATATGAAGTGCAGGCAATATTGAGTATTGCTAATGAGAGGCATTTTCCTCGAGGTATTAACATGTTTATTTGTATGCAGTCATTTGACATTTTTATCAAGCTGGAATTTGTTTTCAAAGAGTTAGGGTTAATTTTTTCAGATTACCGTGTATGTGTGTGTGTGTGTGTGTGTATGTGTGTGTAAAACTTTTAAATTTGAATTTCAATATTGTTTTAAAGGTGAAATTGTGGTTAAAGACTTGGGTTTTTATGACTAATTGATAGCTCGGCATTATTTCCAAGTTAACAGGTTCAAGGATGTTACCTTTGAAAGAACAATTATAGAGAAATTCACAGTTTGAAAGATTCCAGCACTAGGAAGAGGATTCTCCATTTTACCTAGCACATTTTTAAAATTCAATGGCCAAGACCGATACAGTGAATGGAACATTGCAACTTGCATTCTTGCTCTTGGGTTTAGAGGAACATCAGTACTGGGACCCCTTTTTGTCATTTGAGTAAGCAGTACCTCTGCCAATCCCGAACAACTAATAGGTGACTCTGCCTGGTGTTTCAAAGTTTGAATCTATCCAATAATGGTGTAACTCTGATGCAAGGTATCAATGAGAATGTGTCTCTTCTTGAAAATGGAGGCTACACGGATTGGCTAAAATGACAGCAAGGGAATATAATGAATGCTTGAGGGGATGAGGCAAAGTTGGGACATGAAGGCATTGTTGCTGGAGTGGTGAATTGATCCAACCATTCTGGAGGGCAATTTGGAACTATGCCCTGAGGGCTCTACAAGATGGTCTGCCTTTTGATCCAGCTATAGCACTGCAGGGTTTCTACCACATACCCATAATAAGGAAAAGCTGCTCTCTTTGGAGTGGCCAAAAATTGGAAAAGGAGGGGATACCCTTCATCTGGGGAATGGCTGAACAAAGTATGGTACCTCTGGGTGCTTAAATAGTATAGACCTCAAAGGAATAATAAACTGGTGGAATTCCACAGGAACTGGAAAGACCTCCAGGAATGGATGCAGAGTGAGAGAAGTAGAACCAGGAGAACATTGTACATAGAGATGGATGCACCGTGGTACAATGGAATGGAATGGAATGGACTTCTTCATTAGTGTCAATGCAATCATCCTAAACCACCCGGCAGAATCGATGAGAAACAACACTATCCACATTCACAAGGAAAACTGTGGGAGTAGAAACACCCAAGAAAAACAACTGCTAGATTACAAGGGTCCACGGGGTTAAGGCTGGGGATATAGACTCTAAATGAACATCCTAGTGCAAACATCAACAACAAGAAAAGTGGTTCTCCTGAAGGACACATGTCATACCCAGTGGAATTCCCCTCGACTACGGGAAGGGTAGGGCAGGGGAAGGATTGAAAGAATATGATTCTTGTCACCGAGGAGAAATAATGTGCTAAATTGACTAAATAAAATCTGAAAACCAATAAAAGAAGACAATTTCTGAATAAAGAAATCAATAAAAGGCTGGCTAGAACAGTTTGAGAAGGATCAATTCTCCAGACTTAGTTTCTGGTCTCCAGCTGTTTCAAGATTTTGCATTTCTTCCTTGGTCTCAGGTGTCAGTTTTCTCCCTGAGGAGACGACATCATTTTGTTGAATGGCACCTGGAATGATTGTTGTGGGGTTCATAGATGCTCCACTGGAGCTCGGAGTTATATCATCGTAAGAATGAAAGACTCTGAAACATGGCTTCAAAAGAAAAGGGGACATTTTATTGATGTGAAAGTCATGTTGACTGTGGTCAGGAGGCAGCCAAGGTGGAAGAGCTTGCGTGCAAAATCTGCTCCTTGGGAGGACAGCATGCCTCAATTCTGGGGTTTAGCTATCATTTGACAGCAGTGAGGACAGAAACAAGGGATTTGGGCAGGAGGCTTGCCCCAGGCCATGGGGCTGGTTCTTGGCATCTGCAGCATTAAGGAAGGGGTGTATCTCCTTGGCCATCTGATTCAAAGGGTAAAGAAGAGTGAGTAGAAGCAGTGAAAGATGGGGGCTGCAGGTGAGGAACAGCTCAACTCTCCACAGTTCATGCAGTATCCTCACTAGAGTGCATGGGACCTCAATGGCGGCTAACACTCTATGTCCTTTTGCCTCACTTTGTTTCATAGCCTGCACGAGGAAATGCCATGCTTCTTTAGTAAATGCTCCTTTTTGGGAAATGTCAGGACAACAGGTTAAGATCCCTATGAAGTAATGCTCAGAGCTTAGCCTCTGAGCTATTGATTCCTTGCTTTCCTATTCAAGACTTCCAGCGCCTCATGGAAGAGTCAAAGAAAAAGGGTTTGGACCCATCATGCAGTCTGCCACAGCCACTCACCTCACTGGCCAAAGTAGAGGTCTGCCACTCCCCCCTCCAATCTTGAACCAAATACATCTTCTGAGCCACCTGAACATCACAGGGACACCATCGTATGCTTTGCTTGCCAGCAACCACTTGTTCTGATTTTCTAGGGTGGACAGCTGAGAAGAAGAATGGGAAAGATCGACTGATTGATGAATTCCATAGAGGGACAGACCAATGGACAGACAGAATGACAGACACTGAAGATCGATTGATTAACAGATACATACATAGACAGGAATATACATACATACTTATATGGAGACAGATACCCAGAGAGGACTGATGGGCAGACAGATAGACAGACTGAGAGATATATAGACAGAATGGCAGTAAGACAGAATAACAGATAAACGAAGCTCTCTGTCAGTCTGTCCTCTTGTCTGTCGGTCCAGTATGCTATCTCTCAGTATATATCGATATAGAGCTAGAGATAGTGTGGCTTTTCCTGGGTTGTGGACTGAGGAACTGCTTCCCCCAGTTTGCTCAATGGGTCACTCCCCCATCTTTCCTGGGCAGGATTGGTCTTGAATTGGTCCATTCCTAGTCTGGGTAATAAATGATGCTCCCTACATTCCTGTGTTTGATTAGTCTTTATGTGGACCAATCCTGGGCTAAGGAGGGGCCTTGGGCATTGTCCCACCCCCACCACAGGATTTGTCCAATTCTGGACGAATCCTAAGCCAGGACTCAAAGGGGAGTGATTTCTTTGTAGCTTGAGCAAAGTCAATCATCTTTCCCTGCCCATGGATTTCCCCCAAATGGTGGAGAAGTTCCCCAAATTCTTTTCTCCTTTAAACTGTCCAATCTGGTGCTATTGCCTTTCCCAGGGGTCAGTGTCCAGAGCCACCAGAGTTCAGTCCTGGGACTCTCCGTAGCCTTGTGGCGCCCAGCTCTGTCTAGAGCTCTACAGTCACATTGACCCCCGTTTCCTTGATGAAAGAGTCACTTTTCTGACTATTTAATAGTTTTCTGTTTTTACAAGTCAATAGTAGTTAGATAGATACATAGAGATACATAAATAGATACATAAAAATATAGACACATAAAAACACACAGAGAAAGAGATATAACCAGACCTGACTGAATGGCAGAGATACAGACAACTCATTAGATACACAGACAGGCAGGTAGATAATTATATAGACTACTCAGAGAGAAGCACTAAGACATAGAGAGATAGATAGATATATAGATAGACAGACAGACAGACAGACAGAGGGAGAGAGAGAGAGAGATTCGTACATACATCCATAAACACATGGACACATAGCTATTGCCAGATGGGTCTTGCAGACAGAAGGACACGATGATAGACACACAGACAGACAGACAGATAGACAAAATAACAGAGAAACTAGTCCATCTGTCAGTCTTTCTGTATGTCTGTCGATCTGTCTGTCTGTGTCTGTCAGTCCTTTTTTCTCTCATTCTGACTATATATCAATCTATAGATCTAACTGTATCTATCTATCTATATTGCTATCTGTCTATCCGTGTCTGTGTGTCTATCCATGTGCCTGACTTTCTGTCTCTCTCTCAGTCTGTCTGTCTCTCCATTCTATCTTCCCTCGGTCTGTCCTTCCATCTATCTGTCTCTGTCTGTCCCTTTGTTTCATTCTCTGATATTCTCATGTTCTATTAATCTTTCAATCTCTCTGACTATCTCTCATTCTGTCTGTTTGTGTTTCTATGTCTTTTCGTTCTATCTTCCTATCTATTTACCTCTCTATCTGTCTCTCCCCCTGTCCATCTCTGTCTATGTCTGACTATGTGTCTCTCTATGTGCTATCTCTATATCCCTCTATCTGCCCTGCTACCTATCTGACTACCCACCTGCCAGTCGGCCTGCCTATCTGTCTTTCTGTTTGTCTGTCTCTATCCCTCTGGATTCTCACGGGATCAGGGAACAAGTACAAACTTTGGGGTCTCCAACCTACAAGCTCCTCCGGAAACCCAGGCTACACCAGATACGTCTAGGCCACAAGTTTAGGGTTTCTTGATTCCAGGTTGATAAGAGGGAAACCGGGAATGCCATGGACCTTTGACGAAGCTCTCTGTCTGTCAGTCCTCCTGTCTGTCTGTCCCCTTGGCCATCTCTCAGTCTATATGGATATAGAGCTAGAGATAGAATGTGTTTTGTAGCCTTGTGCCCTGAGGAACTGCACACTGCAGTGTTCTTGAGCAGTCCCTCCCCCTTATTTCCTGGGAGGGATTGGTCTTGAATTGCACCGAGGCAGGGATAGGGATATTCCTCGCTACTGCTGTGTATGATTGGCTTATAAATGGATCAATCCTGGGCTCAGGAGAGGCCATTCGCTTTGTCCCGCTCCTAACTCGGAATTGGTCGAATTCGGGAGGACTCCAAGGCAGGACTCAAAGGGGTGGGACTCCTGGAGCACACTGAGGGTTGTAGTTCCCCAGGCTGTCACAACACTTGAAAACCCTCAAAAGATAGACAGACAAATGCACCAAACAGCAGGCAGATAGACAGAATAACATATCACCTAATCTCTCTGTCAGTCCTTCTGTCTGTCCAGTTGTCTATCTCTCCGTTTTCATAGATACATAGAGATAGTATGGCTTTTCAAGTGTTGTGGCTTGGGAGACTGCATCTCCCAGCATGCTCCAGGGGCCCTTACTCCTTATTTCCGGGGAGGGATTTGTCTTGAATTGGACCACTTCTATGCTAGTCGAGGGAATGATGTCCAATATTTCCTTTACTGGGATTGGTCTTGAAAAGTATTAATTCCGTGCTAAGGAGAGTTCATGGCCATTGTCCCTCCTTTATCACGGAATGGGTCCAATTCAAGACCAATCCCAAACAAGGACTCAAACGGGTGGTCCTGCTGGTGCACACTGGGGGTTGTATTTACCCAGGCTTCAACAGGTTAAAAAGCACAAAAGTCAGACACACAGGCTGATAGATGGACAAACAGGCATGTCTCAATGCTGAGGTTTAGCTATCATTTAACAGAGCTGAGGACAGGGCCCAGAAAGAAGGGGTTCGAGCAGGAGGTTTGCCCCAGGCCATGGGGCTAGTTCTTGATATCTGCAGCATTAAAGAAGGGGTGTTTCTCTTGGGCATCTCATTCAAAGGGGTAAGAAGCCTGAGTAGAAGCAGTGAAAGGTGGGGTCTGCAGCTGAGTAACAGCTCATCTCTCCACATTTTGTGCAGTATCCTCACTAGATTGCATGGAATGTCAATGGCGGTAAACATTCTGTGTCATTTTGACTCACTTTGTTTCATAGCCTGACCGAGGAAATGCCATTCTTGTTTAGTAAATGCTCCTTGTTGGGAAACGTCAGGACAACAGGTTAAGATCCCTGTAAGTAAGGCGCAGAGCTTAGCCTCTGAGATCTTGATTCCTTGCTTTTCTATTCAAGACTTCCAGCACCTCAAGGATCAGTCTGATCAGAAGGGTTCGGTCCCAGCATCCAGTCTGTCACAGCCACTCACCTCACTGGCCAAAGTGGAGGTCTGCCACTCCCCATCCAATCTTGAACCAAATACATCTTCTGAGCCATCTGAACCCAACTGGGGCACCATCACATGCTTTGCTTGCCAGCAACCACTTGTTCTGATTTTCTAGGGTGGATACCTGAGAAGGAGAATGGGAAAGATCGACTGATTGATAAATTAGATAGAGGGACAGACCAATGGACAGACAGATTGACAGACACTGGAGATCGATTGATTAAGAGATAACATACATAGACAGGAACATACATACATACCTATATAAAGAGAGATACCCAGAGAGGACTGATGGGCAGACAGATAGACAGACTGAGAGATACATAGACAGAATGGCAGTAAGACAGAATAACAGATGAACGAAGTTCTCTGTCAGTCAGTCCTCTTGTCTGTCGGTCCAGTATGCTATCTCTCAGTATATATGGATATAGAGCTAGAGATAGTGTGGCTTTTCCTGGGTTGTGGACTGAGGAACTGTATCCTCCAGTTAGCTCAAAGAGTCCCTCCCCCATCTTTCCTGGGCAGGATTGTTCTTGAATTGGTCCATTCCTAGGCTGGGTTATAAATGATGCTCCCTACTTTCCTTTGTGTGATTGGTCTTTAGGTGGACCAATCCTGGGCTAAGGAGGGGCCATAGGCATTGTCCCGCCCCCACCACAGGATTTGTCCAGTTCCGGACCAATTCTAAGCCAGGACTGAAAAGGGAGTGATTCCTGGGGCACAATGGGGGTTGTAGTTCCCCAGCCTTTCAGAATACTTGAAAACCTACAAAAGAGACAGACAGACTGATAGATGGACCAACCATTAGGCAAATAGACAGAATAACAGATCAAATACTCTGTCTGTCAGTCCTTCTCTAGGTCCAGCTGTCCATCTCTCATTCTACATAGATTCATACAGAGATCCTGTGGGTTTTCAAGGGTTATGGCCTAGGGGACTACATTACCCACTGTGCTCCAGAGGTCCCTAACACTTATTTCCAATGAGGGATTGGTCTTGATTTGGACTAATCCTAGGCTGGGTGACAAATGATGCTCCCTACTTTACTGTGCGTGATTGCTAAAGAGATGGACCAATTCTGGGCTAAGGAGGGGCCATGGGTATTGTCCCTCCCCGACGACAGGATTGATCGAATTCTGGACCAATCCCAAGCCAGGACTCAAAAGGTACAGATCCCTGGGGCACAATGGGGCTTGTAGTTCCCGAGGCTGTCACTACACTTGAAAACTCACAAAAGAAACACAGACAGGCTGACAGACACAAGAACCAGTAGGCGAATAGACAGAATAACAGATCAAATAATCTGTGGGTCAGTCTAGCTGTCTATGTCTCCTTCTACATTGAGAGATCAGGTGGGTATTCAATGGTTGTGGCCTACTGGACTATATCTCCCAGCATACTACAAGGTTCCCTCCCTCTTATTTCCTGAGAAAGATTGGCCTTGAATTTGACCAATCCCCTGCTGGGTAAGAGATGATGCCCAGTTTCCTATGTCTGATTGATCTTGATATGGACCAATCCTGGGCTAAGGCGTGGCCATGAGCATTGTCTCTCCCCCAACATGGGATTGGTCTATTTCTGGACCAATCACAATCCAGGACTCAAAGGGTGGGACTCCTGGTGCTAAAAGGGGGGGGGGGTTGTAGTTCCCCTGGCTCTCACAACACTTGAAAACCGATAAAAGAGGGAAAGACAGACTGATAGATGCACCAACCAGCTGGCGAACAGACAGAATAATAGATCAAGTAATCTGTGTCAGTCCTTCTATCTGTCCAGCTATCCATCTCTCTGTCTACATAGCTTCATAGAGAAAGATCCTGTGGGTTTTCAAGTGTTATGGCTTAGGGGACTACATCCCCCAGTGTGCTCCAGGGTCCCTCCCCTTATTTCCGGTGAGGGAATGGTCTTGAATTGGACCAATCATCTGCTGGGCAAGGGATGATGCCCATAATTTATTTTCAAAGGATTGGTCTTTAAATGGACCCATCCCATGCTAAGGAGGGACCATGGCTATGGTCCCTCCCCCAACACTGGATGGGTCAAATGCAAGACCAATCCCAATCCAGGACTCAAAGGGTTGGGACCTCTGGGGCACACAGGGAGTTGTAGTTCCTCAGGATGTCACAATACTTTAAAACACACAAACTCCATACACAGAGATTGATCCATGCAGAAAACAGGTAGGGAGATAGATACATAGACTACACCAACAAGAACTCCAGTATATCGACAGATAGATAGATAGAGAGGTAGTGATAGAGAGAGAGAGAGAAAGAGAGAGACAGACAGACAGACAGACACGATAGACAGATAAAGAAAGAGATAGAGAGAGAGAGAGACAGATGAAAAATCTGGATAGATAGACAGTTGCACATGCAGTTAGACAGACTTGTGGATACACAGAAACGAAGGCAGATAGACAGAATGACAGAGATACTAATCTGTCTGTCAGTCTGTCTGTTCATGTGTCTGACTGTCTGTTCCTCTGTCCTATCTTTTTGTCCATCAGTCTGTCTGTGTCTGGAAGTCTGGGTCTCTTTCCTTTTCTTCATATAAACCTACTGATCTTTCTGTCTCTTTCTCTCTCTTTGAATTTGTCTACCCAAATCTATCTCTAAAGATATTTGTATGTTTCTGTCTCTGTATTGATCTGTTTGACTTTCTCTGTCTCTCTTTCTGTGTCTGACCTTCTGTGTCGCTATCTCTCATTCTCTATTTCTATTAATCTATCGATACCTCAGTCTACCTTTCTGTCTATCTATCATTATTTCTACATGTGTCTATATATACCTGTCTGTGTCTGTCTGTCTGTCTGTCTATCTATCTATCTATCTGTCTATCTATCTAATTTTATCTGTGTGTCTCTCTATGTGTCTGCCTGTATATGCCTATCAGTCTATCAATCGATCAACTTGTCCATTTATCATTCTGCATATGTGTGGTGCTCTCTCTCTCTCTCTCTCTCTCTCTCTCTCTCTCTCTCTCTCTCTCTCTCTCTCTCTCTCTCTCTCTCACACACACACACACACACACACAGAGAAATAGCTATCTATCTATCTGTGTAGAAAAAAACTGTCAGACACGGACAGACAGATAGATGGACAGAAATACAGAGACTGACAGAAGCAAATAGATACATACATATGTACATACACACACACATAATACATACATACATAGAGAGAACCAGAAGAGACTGGCTGGCAGACAGGCGGATAGATACACATACAGACAGGCAGATAGATACATAGACAGCAGAAAGAGATACACAGAAAATATAGATATATTGATAGACAGCACACAGATCGACAGAAATAAAAACAGAGAGAGAGAGACAGATCAAGGAACAGACGTGGACGGAAGGACAATCACAAAGAAAATTTACATATATAGACAGAAAGATAGATAGTTAGATATACAGACTGTCAACAAAGAATCTAGAAAGCCCAACCTTGTGGCATAGTAAGATCGGAAGTACCCCCAAGGTTAGGACTAGTTTCTAAATTGAAGACTCAAAGTTTGTACTTGTTCCTTGTCCACCCAGAAGGGAACCTCAGGTTAGCAGGTTCAGACTGAATAATGAAGCCTCAATTAAATGCCAATTCTACTTGAATGGGACTAAGCAGATGCTAAGGACCCCCTTTATTTTAGGTAGTCTCCCCTAACTCTGGTCAAAACGGAGCCTGGGTCAACCTGAACACAGGCTCCAAAACTGACTACAGTTTGTGTGTGAATGAGTGTTGGTACCTGTGTATGTGAGCGAAGCAGTATTTCTAGGAGAAGGAAGAGCGAGGAGAGTATAGGTGACATGCATGTATGTTTGGCTGAAAGCATTGAATGGGAAGCTTGAGTTGGAATTTGAGAGCCAGAGTGTTCTAAAGAGGGTCTGGGTAACTGCTGTAAGGCTATTAAAACAGAGAAAAATTCTTCATGAATTGAAATGTCAGGGCTTAAGGTCTAAAGAGCTGGGAAATTCGGTTTATGAATGTGCTCCTCCTAGAAACTGTGGAACTCAAGTTTTCTGTTTCTTCTCAATGTTCTGTGGGGTTGGGGCTACACTGTATGTCTAATGGATTTCCTTTAAATGTAGGTGATAGAAATGTCAGCAAATAATGTCTATCAAGTTGTTTTACAACAGTTTATTCCTCTGAAAAGCTAGAGACAAGGGCAAAAGCTGGCTATCTGTACTGGGGATTATGGAGCAGAAGGCCAAAGGAGGACCAGAAATTCTTGACTTTACAGTCTAATCTTTTCTTGCCAAGATTTGCTAGGACTAATGTGTGAAATCGTGTATTTCAAGTGCAGTGAATATTGAACCAATGAGATGCATTTTCTACTGGGTAATAACTTTGTTATTTCAGTGCAGTAATTTTACATTTTTTCTAGCTGTTATTTGTTTCTAAAGAGCAAGGGTTGATTTTTTTCAGATTACTGTGTGTGTGTGTGTGTGTGTGTGTGTGAGAGAGAGAGAGAGAGAGAGAGAGAGAGAGAGACAGAGAGAGAGAGACAGAGAGAGAGAGACAGAGAGAGAGAGACAGAGAGAGAGAGATTTCAGGAGTAAAGAAAGTTCATTTGAGGATGGGCAACTATGGACCATACTGGTCCTTCAATTGTTGTCAAAGGACAAGAAAAATTAGGGGAAAATCTTTGCTTCAAATGCTAAGGAAACCCTGAACATTTTTTAATTAAGTCACAAATTTCCTCTCTAGGAGCAGCTTTAGCCATAGACCAAAGTGCTTTGAGGAAAGGCAAAGAGAAAGGCAAATTGGCCGCCGAAAGCAAATTAGAGTAAAAAAAGAAAAAGAGAAGGAATAGTAGAGGTGTTCCTAGTTAGAGGTAATTTTGAACCTTTTCCTTAGTAACCCTAAGTTTTGTTTTTGGAGAGGAAATATTAGGGGTTTGAGTTTTTGAAAAAAGAAAAGCATCATCAACTATAACCTGATTTCAGACATTGTGAAGGTCAATTTCCAGAGTGCAACCATTCTAATAGATAAGTTTTTGTTTGAAAAGTCCAGGGAATGATGAGAACTAATTTTCCTTTTGAATTAGAGAGAACTAATGGTTTTGTGCACATTATTTCTGATCATCATTGGCACATGATCACTAATAGAGAAAGGAATTCCCCACCTGGGAAACTCCTAAGACATTTCTAGGAACGCCTTGGATTTTACCCCGCCCCCCCAGTTCTGGCGTGGGGGTGAAGAGATGAAAAGCTATGAAAGTGAAGATTTACCTCAAGATGTTTCCTAGGAGCCAAAAGCCTGGACCAGATTCTCCTGCTGCCAAAATCTTAAGAAATGCTCAAGGAGACATATTATGGAGAAATCCAAAGGAGCCCCCAAGATATGGAATCTGGAGAAAGATTGTTTCCTGTCATTTCAATTGATGTGAGAAATACTACAGCAGGGGGAGAACTAGCCTTTTGATTTCCCCTGAGAATTCTATTTTCCTGGAGGCAAGACCCTTTAAGTAGAGAACCTGGAAAAGACAGAGTTAGTCCCTAGAATGAGTTGAAGGAGGAAAGCTGAAAATAGGAGCATTTTACATTGTTAAGAGGATGGAAAGGAACATCTGTTCATTGGAGAAATTGCAGCAAAGATTCCAGAGTGCTGGGTTGTCTCAAAGTTGAATCAGAAGACATTAGGAAAGAAATGATGGAGCCTAGAAAGAATTGGTAGTAAGAAAGATAATCTTAGCATGGCGAGAGAGAATTGCCATCTAAGGGTAAATTCTATGGAAAGATCATGGGGAAAAGAAATGCTATGGAGAAAAATTCATTAGGATACAGTCACAAGGGCCAATGGAAGGGCTGAGGATTGGCTGAGCTAAGTGTCTATCAAGCTCTACAACTGACTGCTGATCATTACCAACTTATACCTGACATTCTTATTCCAAAGTAGGGAGCTTTTCTCCCCCATTTTAAATTACTTCCCACTTTTCTCTTGTGAGTGCAAATCTTCTCTCATCCTATGATGAAATCCTCAAAAAGGCAAGGCTTAGAATATGGGGATTATTTTAACAATCATTTTGATCTACAGACAGGCATGGTTATATTTTGTTCAGTAGTTAAAGGGGAATGAAAACAGTTTTCCAATCCCTCGCTTCTGAACCTCCCCAAATATGGTTGGGAGGATGTGTGTGTGTGTGTGTGTGTGTGTGTGTGTGTGTGTGTGTGTGTGTGTGTGTGACTGTGTCCCATTTTTAATCTGGAGGGTTTTTCAGCTAATTTCAATTTTGAAACTTTTATATTTGAATTTCAAATTTGTTTTGAAAGTGAAATTATGTGTAAAAACTTGGGTTCTTCTGACTATTTGAAAGTTCAGCATTATTTCCAAGTTACTTTTGAAAGAACAATTATAGAGAAATTCACAGTTTAGGAGATTCCGACACTAAGAAGAAGATTCTCCATTTTACCTAGCACATTTACAAAATTTAATTGCCAAAACCAATAATCTATATGGAACGTTTCAACTTGCATTCTTGCTATACAGTTTAGACTAACATCAGTACTGGGACCTCTTTTTGTCTTTTGAGTTAGCAGTACTTCTGCCAATCCCGAACAAATAATAGGTGACGCTCTCTTCCATGGGTAGTGGCTGAACAAACTGTGGTATCTCTTGGTGCTAGTATACTATGGTGCTCAAAGGCATAGTGAAGTGGAGGAATTCCAGGGGAACTGGAAAGACCTCCAGGAATGGATGAAGAGTAACAGGAGCAGAACCAGGAGAACATTGTACACAGAGACTGATACACTGTGGTACAATGGAATGGAATGGACTTTTCCATCAGTGGAAATGTAGTGATCGTTAACCACCTAGTGGGATCTAAAGGAAAGAACATTATCAACCTTAAGAGTAAAAACTGTGGGAGTAGAAACACCCCAGAAAAGAAACTACTCGATTACAAGGGTCCAGGGGGTTAGGGTTGGGGATATAGACTCTAAATGAACACCCTAGTGCAAACATCAACAACATGGAAAGAGGTTCTCATCAAGGAAACATGTCATACCCAGTGGAATTACCCTCCAATACAGGAAGGGTGGAAAGAATATGATTCTTGTCACCGAGGAGGAATAATGTGCTAAATTGACTAAATATTATCTAAAAAGCAATAATAAAAAAATTGGTGAATAAAGAAATCAATAAAAGGCTGGCTAGAACAGGTTGAGAAGGATCAATTCTCCAGACTTAGTTTCTGGTCTCCAGCTGTTTCAAGATTTTGCATTTCTTCCTTTGCCTCAGGTGTCACTTTTCTCCATGAGGAGACGACATCATTTTGTTGAATGGCACCCAGGAGGATTGTTGTGGGGTTCAGAGATGCACCCCTGGGGCTCTGGAGGGGTACCATTGGCAAGAATGCAACACTCTGAAACTTAGCTTTAAAATAAAATAGACATTTTATTGATTTGGAACGTCAGGTTGACTGGGGTCAGGAGGCAGCCGAGGTGGAAGAGCATGGGTGCAAAATCTGCTCCTTGGGAGGACAGCAATACAGCATGCCTCCATGCTGGGGTTTAGCTATTATTTGACAGCAGTGAAGAAAGGACCCAGAAACAAGGGGTTTGGTCAGGAGGTTTACCACAGGCCATGGGGCTGGTTCTTGGTATTTGCAGCATTAAGGAAGGGGTGTTTCTCTTTGGCATCTCATTAAAAGGGGCAAGAAGAGTGAGTAGAAGCAGAGAAAGGTGGGGGCTGCAGCTGAGGAACAGCTCAACTCTCCACAGTTTGTGCAGTATCCTCACTAGACTGCATGGGATCTCACTAGTTTGCAAGGTTGGGGTTTCTTGATTCTAGGTTGACAATAGGAAAACAAGGAAGGCCAATGACCTTTGACATTCCCCCAGACAGGGGATTGGGGAGATTGCTGTGAGAGCAAAAGTGTGTTCTAACATTTTAACTCTGTCTTTGCAAGATAGGATTCATAGTGGGGTGAATCCACAGAACATGTTCTACATTTTGCTTTCCTTTAATTTTTCCAGCTGTTTATTTAACAAATAACCAGATAAACAACAGACAATGAATCACATTGGATTGTACTAGTCTGTGCTATGATCTTTATCACGTGTCAAACTGCCAGGAATTCTGTTTCCTAAAAAAACTATACTGTGCCTGCATTAAAAGGCCACCATTGGCAAGTATAGCTCTAGCTTTACCTAATTGAATGAAGTGAATATATACACAGCATAAGCAATAAGGTGTGTCAACATGGAATCTAGAAACCCCAAACTTGGGGCCTAGTGGGATCTGGTGAAGTCCAAATATCAGGAGGAGCTTGTAGGTTGAAGAACCCAAAGATTGTACTTGTTCCCTGTTGCCATGTGAATCTACACTGAAGGGAATCCCAGGCGAGCAGTTTCAGACTTAGTGGGGGACCCTCAGGTCCTACTTAGGTAGTCTCCCCTACTGTATCAAGAGACCCTTTCCAATGAAGATCCACATCTGAGAGGGACCATTCTTCACTATCCCTTGTAAGCATCCCCCTCTCTTAGACCCTAGCCTTTGGCTAAGATTCCTTTCCTAAGCTTCATTGTATGCTGTCAGTGATTTCCTTTGTAGCTACAGCATTATCACTCATCTTTCCCTGCTCCTAGATTTCCCCCAGGTAGTAGAGAGGTTCCCCAAATTGTTTTGTTCCTTGGAGTTGTCACCTAGCCTAGTGGCCCTCCCAGGGATAACATCACCAGATGCCCAAGTTATGGCTGCCTAAACCTACAGCCAGATTGACAACCAGAAATGACGTATACACAAGAAGACATTGAGCTCAGTCAGGAATCAGCTGGGTGGGTTTGGTTAGGTAAGCCAAACTCTCGGGCAAGGAACTTCTATTAATCAGGAACCAAGTGGACAGGCTCGTTTCCCAGCATTCTATAGCCTACATCACAGTGGGAATGCTGCCAAGTTCTTGTTCACATATGGACATAGTTTTATATATGAGATATGATGGACCACTTAACTGGGAATGTTAGAAAAAGTGTGGAACATCAATCAAATCTGGTTCCAAGGTAAGTCGGCCAAAATGAAGACAGGTTCAACCTGACTACAAGCTCCACCATTTAATAAGTTTTGTGTGTGATTGAGTGTTGGTACCTGTGTATGTGAGTGAAGCAGTATTTCTAGGAGAAGGAAGAGCGAGGATAGTATAGGTGACATGTGTGAATGGTTGGCTAAAAGCGTTGAATGGGAAGCTTGAGTTGGAGTGTGAGAGTCAGAGTGTTCGCTAGAGGGTCTGTGTAATGGCTTTAAGGCTATTAAAACAGAGAAAGTGTCTTCTTGAATTGAAATGTCAGGGGTTAAATTCAAACGAGTTATCAGATTTGGTTTATGAAAGAGCTTCTCCTAGAAGCTGAAGAACTTAAGTTCTCTGTTTCTTCTCAATGTTCTGTGAGTTTTGGGCTACACTGTATGTCTAATGGATTTCCTTTAAATGTAGGTGATAGAAATGTCAGCAAATAATATCTGTCAAGCTGTCTTACAACAGTTCATTCCTCTGCAAAGCTAGAGACAAGGGCAGGAGCTGGCCATCTGCACTGGGGATTATGAAGCAGAAGGCCAAAGGAGATCCAGAAGTTCTTGACTTTACTGTCTAATCTTTTCTTGCCAAGATTTGCTAGGACTAATGTGTGAAATCGTGTATATCAAGTGCAGTGAATTTTGAGTATTGCCAATAAGATGCATTGTCCTCGAGGTATTAACTTGGTTATTTGAGTGCAGTCATTTCACATTTCTTGTCAAACCAGTACTTGTTTTCAAAGACCAACAGGGTTTTTTTTTTCAGTTTACCGCACGCGCACGCGTGTTTGTATGTGAGTGTGTGTGTATGTGATTTGTTGAGTAAAGAAAGTTCATTTGATCATGGCCAACTGTGTACCTGACTGGTCTTTCAATTGTTCTCAAAGGACACGAAATATGGGAGAAAAGGTTTTGCTTTCAATGCTAAAGAAACCCTGAACATTTTTTAATTGAGCCACAAATTTCCTGTTTAGGAACAGGTTTAGCCATAGGCCAAAGTGCTATGAGGCAAGGAGAAGAGAAAGACAAAATGGCAGCTCAAACGAAGTTGAGGTAAAAAAAGAAAAAGAGAAGGGAATCGTAGAGGTACTTCTAGTTAGATGAAATTTTGAACCTTTTCCTTAGTAATCCTAAGTTTTGTTTTTGGAGAGAAAATGTTACCAGTTTGAGTTTGAGAGAGAATTGCCATTTAAGAGGGAATTCTATGGAAAGATCGTGGGGAAAAGAAATGCTATGGAGGAAAATGGGTTAGGATACAGTCACAAGGGCCAATGGAAGGGCTTGGGATTGGCTCAGCTAAGTGTCTATCAAGATCTATAGCTGACTGCTGGTCATTACCAACTTCTACCTGGTATTAATATTCCAAATTAGGGAGCTTTTCTCCCCCATTTGAAGTTACTTCCCACTTTTCTCTTGTTAGATCAAATGTTCTGTCATCCTATGATGAAATCCTCATAAAGGCAAGACCTAGGATATGGGGATTAATTTAACAATCATTTTGGTCTACAGACTGGCATGATTATATTTTGTTCAGTAGTTAAAGGGGAATGAAAACAGTTTTCCAATATTCGCTCCCCAACCTCCCAAAAGTTAGGTTGGCAGCGTGTGTGTGTGTGTGTGTGTGTGTGTGTGTGTGTGTGTGTGAGTGTGTTTCATTTTTAATCTCGAGAATTTTTGAGCTAATTTCAATTTTGAAACTTTTATATTTAAATTTCAAATTTGTTTTGAAGATGAAATTATGGGTAAAGCCTTGGGTTCTTCTGACTATTTGAATGTTCAACATTATTTCCAAGTTACTTTTGAAAAAACAATGGTAGAAAAATTCAGTTTATGAGATTCTGGCACTAGGAAGAGGATTCTCCATTTTAACTAGCATATTTACAAAATTTAATGGCCAAGACTGATAGTCTACACAGAACATTGCAACTTGCATTCCTGCTATTGGGTTTAGACGAACATCAGTACTGGGACCCCTTTTTGTCATTTGAGTAAGCAGTACCTCTGCCAATCCCGAACAACTAATAGGTGACTCTGCCTGGTGTTTCAAAGTGTGAATCTATCCAATAATGTGGTCACTGTGATGCAAGGTATCAATAATAATGTGTCTCCTCTTGAAAATGGAGGCTACACAGATTGGCTAATATTACAGCAGGGGAAGGATTGCATATTGGAGGGGCTGAACACAAAGGGGAGGGACTATAGGGGCACAATGGGGGTTGTAGTTCCCCAAGTTGACACAACACTTCAAAACCAAGGAAAGAGACACAGAAAGGCTGACAGATGTCCCAACCAGTAGCAGAATACACAGAATAACAGATCAAATAATCTGTCTGTCAGTACTTCTGTCTGTCCAGCTGTCCATCTCTCCGTCAACATAGATTCATAGAGTGAGATCTTGTGGGTTTTCAAGAGTTGTGGCTTGGGGACTATATCTCCCAGCGTGCTCCTGGGGTCCCTACCCCTTATTACCGGTGAGGGATTGTTCTTGAATTTGAGGAATGCTATTCTGGGCAAGGGATGATGCACATTTTCCTTTCATGGGATTGGTTTTAAAATGGAACAATACTAAGGAGAGACCATGGACATTGACCCTCCCCAAACAGGGGATTGGTCCATTGCCAGACCAATCACAATGCAGGACTCAAAGAGGTGGGACCCCTTGGCGTCACTGGGAATGGTAGTTTCCCAGGATGTCACAACATTTTAAACCACACAAACGACATACACATTGATTGACCATTGCACAAACAGGTAGGCAGATAGATACACAGACTACATCGACAGATACATAAAGATAAAGAGAGAGAGAGAGAGAGAGAGAGAGAGAGAGAGAGAGAGAGAGAGAGAGAGAGAGAGAGAGAGAGAGAAATACATACATACATCCATAAACACATGAACACATAGATATAGCCAGGTGGGATATGCAGACAGAAGGACAGTCTGATAGAACATAGACAGGCAGGCAGATAGACAAAATGACAGAGAAACTAGTCCATCTGTCAGTCTTTCTGTATGTCTGACAGTCCCTTTCTCTATCATTCTTTTTATATTTCAGTCTATTGATCTATCTCTATTGCTATCTGTCTATCCCTGTCTGTCTATCCATCTGCCTGACATTCTGTGTCTCTCTCAGTCTGTCTGTCTCTACATTCCATCTTCCCTCGGTCTGTCCTTCCATCTATCTGTCTCTGTCTGTCCGTTTGTTTCTCTCTCCAATATTCTGTTGTTCTATTAATCTTTCAATGTCTCTATCTCACATTCTATTTCTGTTTCTATGTCTTTTTGTTCTATGTTCCTATCTATTTATCTCTCGATCTGTCTGTCTGCCTGTCTATCTCTCTGTCTGTATCTGACTATGTGTCTCTCTATGTGCCATCTCTATAGCCATCTATCTGCCCTGCTACCTATCTGACTACCCATCTGCCAGTCGGCCTGCCTATCTGTCTTTCTGTTTGTCTGTCTCTATCTCTCTGGATTCCCATGGGATCAGGGAACAAGTAGAAAACTTTGGGGTCTCCAACCTATAAGATCCTCCATAAACCCAGGCTACACCAGATCCCACTATGCCACAAGTTTGGGGCTTCTTGATTACAGGCTGACAATAGGAACACCGGGAGGGCTATTAACCTTTGACATTACCTCAGACAGGGGAATAGAGAGATTGGTGTGAGAGCAAAAGTTTGTTCTAAAATTTTAACCTTGTCTTTGCAAGATAGGATTCACGGTGGTGTCAATCAACAGAATAGGTTCTGCATCTTGCATTCCTTTTAATTTTTACAGCTGTTTAACAAATAACGAGATAAACAACAGACAAGGAATCACATGGGATTTTACTAGTCTGTACTATGATCTTCAAAACTTCAAGGAATTCCGTATTTTGCAAAAAACCATACTGTGTCTGTATTAGTAGGCCACCATTGGCAAATAACAGTTTCTGGTTTTTCTTGATTTGATGCAGTGAATGTATTCAGAGCATCAGCAATAAGGTGTGTCAACATGGAATCTAGAAAGCCCAAACTTGGGGCCTAGTGGGATCTGGTGAAGCCCAGGATTCAGGAGTAGCTTGTAGGTTAGAGACCCCAAAGATTGTACCTGTTCCCTGTTCCCATGGAAATCCACCCTGAGGGAATCCCAGGTGAGCAGTTTCAGACTGAGTGGGGGACCCTCAGGTGAATAACAATCCTAGTTAGGTACTCTCCCCTATTGTATCAAGAGATGCTTTCCCAAGAAAATCCACACTTGGCAGGGACCATTTTTCAGTACCCACTGTAACCACCCCCCTCTCTTAGACCCTTGCCTTTGGCTAAGATTCCTTTCCTAAGCTTCATTGTATCCTGTCAGTGATTTCCTTTGTAGATGCAGCAATGTCACTCATCTTTCCCTGCTCCTCGATTTCTTCCATATGGTAGAGAGG